>NC_139825.1:11422055-11674555 GCF_963691815.1 Echiichthys vipera | reverse complement strand
GGACGGCCATCTGTCTTGACCGGTTGGGGAGGAAGAAAAGGAGAGAGAAGGAGAGAAAAGACGGACAGATGGACAGAGAGAGACCAAGACAGACACAAAGACAGAGACAGACACACTTCCAGTAACTATAATAATATCTATAGTAATGTGAATATGACTTATATGTTATGGCAGTTAATACAGCAGAATAGTAGAAACAAGCACAGCTAAGGTTATAGATTATAATAGCAGCAGGAAGCTTCACAACAAAGCACAAACAACTCCGGGGAAGAAGTTGAATTAGTAACATGCATTGATGAGACATGAATGATACAGACAGAGAGGAGAGAAGCTCAGAGTATCAGGAAAAGGATTATCCCCCCGGCCGACTAGGCCTATAGCAGCATCATTAAGCAGAACAAAATCAGTTTAAAAATTATGAATCATCCAACAAGGGGAATTACAGGGAGTTTACAGAAACATTAGGAAAATATGACTCTGTCCTGGCCACACAATTCCAGTCATCAGATGTGTTTTCTGGGATGTCCCATTCAATCCAAAATGACTTTAGCCACTGTTTCTGACGAGATCAAAGATTACATTCAGGCTGCTCCCTTTTTGGATGGCAGGTGGGTGAGACAACTGTCTTAGCTTGCTGTGCCCAACTCTCTGTCTCTCTCTCTATGGTTTGCAGGCCAAAGTTAAAGCAATAGCCCCCAGTGCAATGTTTGTGCATTACTATGCACACAGACTGAATCTGGTGCCGCCTTTCACAACTGCAGGATCCCAATGAGCGCTACAGAAATCTGTACATGGCCATCCAAGACAATCTTTCAGAGCAGATACCTCAGGGTTTTGCATGTTTGGAAAGCATGCGCTTCTTAGAATTAGTCAATCCAGGGAAATTTGATGAGATGACACAAGTGTTTCCAGAGGAGGCGTTTCAGAGTGTCCTGAAAAGTTATCGCCAGTTATTTGATCAGGGAGACTGAGGTCTGAACTTCAGGTCCTTTATTCAAACCAGGACTTGCAGGGCAACAGGGGAAAGCTGTGTGATTTCTTCCTGTTTCTGAAAGACATGGAGTTGGACAGTGCAATGCCTCAGCTGTTGTCATTAGTAGCAACAGTTGGAGCTACATCTGCAGGTGTAGAGAGGTGCTTCTCCTGTTTAAAGCTCTGCTGGCCATTGAGAGGACACTGGTCAAATCCCTGGAAAAGACGCCTAGTTGGTACGACAAGGTCACAGATCATTTTCTTGAAAAGGAAGGAAGGTTAGAATTTACATAGAAATAAACAAACACATTTATGATGAAGGCATGAAAAATTAGCTTCCCCTCCTTGAAAGACCGGCAGTCGTCCTCTGGTAGACACATATCTAAAAACCCAACTGACAGAGAAAATATGAATGTTTGGAGAATAATAACAATGTTAAACTAAAATTAACTCCTGGTTATTGAGAGACAGAGTCTTTCTTTCTAAGATGGAAAGCCTATCGAGATGTATCCATCCAGCGTATTCTCTTGTCATTCCTAACAGAGCCATCAAGAAGGTCAACCAAATTAATTTTGATTATATTCTGAGGAAAAAGATGCACTGTATTAAGAGAACAGAGATGAGCAAAGATTAAAAAGGATGCCTACAGGCTATTGGTTTTGGTTTCGTCAATGGAACACTGAAAATGAACTGAACACTGAATCTTTCCTTAACAATAAGAGCTTTTGGTATCATATCCCCAGAGAGATCTTCAAGAAGCTTGGAGCCATTGATTTTCTGTTAAAATGTGATTTCAATATTCAGAGACTTCCGGTCAAATTATCCCTCTTTCATCAGCAAGTCCTTTTAACTTGGAAACTTTTGTACAATCTTAGTTTCACCCAGCACAACACACCAATATTGAATAATAGATACATTACAGTTGAAAACAAGTTGTTGTATAAGAAGGATTGGATGGATGAAGGTATTTGGTCCTTAATTAATTTGACTGACAAAGATGGGCGTGTGATGACATAGGAACATTTTTGTCTTAAATATGATCTAGCAGCAGGGGATTCTTTTGAACCTGACTCGTATTCCCCCTAATCTTCCACATCTAGTTGGAAACTGTGGTTTCGAGAGCATTAAAATTCCAAGTAAAACAATTAAAAAGATGATTGATGACATCACACACCCTTTATTGTCATTTTGACAATAAAGGGTGTGTACCCATCTGGTGAAATGTTATGACAGATATTTGGTTTTGAAACAAACAAATGTGAATTTTGTGATGATATTGAAACCTCCGATCATTGATTTTTTTCCAATGAAGCACTGTAGACTGATATGCACAACTGGCTGCACACGAAGAAGAGTTCCTTTATTCATTTTTTTTCACTCTGTTATTACACAAATAGGCCCGAAATACACACACATGCACAAACAGTAGGGTGCCCCGAGCAGTTGGGGGTTTGGTGCCTTGCTGAACAGCACCTGGGCAGATGGCAGACGGATGGCAGACGTATGGCAGACGGCCCGAGAGATGGCACCTCTTCAGCCACCAATCCACACTCCATCCATTGTCCACACAGGGACTCGAACCGGCGACTATACGGTACCCAGCCGAGTCACCTATGGACTGAACTACTGCCACCCCAACTTTAGTCCTTTTCTCTCTCAAGACATTATTCATGGTGTTGTTATGGACAATAATGCATGGGACTTTTTTGTCAAAAAATTTCACACACACAAATGTAAAAATATGAAAGTGAAACCTACCATAGGGTGACCAGACATCCTCGGTTTCCCGGGGTAAGTCCCCGGTTTTCACTGTGACTCAAAGATCTGAAAGTGGAATGAAGGAAAAATTAAATAATGTAAATGATAACCAAACAACACGTATAGTTGCGCAACCTGCTACTCGCACAGGCTAAAGCCAAAACAAGTGCCTTCAGCTGCAGAGCTCAGAGCAAAAGGCTGATATTTCTGGTATTTTGATTGGTGGAATAGCTGCGCAGTAGAATATTATTTTCCTTTCAGGAGAGGCAGCTACAGGCACGAGCTTCTTTCATGGAATTCATGAATCCATTCAGCCAACTATAGTACACACAGCAGAAATATCATTGATAGGATAGGTGAACCAAAGTAAGGGTAAGTGTAAGTGTTACCGTTTATCATCTTTGTTATTTAATGTTTGATTTATATGTGTATTTATTATCTACAATGCGTATGATAAAACAGATCTGTTTGCCAGCCACAGCTATTGCTAAAATTATTAGCAGCGCTGCAACAAACAACTATTTAGCACTACTCTACAGCATACAGTTTTATTATTATGACATTTCAGTGTCACTATAGCTCCTTAGAGGTAGTTGGAAACTTTATGAAAATTAATCTGTCTCATCGGATTCTGAAATTAAAAAGTCACTGAATTTCAAGCACTGAATATTAATGCACTGAAATTATGTATCTCAACTTTTGGGATGATGGCTACGATGACCCGTTCACTGTGTCAAATCATAATAAATAAAAGGCAGATAGCTAACTTGACAGTGTTAAACATTAAATTGTTTGATTTGGTTATCCTGTTCAACCACTAGATGGCAACACCAGACATGAATTATACATACTGTACAGTATTTCGGTAAAACTATATCAATTTAAATGTCTCAAATAAAACACTTCCAGCGTGGCCATCAACAGATACATTTTCATCTACTAGTTAAATCCCTGCTAACACAGTTTACAGTTTTTGGCCATCATGGATGCTATAGCGATAATTAAATGAAAACATTTTATACTATCATCAAAACTGTAATTAATCAAATCTTTCAGAACATGTTCAGTATATATTTGGCTGGTAATATGCAATCAATACAGCTATTTACAATTCAACATTTGGAGAGTTCAACATAACACAAACACTATTTAATGACACACTCATTCATCACTTGTATTTTGCTTGCCTCTCTTTCAAGCAGACAAAGTGATCAATTACCCTCTCGTTGAAATCCGGTGTGTTCCTGACAAGTTCTCTCTCCATGGAAAGCATGGCCAATGCATTCAGATGTTCCTGTCCCATTGTATTTATCAGGAAAGACTTGATTCTCTTTAAGGTGGAGAAACACCTCTCAGCTTCAGCTATTGGAGGTGCTACTAGTTGGAGAATGATATTCAGGCTGCTGATTGGACAATAATATTAAGACCTTTATACAGTCTATGATTAAGACTTACACCGGCAAAATATATATATATATCTTTTCGTGTAGCTGAAGGAGGGCGGTGCACTATGTCCCTATATGGGCCAGCTGCCCCTGGGGTTCGGTGAGTGTATTAACTCTTCTTTATGCCTTTAGTGTGGCTTGTTTCTGTAAGATTCAGTAATAGACAATGACTGACATTTGTACACTAACAGACTTTATAGGACATACATTTTGAGTAAGTTAAATTAGATGATGTTCATTTTTTCCCCAAACTCTAAACATATCAGACATGTACACATTATAGTGTGACCATGGTTTGTTGTCCCGTACGACTTTACAGTTGTGAGGCAGAGATTGTGATCTGTCACTGAATTTAAAAGAAACGTTCTTACTTACGGAAATGACAGCTGAGTAGAAGTTAAGTTAATAGCTGCACGGAAAGCAGTTTTAAAGAAGCACAAATGAAATGAGGTTTCGGTTTAACAAGTACCGTGCTTACTAGTCACTCAGCATGCATCGAGGTAACCATTCATTGTATTAGGTAATTGAAAGAGTAAGAGTGCTTACCAAAAAATGACTTTGGTAGAGGTTCACCCTTTACAGAAATAAATTAAGTATCAAAAGTAATTTACCGATATTGAATTTACTTAAGCATTGGAAGTAAAAGTAAAAGTACAAAAACGTATTATAATAAAATAACTTTATTGTTGCTTGGCTAATGACAGGCTTATTATAGTTAATGTTAATGTGTCGCCCAGAAATGTGTGGTCACATAATGTGAAGGAGAAGGCCCTATTGAAATTGAAAAAATTATTAGGGCCCGAAGTTCGGCGACCGCCCCCGACACGCGTCAGGTGCAAGGGCCCGTTCATCGCCGCTTGCTACTTTAAAAATATTTTTGTTATTCATGCAAATAAATCGCCTTTTTGGAAGCTTTACCATGTTCAAAAACTCCCCAAACTTCACACAAAATTCCAGCTCGGTGAATCAGCCAGGGCGCTACGAATGGGGTACATTTACCACAATCGGTGGGCATGTGGAACTCAAAATAGCCTCTTGGAGCCACATCGTAAACTCAACAGGAAGTCAGCCATTTTGAATTTAGTGGTGATTTTTTGACATTTTGGAGATTTGCACGTATCATACTTTAAAGAACTCCTCCTACAGATTAAACACGATCAACTTCAAAATCAGTCAGTACAATCTTGTGACATGATTGACTAAACGATACTGAAAACTTTGAGTTTTCACTGCAACGTGTGGGCTTGGCTTGGTGCCAAATTTAAGAAACAGAAAGTTGCTATAATTTCAACAAACATCTGCACCAAATTTTTTGATGCATGACAAGAGTTCAGGCCTGAACACAGCTGCATGACAATATTGACTGACAGTGATAGCGCCCCCTGCTGACACCCTCTAAATTACAGCCCCTCCCCTAAGATTGACATAAAAATATGAAAATCGGTAAACATATAAAACACCTCCAGACGTAAAAAAAAATGCCTCTTGGTCAAATATCCTAAACTCAACAGGAAGTCAGCCATTTTTAATTTTATGGTAACTTTTCCACTTTTGCACGTGTCGTACTTTAACGAAGTGCTCCTAGAGATTTGACACGATCATCTTCAAAATCATCCAGTATCATCGAAAGACTTGTGTGACCAAACGATACTCAGCACTTTTGTTTTTGCCCTGTGTTGCCTTGGCGAGTCGCCAAAGTAATGCCCTGAACACAAACCAATCTTAATGTGGACTCACCGTCATAGCGCCCCCTGCTGCCAACAGGAAGTCACATGTTTTTACATATCTTCATAGTTTAACAAACTCCTCCTACAGGTTTTACAGGATTAACTTCAAAATCAGCCAGTATCATCTAAAGACCTGTGTTACAAAACAATACTCGGCACTTTAAAAAAAAATTTTGCTCAGTGTCGCCGTGGCATTGTGCCCAAGCATGGCCGTTCGCCTTCAAACAGGAAGTTGTTGAAATATTTTGGTTTTGGTGAATTCTTCAGAGAAGTTATTAAGATGTTCTATGAAGACATAAATAACGCTGTAATATGACCAACTGGAACATGTAAAAGATTTACAGTGAAAAGAGGAATCCGTCAAGGCTGTCTGGCCCCACCTTTACTTTTTATTTTAGTTGCAGAAGTTTTGGCAGTTGTGATTAAGCATTCAGAAAATATAAAGCATTTAAATGTTATGGGAAGACCTCTAATCATAAGCCAACTGGCAGACGATATGACTCTCCTCTTAAAAATGCAACACAGATACCAGAGGCTCTAAAGGTTATATCTGTTTTCTAAGTAAAACAATTCTAAATTCATGGTGGCAAAGGGGACTTTATTATCTAAAATGGAACCTGCGTCACACTTTTCACACTATTTATCCAGCATACACCATAGCTATCCCTGATAATATGATTAAAACATGGACCAAATCATGTATAACATCATTTGGAAGAATAGACATCATTATATTAGAAAGGGTGACATAGTTAAATCAATAGAAGAAGGGGGGCTAAATGCTATTGACTTTGACCCCATGAATGGAACCTTGAAGCTAAAATGGTTGAAAAGTTTTATAAACCAATATGAACACTTTTTGTTTCACTTGCCCTCAAAAATATTTACAGATGTTGGAGGTACTGCATTTCTATCAACATGTGATTGTGAGATCAGCAAACTGCCAATTAAGCTGTCTTAATTTCACCATCAAGTCCTCTATTTTTGGAAACTAATTTATAAAGATAATTTTTCCCCACACAATACCCCAGTTTGGAAGAACCGGTGGAAACTGATAAAAAATAAATCTTTTTATTTTAAAGAATGGAAGGAAAATGGAATTTGGTCTGTCCAACACCTAATGGATAGAAGAGGTAACATATTAGATTTGGATGATTTTAATCATAAATAGAATATTAAATGTTCCAGAAACGACTTCTGGACTGTATTAAAGCAATTCCACAGGCCCTCATCTGTATGATTAAGGGAACTTTAATGTGCATGTCGATAACACCTGAACTACTCACCCTGTCCACAAATAACCAACCTTTATTAGAGAAAAAGTATAACAACAAATTTCGGAGATCTGCTCTCACCAAAGATTTTTTTCCACTTTCTCTCAAAAGAAAATATATGTTAAAGGAATACTCCACCTTGAATGCCAAAAGAAAAAAGGTGTACATTTCTTGGCCTTCCTATCTCCACTGAAGCAAAGAGATACACTTCAAAACAATAACTGATATTTATCCTTGCAGTGAATTTCTAAGACCTAAATTTAATTTGGATCGTAATGAATGTGCTTTCTGTAAAACAGAAGTGGAAACACTGGAACATTTATTGTTCTCTGACTTGTTTTGGAAGGACTTCAAAAATGTAATAACCTACAATAATATAGATGTGCCACCCCTGACTTACAAAGATGTGAAATTTGGTTTCATAATGGAGGACAGAACACTAGAATATAACATAAATAACTTGGTTATACTAGCCAAATGCTTTCTACACAAATGTCAATTCGCTACCCCATGTTTCAACATATTTTAAAAAGAACTGCACCTTTACTTTGATATATTGAAACCTATGAAATCAAAGAATTCAAAGAACATTAGTCACTTCTGGCGCTGTGTCAAGCGGCAGCCAGCAACAGATGCACTTTTAGCTATTTTATCTTATTTGAGCTATACTTTTAGCAATTTTTTCTTATTTATTGTCTTTTTATTGGTGTTTTTTCCCTGTAAGCGGTTGTGCTAACCTCAGTCAACTATGTTTGTGGACTTTTTTCCATATTTTTTGTCTGTGTGTCTTATTCTTGGTACTATTTTTCCTGACTGCGTCTCCATCTGGGGTCCGTTTCACAAAGCAGGTTTAGTAAAAACTCTGAGTCTGTTAACCCTGAAATGAGGGAAACTCTGAGTTTTCCGTTTCACAAAGGGAGGTAACTCAAACCAGAGACAGAGAGAGGTAATTTAAACTCTCGGTCAGTTACCATGGTAACATGCTCTCTGAACCTAACCTGGTTGGGACCAGGTTAGGTTCAGAAAACCTTGGGTCTCTCTCTCTCTCCGCCCTCTTTCAGCCACACACGGTGTTTGATTTCCTCATTCATTCAGTCAGCGGGCGAGTTTTGACGTAGTATAGTTCTGCTATAGTTCTATCTGATTTCTGAGAAAATCATAGCAAACATCATTCAGTAGGCCGACATTAGAAGTTATATTAGGTGGCGACTATTTCACTACCATGGCATGTCCTTTTGATAATGATCCCGTGGATGAAGGTGACGCATTACTGCGCAGAGAATTAAATATCCGTCGGGAGATGATTATCAGACCGCGAATAGATGTTCTTGCATTTCCAGCGGTTATCTTTTTGAGCGGTACCGTTTCATGTCACAGTCCATTATTTACATACACAACCTCATCCATCCGTACATTTCCAAACATTACCAACCGAAGTCATGCTCTCACATCCCAGCAGATATTGTGTGTTGCGCTGCGTTTTTTTTTAATACAAAATATAAAACAGCCACTTACGGTAATATTTACTTTACAATGTAAAACATGCTCAAATTGAGGCGTCACCATGAGATTGTGCTGAGGTTTTACCTGTTTGAACAATGTTTTTATGTTTCATCTTAAGCTGCTGCCAAGTGCGCTTCTCCCCCGTGGGACTGCACCTAAATGAAATAAATGAATAGGCTACCACTCAAGCAGTTTCCCCTGTGATATTACTGTGATTGCAACAGGACTACATTTAAACTTACGCACTGACCCGAGCAGCAATGTCCTCCCGCACCGTCTCCCTCTCTTTTGCTGCTGCAGCGGTGTTACACTTTCGGCGAAAAACGTGCTCAAACTCACCGTATGAGCGCATTAATATTTTCAATTCCAGTGGTAGTTTAACCCTCCTCTTCCCCGTTTGCCATGGTGACTCGTCGAATCAGGGCTCCATTGATGCTGTCTTTTTTTACTTGTGGTGCACGCGCTTAACTCCAGGTCGAACTACTCTTGTTGATAAAACTAACGCAAATCTGCTGTTCTGGAACCGAAAACTAAGAGTTTCCTATCTCAGAGTAGATCAACTCAGAGTTCAGGGTTAGACTCAGAGTTTATTGAACCTGCTTCGTGAAACGGACCCCTGGACACAACAATGCAGTTGGTCTATTGTTTACTATTATTGTTTTTGATGTGGGAGAGGCCTGAAATCCCCAAAGAACTGAGGAGAAAGTACAGGGTATGTATGCATGATGTAAACATCGGGAAAAGAAGAGGAGATATAAACCATCTCTCCCTTCCATCACCATGGGGAACGTGAGGTCGCTGGCTAATAAGATGGACAAGCTGGCGGGCCTGGTGAGGACTCAGTGGATGTATCGTGTGAGCAGTGTGCTGTGCCTCACAGAGACGTGGCTCAACGAGGACATCCCGGACTCAGACGCAACTTTGGAGGGTTTTCATACTGTTCGGGCGGACAGGAGTCACCGTGAGAGTGGTAAGAGGAAAGGTGGGGGACTTGCTATTCTTATTAACAACAAGTGGTGTCTTCCTGGCCGCGTTACTGTAAAGGAGCGTGTGTGCAGCCCGGCCATTGAGCTGCTTGCTGTGAGTCTGCGGCCATACTATCTGCCGAGGGAGTTTTCACACGTGATCGTTCTGGTTGTTTACATCCCTCTGACTGCAAACGTGACGCGAGCAAGGGTTGTCATCCACACCGTCGTCGCGGGCCTTCAGACACGGCACCCATTTATTGCCATATCTGGGGACTTTAAACACATCACTCTGGCTGCAACACTGCCCACTTTCAAGCAGTTTGTGGACTGTCCCACCAGGGAAAACAAGACACTGGACCTGCTGTATGCTAATGTTAAGGAGGCTTACAGCTCCACTGCCCTTCCTCCTCTTGGAAGATCAGACCACAACCTCATCCACCTGAAGACCCTGTATAAGCCCCAAGTCCAGCGGCTTCCTGTGACCACCAGGACTGTGAGGAGATGGTCACAGGAGACTGACGAAGCTTTACAGGGTTGCTTTGAACTCACAGACTGGGATTTGCTCTGTGATTCACATGGAGAGGACCTTGATGATCTTACGGACTGCATAACAGGATACATCAATTTCTGTGTGGACAGCGTTGTTCCTACAGTGACTGTACTCTGTTTCCCAAATAACAAGCCATGGGTCACCAGAGACATCAAGGTCCTGCTGAATGCGAAGAAGAGGGCCTTCAGAGAGGGGGACAGAGAGCAGATGAGGCAGGTCCAGAGGGAGCTTAAAGGGAGCTTAAGGAGACCTCAATTCCTTCCTGACTTTGCCCTAACTTAGTAACCAATTTGGCCGGTGATGTAGAATATGAGGCAAAATAGCCCAGAGCTAAATATGAAATAATAAACTGTTCAAAATAGAATTGGGATAACAGAACAGCCCAGAGCTAAATATGAAATGACTGTACAAAAATAGAATTAGGGATAACAGAACAGCCCAGAGCTAAATATGAAAATACTGTACAAAAATAGAATTAGGGATAACAGAGCAGCCCAGAGCTAAATATGAAAATACTGTACAAAAATAGAATTAGGGATAACATAATTAGGCACAGATAACTTAAATCTACAACAGTGTAGCGTTCTGAAGTGTACAGGGCTTCTAAAGTCACTCTTTTCTGCTGACAAAAACTCACAAACATAATACTCTTTGGAGCTGAGCAACACACTCCGTTTATTTTTCTTCTTACACCTGCAAACTCTGAAACAATAACAATGTCGCCTCTCTCTGACGTCACACCCGCGCCCCACTCTTAAAAGCACCCTTTTCTGGAGCCTATCCTCCATTTTGAGCGTCAAACATGAAAAATACTCTCAGTCCAGGCCAGTTGGAGCAGGTAAAACTTTGTATCAACCAGTGCCAAAGCCTACAGAGATCTGTAGGGGGCAGCATAACACCATGACTGTCTAGAGTGAAAGAGAGCAGAGGAGGTAACACCAAGACTGTCTGAAAACTACAGACAGATTCAGATAGCACAAAGATCCATTTTTGTAGATGGAATTTGCTAATAAACTTGCACCTGTGCATATGTGTAGGCTATTGAGTTTAACAGTTTTTATCCTTTTGTCTAAATGTTTGAGATGCACTGTAGGAATATCCACATTTTCCCTCCCTTGTCTGCCAGAAACTTACAAGCTAACACATTACGGAATACGTATCCTCATCAACCCAACTTCAAGAACAGAGACTTGTACAGTCTATTTTCAAGAACCAGTTTAGGGTCAGTGCCTCTTTTTCAACACCAGCGGTCACATGTGCACAGAAAATCCCTCTAGTCCACCACACCAACTAATCTATTAAATCTAGAATTCAAGTCACTTTTGTTCATATAAAAAACTACCTTGTATCAAGGTTAGTCATACGTCACTTGAAGAAGCAGTTTGACATGGCATGTCCTTGTACATTCACATTCTTTGAAAAATGTCAGTGATGCTGATAAACATACACTGATATAGTAGTGTAGTGAGGGAGTGGCGTGGGGGCGAAGGAACTCCCCGGAGAGGGGGGCAATCAAGGGCTGTTGCAATTCACCTGGGAGGGGGAGGAGGGACCGGGGTCAGCAGCTGGGAAGAAAACGGGCGGGGGAGCGAGCGAGTGGGAGCAGAGACGGGAGGACGTGAGAGCTGTCGTCCTGAGCTTTTTGGGAGCCAGTGGCACTGTGGCGTGTGGGTGCTGTTTGCAGCTTATAGTGCTGCCGGCAGTGAAGACAGCTGAGTAGGAGAGTTCGTCGTGTCAATCAGCCCTGTATCAAGAGGGGAGGCCAGAAACCTCCTTTAGGTAGCGAGGGACTGGGGAGTACTCGTGCCTTACCTGTGCTCTCATGCAGCAGCCACATCAGTGACGCCGACCACGCTAAACGACTCCACGCCTGCCAGCTGAGCATTCTGTTCTCCGTTGCACAGCCCAGTTCCATTGCCTAGGCCCCACGGGGGGGTCTTGTCACCAGACCGGGGTGGGATAAGTCCTTTGTTTTAATGATTTTTATATAAACGTACTTGTAGTCTTGGCAGTTAATGTCCGAGGGTTATATGATTTCCCTCTTAAAGAAAGGTTTTTAATTAACTGACGTCAGTGTGCCAGCGGCCCCGTTAAGGGCGGCTCATTGCTCTTGCGGTGCTCTATCTCCCCCTAGTGTTGGGAGTGGGTTTCGACCCTTTGTGTTGTAGTGGTCCCTAAGGAGCCCGTTAGATTTTGAGCTCCCATTGTGGGTAGTGTGATACCTCTTCTAGTTGCTGTGAAGTGATTTGTGTGCAGTGTCCCTTTCTGGGTGTGTTCTCTCTCGTGTGCAGTGTTGGTGTCGTCGGACGGTGGAGTTACCTGCCTGACCTGCTGGAGCTGCCTTCATCCTGCTGAGTGCAAACGTCCCTAACCCAAAAATTAATTGGAAATAAAGATTGTCTATTTTTATACATATCTGTCTGTGGTGGGTGCTCTCTGACCTCTAAATACCGGACCAGACCAGGTTAACAAAGGTGGTGGCAGCTGGACGCTACTCTAAACATCCTAAACAACAAAATGTATTACAGTATATATGCAAAGGTTGTAATGAAAAGCCAAAACATAGCAAGTTATTTATATATATATTTATATTGTTAAGGCTAATTGTGCTGCCATAGGCCTAGTCTGCTGGGGGGATAATCCTTTTCCTGATACTCTGAGCTTCTCTCCTCTCTGTTTGCGTCATTCATGTCTCATCAATGCATGTTACTAATTCAACTTCTTCCCCGGAGTTGTTTGTGCTTTGTTGTCTAGCAGGTCTCTGCTGATCGTGGTGGTGCCTGCTGCCGTGGTCCTGCTGCCGTCGTCCTGCAAAGATGCTGAGACTCGACTGATGACTGAAAATCACATATATGTTCCGACTTCTATCTATAACAGATGATTAATTATCATAGTATTTACTCAGACCCCTCGATATCATTAATCAGATTCTGTTATTAATCACATTCTGTGCATAAACGTTGAGACAATGGCTTGCCTAAGTTTTGTTACGTCCTCCGCATTCTTCTGTTACTTTTTTAACTTTTTGTAACAGAGAACCTTGCCGGTAGTAGTGGGGGCATTGTTTACACGCTTGAAAAGCTCATTGCGCTGTGTTAGCCTGTGCTTACTTCTGCCCGGAGACAGTGGTCCCGCAAGGGTGGTGGGCTTGCACTTTATGTGAGTGAGAGGTGGTGCAATCCCGGACATGTCTTTGTGAAGGAACGACTTTGTACCACAGACATTGAATGCGTCCGTATTATTTGCCGAGGGAGTTCACGTCCGCCATTGTTATCGCTGTCTACATCCCCCCGTCAGCTGATGCAGCGGTGGCCTGGGAAGTTATCAGCTCCGCCACTGCAAAACTGCAGACTGAACATACGGGTGCTTTCATGGCTATTACAGGTGATTTTAATCATGCCTCACTAAACCAAACCTTAAATCATTTCCATCAGTGTTGACTGCCCCACCAGAGACAATAAAACATTGGATTTATTATATGCTAATGCCATCGACGCATAAGATGCCACAGCCCTTCCCCCCCTCGGCAGGTCAGACCACAACCTGGTCATGATGACCCCAAAGTTCAATTCAATTAAATTTTATTTATAGTGCCAAATCATAACAAAAGTTATCTCAGGACACTTTACAGACTAGGTAAAGACCACACTGTATGACTTATTTATGATTTACATAGACCCAACAATTCCCCCGATGAGTACGGTGGCAACGAAAACCTACCCTATTACAGGAAGGAACGTCAGACAGACCCAGCTCTGTGGAGGACGGCCTTATGTCTTGACCGGTTGGGGAGGAAGAAAAGAAAAGAGAAAGAGAGAAAAGACGGACAGAGAGAGACAAAGACAGACACAAAGACAGAGACAGACACACTTCCAGTAACTATAATACTATCTATAGTAATGTGAATATGACTTATATGTTATGGCAGTTAATACAGCAGAATAGTAGAAAGTACGTCCCTCTTGTGAGAAGGCAGCCTGTGCACACCAGGACAGTGAGGATATGGACACAGTAGATCGCTGAGGCACTGCAGGACTGCTTCGAGTCAACTGACTGGGATGTACTCTGTAAGCCACATGGGGAGGACATTGTTAAAAAGACACCACCATGCCAGCCAGGACCGTTCACTGCTTCTCCAATAACAAGCCCTGGATCACCTGGATTAGTGACCTGAAGGCCCTCCTGAACAAGAAGAAGAGGGCTTTCTGGTCAGGAGACAGAGAGGAGCAGAGGAGAGTGCAGCACAAACTCAGAGAGGTGCTGAGGACTTGCAAGGAGAACTGCAGGAGAAAGCTCGAGGCCAAACTCCAACAGAACAGTGTGAGGGATGTGTGGGCAGGAATGAAGCACATCACAGGGATGAAGGGGAAAGACAGGCAGACATCTGGGAGCCTGTATAACCAGTATAACCAGTTTTTCAACAGGTTTCGCTCACCTTCTGCTGCCCCGTCGACACCCCCAACCCCCAAACACTCACACTGTCCCAAATGGCTCAACCCTCCCCTCAGTGTTCTCTGGTACAACACCTCTCCATCTTAATCATGCCTCACTAAACCAAACCTTAAATCATTTCCATCAGTGTTGACTGCCCCACCAGAGACAATAAAACATTGGATTTATTATATGCTAATGCCATCGACGCATAAGATGCCACAGCCCTTCCCCCCCTCGGCAGGTCAGACCACAACCTGGTCATGATGACCCCAAAGTTCAATTCAATTAAATTTTATTTATAGTGCCAAATCATAACAAAAGTTATCTCAGGACACTTTACAGACTAGGTAAAGACCACACTGTATGACTTATTTATGATTTACATAGACCCAACAATTCCCCCGATGAGTACGGTGGCAACGAAAACCTACCCTATTACAGGAAGGAACGTCAGACAGACCCAGCTCTGTGGAGGACGGCCTTATGTCTTGACCGGTTGGGGAGGAAGAAAAGAAAAGAGAAAGAGAGAAAAGACGGACAGAGAGAGACAAAGACAGACACAAAGACAGAGACAGACACACTTCCAGTAACTATAATACTATCTATAGTAATGTGAATATGACTTATATGTTATGGCAGTTAATACAGCAGAATAGTAGAAAGTACGTCCCTCTTGTGAGAAGGCAGCCTGTGCACACCAGGACAGTGAGGATATGGACACAGTAGATCGCTGAGGCACTGCAGGACTGCTTCGAGTCAACTGACTGGGATGTACTCTGTAAGCCACATGGGGAGGACATTGTTAAAAAGACACCACCATGCCAGCCAGGACCGTTCACTGCTTCTCCAATAACAAGCCCTGGATCACCTGGATTAGTGACCTGAAGGCCCTCCTGAACAAGAAGAAGAGGGCTTTCTGGTCAGGAGACAGAGAGGAGCAGAGGAGAGTGCAGCACAAACTCAGAGAGGTGCTGAGGACTTGCAAGGAGAACTGCAGGAGAAAGCTCGAGGCCAAACTCCAACAGAACAGTGTGAGGGATGTGTGGGCAGGAATGAAGCACATCACAGGGATGAAGGGGAAAGACAGGCAGACATCTGGGAGCCTGTATAACCAGTATAACCAGTTTTTCAACAGGTTTCGCTCACCTTCTGCTGCCCCGTCGACACCCCCAACCCCCAAACACTCACACTGTCCCAAATGGCTCAACCCTCCCCTCAGTGTTCTCTGGTACAACACCTCTCCATCTGCCCCCCCCCCCCCCCCCCCCCCGCCCCCTCCTCCACTGATGTCATCTGCACCAACCCCCGTCCAACTGTGAATACAGGCCAAGTAAAGAGGCAGCTGGAAAGACTACATCAGCGAAAGGCTGCAGGACCTGATGGCATCTCACCGAGGATCCTGAAGACCTGTACCAGCCAGCTGTCGCCTGTACTGGGACATCTGTAAAACCTGAGCAGGAGTCAGGAGAAAGTCCTTTTGCTGTGGAAGACCTCTTGCTTGGTCCCAGACCCCAAGAAGTCAAGGCCATCTGACCCAGAAAACTACAGACCAGTCACCATGACATCTCATGTGATAGAGGTCCTTGAGAGACTGGTCTTGGGCCGTGGGTGAGAAGCTGCGGGTGGTGGGTGTTGATGACTCGATGATCTCCTGGATTTCTGACTACTTGAAGGGCAGGCCACAGTTTGTGGTGGTCAGTGATGCAGGAGCTCCACAGGGAACTGTGCTTTTTCCCTGCCTCTTCACCTTATACACCACTGATTTTCAGTACAACACTGAGTCATGTCTCCTGCAGAAGTTTTCTGACGGCTCAGCTGTTGTCGGGTGTGTAAGGGATGAGGGTGAGTACAGGACACTGGTAGACAACTTTGTAAAGTGGTCCGAACAGAATCACCTGAGGCTGAACTTCAGGATGCCTTAACAGCAACTACGGATCAGGGGGGAGGTTGTGGAGGAGATGGTGGACTGCAAATACTTGGGAGTGGTGATCAACAACAGAGTGGTATGGAAATCTAGGGGATGAGCAGACTCTATTTCCTGAGGAAGCTGAGATCCTTCAACGTTTGCAGCAAGATGTTGAAGATCTTTTATTTGTACTTGGTCTCAGGCGGGAGTCTTTTGAGTCTGTGGTGGAGAGGAGAACGCTAAACAAACTGTTAGCCATCATAGACAATGATCAGCGCCCTCTCCATCACACAGTGGTCAGAAAACGGAGCACCTTCTCACACAGGCTGCTCCAGCTCCACTGTCCAAGACACAAATACAGAAAATCTTTCCTGCCACATGCATCACACTGTACAATAACAGTTCAACTGTTCAGAATAATACATTCGGAAGCACCTTGTGTTTTTTCTCATAATCTGTCCACTAAACCATAGATTATTATATGTTTACATTTGCACTACAATAAGTCCACTTATTTATACATTTTATTTTTTAGGTATTGTATTTTTATATTACTGTTTTGATGTGTCTGTGTGTAATACTGCTATTAAACTGCAATTTCCCAGCTTGGGATCATTAAATATTTCTATTCTATTCCATATTATACTACGCAATAAACAGCTAATTCACCAAAAGCGGGAAAAAGAGCTAGCATATTTGTCTGACACATATCATCATCAAGTAATCAATCACCATAAATACAACACACACAAACCTTGTGCGTCCTCGGGGGGTTGCTAAAATCTATTCAGATGTTATGCTGTTATTACCACTACTCATCATTGATCATATTTACCACCATAATTGTTATCATTGTCATATTCTAGAACGTACAACAGTGGTTAAAGACCTCTGCTTGTACATCACACATAAAGATCAATGTCACTGTGTGACGGTTATGGAGGGCGTACAGTCTGTTCATGTTGTTCAAGACCTGCAGTGTGATCATGAAGAATCTGACTCAAGGGTGTTTTTATATACACAACATGCTGCACAGGAGCATGACACTGTCATTATCAAGAGCTCTGACACTGATGTGGCAGTCATTGCTGTAAGTCTGCAGACAGATTTGCCATGCAGCTTCTATGTTTTCACAGGGACTGGCAACAGGACACGTATCATTGACATTACCAAGGTGTCATCAGCGATCAGAACCAGCGTGTGTTCAGCCTTGATGGGAGTTCACACATTCTCTGGGTGCGACTCCACAAGTGCCTTTAATGGCAAAGGAAAAAGAAAGACATTTTCTGTTGCACATGATACAGATGAGTACCTTAAGGCTTTCAAAAGTTTAGGAACCAACTTTAACTTGGAGCAGTCAACATTTGCACTTCTTTGCCAGTATGTATGCCACCTATATGATCAGCCAGCTGCCGAAAATGTAAATGAGGCTAGGTACAAGGCTTTCTGTATGGCAACATCGGCCTTGCCAGAATAATGCATTCCCTCTACTACGGATGCCTCCACCAGCACTGCAAAAGGGCAAACTACCAGACCGCAATAATGAGGTCCTGTCTAAAACAAATAATAATAATAATAATAAGTGCTCCATCACCTGCTGAATATGGTTGGCAATGGATGACAAGAAATCCGGCCCTGACAGTGTTTTGGATGTGATATCCTGCAGCTGTAAAGAAAGAGCCTGTGAGGCAGGAAGTTGTTCCCCTTTCTCTGCAGGACTGTGTTGCACAGACTAATGTCACTGTACAAACTGTGCCAATAAAAAGGAGGAAAGGGAAGATGACGACTGTACTGACACTGACAGTGAGGACAAGAAGTGTCCATAGTTCAACACTGACATCAAAAGGATTCTGGTGTACATTCTGTGCCTAATTATGTTATTCTATTTTGTACGGTTTTTATTTCATATTTAGCTCCAGGCTGTTCTGTTATCTCTTACACATTACAGTTTTACATTTCGTATTTTTAATAAAGATCCTTTTCATGGTTGATCAGTGCTGTTTTCGTTTGTGGATAAATGAACAAACAAACAAACAAACAAATAGTCAGCTGTATTAGAACAATTACTGTCTTTTATTGATCTAGATGACATAACATAAAAAGTTCACCGTATCGTATATATTTGCCGTATTGTTCTTCTTGGACGTGGTTATGTATTCAGCACGGTTAGAATCCATTTGGCCCACTTGAGAGGATTTCCGGGTGTCTTCCTCTTTGTCGCTAACGTTGAATGGAACCACGGGAGCCGCCATCTTGTCATTCTGTTGACAAAAAGCCGGTCTCTCATGGACGTAGAAAAAAGAACGGACAGCGGACACAAAATGGCGCCCCCTTCATTCCTATGGAAAGCTGCTCAGTGGCGCAGGCTCCCCAAGGACGGCGCCATTTTGGCTTCTCGTGAACGCGGGAGACGATAGCCGTTTCTCAGCACCAAGTTCGACAGGTTCGGACTTGTGGACTTGGAAGTTCAGACTTGGCGAGTTCGACTCGGGAGTCCAGACT
This sequence comes from Echiichthys vipera, assembly GCF_963691815.1. NCBI lineage: Eukaryota > Metazoa > Chordata > Actinopteri > Perciformes > Trachinidae > Echiichthys > Echiichthys vipera. Next base: position 11,655,516 of record NC_139825.1, on the reverse strand, counting down.
CCGAGGGACGGGAGGACGCAGTCCGCACGTTCAGAGTTGGGACAGCAGCGGACTTGATGACGTCACCACCTCAGCTGTCTTGTTGTCATGGTTACCCCAGCAAGTACACGTGGGCTATTTCTGATACAAAACACAGCCTGTCTCTTTTCGTTTCCGCTTAATATATATATACAGGGCTCAAAAGTTTTGAAGTGAGTTCAGAGTGAGATTTTACCAGCAGCAGTGGGGATTTGGTTGAGGTGGGGATGGATGTATGACAAATTATGGAAGACCATTTCCACCAGTCTGATGGGAAAAAAAGATCCTGTAAGTCATTATTATGAGATACTATCTCATTATAATGACTTAGTATCTCATAATAATGAGTTAGTATCTCATAATAATGACTTAGTATCTCATAATAATGACTGAGCATCTCATTATAATGACTTAGTATCTCATAATAATGACTAAGTATCTCATTATAATGACTTAGTATCTCATTATAATGACTTAGTATCTCATTATAATGACTTAGTATCTCATAATAATGACTTAGTATCTCATAATAATGACTAAGTATCTCATTATAATGACTTAGTATCTCATTATAATGACTTAGTATCTCATTATAATGACTTAGTTTCTCATAATAATGACTTAGTATCTCATAATAATGACTAAGTATCTCATTATAATGACTTAGTATCTCATAATAATGACTTAGTATCTCATAATAATGACTAAGTATCTCATTATAATGACTTAGTATCTCATTATAATGACTTAGTATCTCATTATAATGACTTAGTATCTCATAATAATGACTTAGTATCTCATAATAATGACTTAGTATCTCATAATAGTGACTTAGTATCTCATAATAATGACTTAGTATCTCATAATAATGACTTAGTATCTCATTATAATGACTTAGTATCTCATAATAATGACTGAGCATCTCATTATACTGACTTAGTATCTCATAATAATGACTAAGTATCTCATTATAATGAGATACTATCTCATAATAATGACTTAGTATCTCATAATAATGACTTAGCATCTCATTATAATGACTTAGTATCTCATAATAATGACTAAGTATCTCATTATAATGACTTAGTATCTCATAATAATGACTGAGTATCTCATTATAATGACTTAGTATCTCATTATAATGACTGAGTATCTCATTATAATGACTTAGTATCTCATAATAATGACTGAGTATCTCATAATAATGACTTAGTATCTCATTATAATGACTTAGTATCTCATAATAATGACTGAGTATCTCATTATAATGACTTAGTATCTCATTATAATGACTTTGTATCTCATAATAATGACTTAGCATCTCATTATAATGACTTAGTATCTCATAATAATGACTAAGTATCTTATTATAATGACTTAGTATCTCATAATAATGACTTAGCATCTCATTATAATGACTTAGTATCTCATAATAATGATTTAGTATCTCATTATAATGACTTAGTATCTCATAATAATGACTTAGTATCTCATAATAATGACTTAGTATCTCATTATAATGACTTAGTATCTCATAATAATGACTTAGTATCTCATAATAATGACTTAGCATCTCATTATAATGAGTTAGTATCTCATAATAATGACTTAGTATCTCATAATAGTGACTTAGTATCTCATTATAATGACTTAGTATCTCATTATAATGACTCAGTATCTCATAATAATGACTTAGTATCTCATAATAATGACTCAGTATCTCATAATAATGACTTGGTATCTCATAATAATGACTTAGTATCCCATTATAATGACTTAGTATCTCATTATAATGACTTAGCATCTCATTATAATGACATAGCATCTCATTATAATGACTTAGTATCTCATAATAATGACATAGTATTTCATAATAATGACTTAAGCCTAGCATCACAAAGTCCTACATACTAGCTGTCATTGCTAACCTAATGAAGCAGTCAGAGTTTAGAAGCACTTCAGGAGAGCAAGCTACATGTAGATTGCGCTCCACCACCAAGACAAACGTAAATGCAAGCTAAAGGTTTTGTGTAATTAATTTGATAGATAACCTACTTTAATTATGATAAACATATAAATATATATAAAGGAATTTATTTGTTGAAGCCGTTTATCTATATTGGACCGATGCTATTTTAGCATTTAGCAATGTGTCTGCCTGGTGTCGTCTTGCGGCAATGAATGAAAGAAACTTAGTGAACAGCCATACTGCCGACGCACTGTACTCTTGCGCTGCACTTTTGATTTATTATTCTTATTTAACCGTGATTCCTCCAGTCGCAACCGCAATTTGAAAGTACGGGTGCCCGCCTGACTCTTAAAGATTTAGCTGGAAACGAACGACACGCTGCATTCACTTACTACTGTTTGTTTACACCTTTTTACGGCTGTGTTCCGGCATAATATGTTTACATAGGTCCAGTATCATTATTATACGAGTCAGACTGTGGACAGCTGCCAACAAGAAATTGCACAGCTAACCCCCATTAGCGTTACATTCATGGAATAAGGATGACAGCTCAAAACGCAGGTCAGGTGAATAAAATGTGCATTGATAAGCTAAAGTTACACCAGCCCCTCTGTGAGAGCCTCGTTCAAGCTTGCAAAGGTCCTGTTTAGCACATCCATAAGCTATAGGCTACTCCACTGCTCAACAGATTTGGATAAAAATTACAGCTTTCCTCAATTACGAAATTATGAATTTTGACGTATCTTTACAATGTGATATCCTACTTCAGTACACATACAAATATTAATGTGACCAAAACTAATATTAAATGTTTTTGTTTTTTAAATTGACAGTTAATAGTGATCCTGACCAAACTATGCTTATTGTACAATATTCTTCAGTAGTTTATACTGGAAAACCTAAAGCATTTCATATTAGGACTGAGTATTAGTTAGACAGTACAAATGCAAAAATATAATGGCTACTTCTCTTGCAAAACTTGTAGCTCATCTGTAGCCTGTGATGTTGGTATGTATGATGATAGCCTACAGTAACTTCCCTTGTAATGCATGCTCACAGGATGGATGACCTATGTGGCTTCTTGAGGGAGAGAAATGTTCCTGAGGAAACAATAGAGATTCTGGAGCGTGAGAAGGTACGTAACTGCAAAAGCAGAATATTTCAGTCAAAGCACTTTTTTTTTATTTATTCTTCAAAACATAAACTTTCTTGCAATGTTTTTTCAACAAACGTATCAAACCAGGATTGCTTTTTTAAAAACAAGTCTATTTTTCTTTTTAGATTGATGCCAGTACCATACAGCTGATGACAGATGAACAGTTAAAGACTTATTTGCCATCATATTGGGATCGCCTAGCAGTGTTAGGATTCTGTAGGCGGAAGGAAAACAGCCACAACACTTGCAAATCAAAACTTTTTGAGCGCCTTAAAACAAAACTGTCCAAAAGAAAACCTTGTGATGGAGGAGGCAGCAGCAAAAACCAAGGGGAGCATTCCCTACCGACTCATAAAAAATGCTCTAAAGTCAGTGAGAAAAATAGAAATAGGATGGATGCATTAGGATGATGAAAAAGGGGCTTTCAAGCAAGTGAGAGCCAAACGAGGAGGGGGAACAAGAAGGGTCAACATTTCAAAGGATGCTCAGAAAACGGATTTGATACAGGAAGCAGCTGGTCTGTTCTTTCCAGATGGGAGAAATAGTATTGGGCCCATAACAGGTTTTGAGTTGGATCTCAGAAATTATGAAGAGGTGACCGTTGATGATGTAATCACAATTGGAAAATTGTACACTGACACAAAACTCCCTCTTCTTAACAAAGAATAAAATAATTGGCAGTCCACAGAGTCACAGTGCAGCTTTGGCTCCAACTTTGGAGAGACGACACAGATCTCAGAATCAGTCTTCCACTTCTTCCGTCAGTGTTGCTACAGCATCATCTGCTACATTTGAAACCATCAACACTGAAGGGTCTCTTGTCTCTTATAAGCACAAGTGATGACAATTTTGTCTTCTCACTATTTTCTGCAGAAAGTGTGAGTGAGGATGTTCATGAGAGCAGCAATATTGTTTTTATAGGACCATTTTCTGAGAATGAGCAACATAATTTGGATGATACACTGCCTGTTTCACCATTATCCATGCCATCCAGTGAGAGAGTGAAGAGAATATTGGCTGTTCACAGAGGGCAGGTACTGCGAGAGCTCATAGCACATTTCTGTGATGATGGACTTGAAGAAGTTGACATCAAAATCAAGCTTGTTCTGCCAGATGGAACATCTGAGATGGGGTATGATGATGGAGGCTTTGTGAGAGACTGCCTCTCCGAATTCTGGAATGAATTCTACGACCAGTGCACAACAGGAAATGCTTTTAAAGTGCCCTTTCTAAGGCATGATTTTGGACAGCAGCAGTGGGAAAGCATTGGCCGAATAATTGCTTTTGGATGGGCAAGGGAGAAATATCTGCCTGTGAAAATTGCGCCTGTCATATAAGAGCAAGCTGCCCTGGGATATGTAAAGAGCAATCTGGTGGAGAATTTCCTCAAATACATGCCTGAATCTGAGCGTACTGTGTTTGAATCATGGCGATCCGATTTTAACAGCGTCGACAATGAAGAATTAATTGAGATCCTAGATAACCACAGCTGCAGAAGGATGCCAACAGCCAGCAATGCCAGTGAAATCATCCAAGAGCTTGCCCACAAAATTCTTGTCCAGGAGCCTGCCTATGTAATCGAACAATGGGCAAAAGTACTCAGCATAGCGAAGCAAAGCCTTCAGGATCTCACAGCAGTCTATGAAACCCTACAACCAACTGTGAGAAAAGTTGTGAAGTCTCTTACCTTCCCAGAGACAATGAATGTCCACCAGAAGGACATTCAGAAGTACCTAACCACATACTTGAGGAATGCAGATACGCATCACCTGTGTTTATTCCTCAGGTTTTCCACAGGATCAGATCTATTCTTGATCAAGGACATCATTATTGACTTTACCCAGATTCAAGGTTTTCAGAGAAGACCTGTGGCCCATACATGTGGCTGTGTGCTGGAGCTGTCAGTCCATTATGACAGCTACCCTGACTTTAGCTCAGAGATGAACAAGGTGTTAGAGTCTAATGTGTGGGTAATGGACATAATTTAATCAAGTACAGGGAGTATGTGTATGTTTATGCTATTCACACAATATTTACAGTAAATGTGAAATATGGTTATTTCCAATTATAATGTCAGTGACTAAGTGTCCTCATGTGAAATTTTGCACAAGATTTAAATTGTTCAACAGATTGTTCAGCAAACTATACATTCCTGGTAGTCACCTAGATTATTTGTCAAGGATAACACCATAGGATTGTAAAAGCATCAAGCTAGTAGACTTCCAGGAAGGCAAAATTGTTTGTTTAAATAATTTTTATTGGCACTTTGACACTATTGGCACTAATGAATCCTGTTTATCAACGTCTGTGAAAGCAATGTCTTTGGCTTCTTTGTTTGTTTTTGAGCTTAGCAATTATCACGTCATGTTATTACTACCAAAGCAACATTTTGGCTAGTACTTGTTAATGTCACTTTAGATAAAGGACTAATGAATTATGATGTTGCAAAGGATGTTTTAGGCCACTCAAAACAACCATCTTGTCTAGGAATGTATCTGCCAAATCCTCAGACACACATAAAACCTTTGTCATCTTTATCTTAAAATTCTTTATCATTTTCTCACGAGCATGAAGTACATTTGTTCATACACAGTTTAGATACTAAATAATCGTGTTTGTTGACATGTAAAGGCATAAAGTTAAGATGGTAATATGTGTAAGAATCATCACAAAAATCTCTGGCAGCTGTCACAATTAATGACTGAAAATGCTGACTGTATTTTATTTATTTTTATTTTTTCATTTTTGAGCCAAACAATTGTTATGTCAAGTGAAGTAACATTTTGGCTGCATCATTTTACTTAAGGTAAAGGCCTAATCACATTGTACAGAAAATCTATGGTAAACTGACCACTGTAAGATTTTTTTAATTAATACATGCCTCAAGTAAGCACAGTCATAGTGTAAACATGAGTGTTCTGTTGTTCTGGTAGAATGTAAACAGTTTGTAAACAAATAGAGCACTATGGCAGATATCACTTGCTTATCTGTTGTGAATGTTCAGCTCTCAGGGTCAGTTACTACTTACTCACTAACCACCTGGTGAAGGAATCTTTTTGCTAAATTGTCAGACGTATTTACACAAAATCTACAGCATCATCATTTTTTTTTCATTAGCATACATTTGAACAGCTTACATAATAAATGATATTTCTGACATGTAAGGGCATAAAGGGTGGATAGGAATATGTGGATGAAACATTACAAAAATGTCTTTGGCAGCTATCACAATTCTTGACTGGATATCTTTTTTTTTGTTCATGAAATTGCCATGTTAACATGTGATTGTTGTTGTTGTTGTACTTTTTATTACAACTGTTACCATGGACTGTGTCATCATGTCCTTTTATTGACAACGTTTTGAAAAATGTCGTACTGTGACGTACTTTTGCACAGTTTTACAGGCGCATCATACAGGGCATGCCAAAAGCAATCCAGCTAAGATAACAAAAGTGCACCTCTATGTATGCTATTGTATCACCAAGCACAAAGATAATGAAACATCGACTTAAAACTGACAACCCAAGGATGGCGAATAACCAGATCAAAAATTAACTTATGAGTGTGTTTATTCCAAAAATATCAGACTATCAATTAAGAATGAGAATGAAATTGCTGATGTACTTTTTTAATTATTTTGTGTAATTTTAGGATGATACATTAGGACATATTCTCACTACAAAAAATGTATTGAATGTAACAAGTTACAGCATCCACCTTTGCTGACTTTACTAGATATTTCTTCTTAACAACCAGCACTGTGAGAATTTTAAAATCACATTTGGAAAAAGGTTAAGACACTTTTTTTCCTTCTCTGTTATGTTTTATTGCATCTTGTATGCCAGTCAATATTAGGAAAATGACTTGGCCAGCATAATAACAGTTACTGTAAGAGTAATAATAATTGCAATGACACTCAAGGAGATGCAACATCTGCATGTGAGCTTGCTCAAAATGAAAATGTAAAAATTATAATCTACACATGGTGCTCTTTTACACTTTTGTTGTTAAGGCAATATAGAGCTACAAAAACATCAACCTATAATTTTAAGAAAGTGTATACAATGATAGGCCTCTTTAGCTGAAGCTTTTTCTCTATTCCCCAAGCCATTAATAATCATTTGACGAAGTCTTCGAAGTCTTAGATAAAGGTCAGTAACTTCATACACATCATCAGACATTGCAAGGTTGTGCTCAGACATAAATTCATTACATAAGTGAAACACATCCTCATCACAAGGATAGTCCTTAAAAATACAGTCCTCTCGACATATTTCTAACTTCATTTGATCAGCTGGCTGCAAGTAATTCTGAGACCCATAAAGATTGGGAATTGCATAGATTATTGAAGGGCGGCCATTTGGAGCCCGAGGATTGTTGGATCTTCTTATGTGATGATCATTCCAGACAGTTACAACTTCATCAAGCTCCTCCTAAAGAAGAAGAGTGAAAATAATCTGTGTTCATGCCGTTTATCTCATAGTTACATTTGTGTTGATAATCAATATTTTGAGGATACTATACCTGTATGTTGTTTTGGAAGCAGAACTGGATCAGTGATTTGTCAATGAAGTTGTCAACAAAATAGCCATCTGCTTTCAGCTGGTCAAAGTGATCGATCCAAAGGTGGACACATTCCCTTCTCAAGGTGCACCAACAACGTTCAATCCTTTGATTGCCAGTACTTGGACCCAAAGTGACACATTCTGTGCCATTCTCATCCTCACTGTTGTGCAGAAACTTTTGCATTACTGTAACATGTGTATTCTCAGCGCAGAGGTCTAACCTGAGTTTCTGTGGACATCCATTGTTTTTGGTCACAGCATCAATAAAATAACCTACGACAACACGAGGGTCACTGTTGGTTTTGTATGCTTCTAGCCAAATCATTTTTCTTGAATAGCCATCTATGCACCCACTGATACATATGCCATATGGTTTTAATTTATTGTACCCGTCTATATGCCATACATAGTTTTGCCCTCGACTGACATACATCCGCCGTTTCAAAACGGTTGCGAGCACGCAGATCCACCCCATTTCTGTCCATCAGTCGCATCAGTTGACGCACAGTTTCTCTGTCAGTTACTTTGTGAGCATTTTACTGCATTTGTGTGTGAGTGCGTGTTTGTGTTATTTTAGTGCACGTGTGCGTGTGTGTTGTTTATTGTATGTGTTTGTGGCTTGCTTTGAGGCCTTTAGGACCGGGGTTGGTGGCTCCGACTTGAAACATTATGGTTCCAAACCAGCCATTTTCACTGTCATGATTGATGACAGAATGCCATCAAGTGCCAAACTGTTCCTTGTTTTGGTTTTGTTTAGTCCAACCATGGAGAACACCCTCTCAGTGTCAGCGTTTAAATGTGGGAGCACAAGCACTAATGCAGCTATCTTTGACAGACTCCCAAACTGCCTCAAATTGGTCACCTTTGAAAAAAGAAACTGAGAGTGTCTATTACTCTAATGCTTAGCTTTTATTATTTCATATTAATAATATATGTCATGTGGTGCAAACTATATCTTACCTTGCTCTTTGTTGAGGACATACTACCGCAAAACTCCTCAACATTAAAGGTGGTGGGATCTTGGGGCATGGAGATATCCATTAGTTGATAGTCCAGGAACTCCTCACTCACTTTATCCTGTTCCTGTGGCCCATGGAATTGAAGTAGTTCCTGAAATCTAAAAAAAAAGCACCATGTGTGAAGAATAAATTAAGGATTTGTTTTGTGACCATGACCAAACTGAACTTAATACTTAAAGTATTAAATATGTGAAATCCTGGAAAATGTGGAAACCCTTGCCTGTCTACAAAGTATAGGGCGTCTTCAACCCCACACTCAGCCCTCTGCATGTCTCAGAAGGGCCTCATTGAAGGGGAGGTTCTTGAGCCCATACTCCACTGCCCTGACCAGAAACACTCCTGCTGCCTGCTGGAATAGCTCCACCTCCTGAGCTGGGATGTCTCCAGCCTCAAGGAACCTGTTGAGGGTACCTCTAGTAGTGAAGCCAACATTTAGCTTTTCTCCTACCAGACAGAAAACAGATAAAGATAATTAAGTACACAAAACCATATCCCAGAAATAAAATCACAATTATTCACAAAATGCATAAGGGTAGACACAAAGGTATTTGACTTTGCAATCAGCATTTTAATGCGAGACTAGACAGACATACAGTGAGGGCACAGATTCTGCAAGTATCAGAGTATCATATGCGCAATAAGTGCAAGTGATTCCTCTGTAAGTATGCCATTTTACCCATAGACTACATATACATTTTATGGCTTTTTCATCACATCAGATATACGGTATCACCCAACTCATATCAACAGTATTTCCAAAAAGTATTTGAGGTCAATGAGACATTTATCTCCTAAAATAAGACTAAGAGCGCACTCACACTGTCCATCCGTACCGTACCTGGTGTAATGCAGCTGCACTACCGTCATCGAAATAAACAACATAGTTAAAGACTTAAAATAGCTGGTAAGTGATATCTGCAATGCATTAAAGATTTATTACAACACTATACAGCCAACAGTTTCACTTGGCATTGGGCTTGACAGACTGGGAATGTAAAGAGTACTTATTTGAACTTACTTCCAAAAACTTCTGCCCTGCATGCTTGGCAGTGTTGTGTACAATATGACAAGGGCATCCATGTATAAATGCTGCCATTTTCTCTCAGCATTCGGGCTGCAATTTAATTTTATGCACTGTATTTACAGGTGCATTGATACTTACACAATTTATCCAAGGGATATTGTTTTCCTGCAAGGTGTCATTGATTTTTTTTACAAATCACTTCTGCAGTGCCACAGCTTTTTCCACTGGTGGTGCACATATCCAGGAATCTGTGCACAACATTGTTGTTGTCATATATTATCACTGTGAGGGGATTCATCTTCTCTAAACCTGTAACAATAAAGTGCACAACTAAACTTACATCTAGTTCGAAACTTGTATGAGTGTGCACGAAGAAATAGATACAAACTTAAATTACTGCTAGTTGTTACCAGTATTGTTTGAGCCATCTTCATCACCAGTTCCTTTTCGAAATGGGGTGTCACTGCTTCATTTATGATGCATGTTTTTTTGGTACTTGCAAGTCCAGTAAATACTGTATGTTATCAGTGTGCACAAGCATAATGTAGACTATACTGTGATTGAGGAATGATACTTAGTGTTGTCAATATTAATATAGCAACATGGAAGTACATGGCTGCATATGATGTGAGACAGTTTAACAAAATAGTATGAGGTGTAACATGCATTGTCATAGTAGTATTATAATACTATTAGTGTAACAATATAGTACAGCAGCAGCACAGAATATTAAATGTTATATGGTATGGTACAGTATATAATATAGTATCATTTGATTGGTCTATAGTGTAGACCATATGATATGGTGTAATACGGTATGAAACAAATAGTCAATCAAGTATAATATATGAATAATATCAAATATATGATGTAAAGTATCTAAATGAATCTGTCCTGCACAAAGTCACAGAGGGGGGTGAGTCACACCGGTGACAGCAAACGTTTTCTGCCAGTGAGCTTCATCCGGCTCTCTCCACAGAAACACCTGCAAGTTCAGTATAAGGTTCAACATGTCAGTGGTTACTGGCTTCACTACATGCACCCGTTAATCAGGGTTTCACCCTCATATGACCCTGCATCCACATTCATACAGTTTGTCCCAAGCGAGCTAGCAGACCCCAGACCCTCTGCTCCGCCACTATGACAACGTTACTTCTCCAGGACGCACAAGAAACTCAAGATGATTAAAGTTATGATAAAATATATACCATATAATATGATACCAACTAAGGCGATAGCCTACAGCCATTTGGTTGACATTGGATTCATAGTTTTGAGAAGAAATGGGGACATCTGACGTAAAGCTAGAGTTGCATATGCTAACTATTGTAACATTACTCAGGAGAAATATGAAAGCAAAACATTTAGTAACAGTTCAGTGCGGGGCTGAGATGAAAGATTTTTAAACAGCAGGGCTTCTGCTCCGTCTTCTGGTTCTGAATCAGAGGCTCAAACGTGGAAGTTATGCTGTTTACTAACGTTGTCATGGGAGCTGTCAATCAAAACTCGATCGGCCACGCCCCACACAGTCCTGAGACTGGTCTAAACAGCAAAATAAGCTGTTTTTTTTAAACGTGTTTTCTAAGAGTTATGAAGGTTTATTCTCACTCAGAGTTTTGTAGATGCTCAATGAGACACGCAACTTTGATCATATATACATTTTTTACTTTCTAGTGCTGGATTTCCAGAGGCTTTAAGGCATTGGACGATGCTGCGTTCCAGGAAAGATCCTAGAACTCAGCTTTTCAGGCACAAAAGACAAATACGCAGGCTCGGACGCTGGACAGGGCATTGGAAACCCGGACTGTCCGGTCTAAATCCGGACGTCTGGCCACCCTATATTTATCTCTGGGCTGTTCTGTAATCCCTTACATATGTCGTTTTACATTTCGTATTTTAAATAAAGATCCTTTTTATGGTTGATCAGTGCTGTTTTCGTTTGTGGATAAATGAACAAACCAACAAATAGTCAGCTGTATTAGAACAATTACTGTCTTTTATTGATCTAGATGACATAACATAAAAAGTTCACCGTATCGTATATATTTGCGGTATTGTTCTTCTTGGACGCGGTTATGTATTCAACACGGTTAGAATCCATTTGGCCCACTTGAGAGGATTTCCGGGTGTCTTCCTCTTTGTCGCTAACGTTGAATGGAACCACGGGAGCCGCCATCTTGTCATTCTGTTGACAAAAAGCCGGTCTCTCATGGACGTAGAAAAAAGAACGGACAGCGGACACAAAATGGCGCCCCCTTCATTCCTATGGAAAGCTGCTCAGTGGCGCAGGCTCCCCTAAGGACGGCGCCATTTTGGCTTCTCGTGAACGCGGGAGACGATAGCCGTTTCTCAGCACCAAGTTCGACAGGTTCGGACTTGTGGACTTGGAAGTTCAGACTTGGCGAGTTCGACTCGGGAGTCCAGACTCCGAGGGACGGGAGGACGCAGTCCGCACGTTCAGAGTTGGGACAGCAGCGGACTTGATGACGTCACCACCTCAGCTGTCTTGTTGTCATGGTTACCCCAGCAAGTACACGTGGGCTATTTCTTTACTGTGTTAATCCTTTAAAGGCACTAATTGAAATCTTTGCAAATTCTAGAATTTAACCTTAAAGAGCTAATGGGGGTGTCACAGGTTTTTTGTAAAAAATGATCACTATTTTTCCTCTCTTAAATCCCATTGAAGTTACTGTATATGAGCACTTGCCTGTCTCAGGTAAAACTATTACAGAGTGAATTTTAAAAATATGACAAAACAAACACAAACATTTATATAGGGACATCTCTGTCTTGAGGTACTGATACTGGCTTGACTGCCATACAGGAAAAACACATATTCAACAAATACACATAAAAATCATTTCAGACCAGTTTCTGAAACTGATAACAAACCCACTTGTTACACAAGTAAGAGTCGCAATATTGCTAAATAAAAAGTAAATACATAATAATATTGGCATAGAAATGGTAAATAAATAATAACATGTGAAGAAAAATTAAATAAATCATAAATACTTGATGAATACAAATAATTCAAAAGAACAAATAAAATATCAGCAGGATCATGGTTAAAGATAAAACACATTTTGTTTTGTTTTTTAAAAAGAGCATGTATAAAAACTATAAGAACAGTTTTTCTCCCGAGGAACAAATACTGATGTACAATCAGGGAGAAACCTAAAACATGCAGGACAGTGGCCCACCAGGAGCCGAACTGGGCACCCTGGTCTAGAGGTACTGCAGTGACACCAAGATAAAAGAAGTGAGCTGTCCATATCTCACCAAGAACGTTTTAAAAAACAAAACAAAATGTGTTTTATTTTTAACCATGATCCTGCTGATATGTTATTTGTTCTTTAGAATTATTTGTATTCATCAAGTATTTATGATTGTTTCACATGTTATTTATTTACAATTTCTATGCCAATTGCATTATGTATTTACTTCTTATTCGGCAATATTTTGACCGTTACGTGTGTAACAAGCGGGCTTGTTATCAGTTTCAGAAACTGATTGTTATGTGTACAGTATTTGTATTGCTGAATATGTGTTTTTCTTGTATGACAGTCAAGCCAGTATCAGTACCTCAAGACAGAGTGTCTCTACTGGAAAAAGTACTGACACAGAAAATATATAAAAACAATAAAAACAGAAAATACAATTATAATTACTGTTAGTACCACTTATATTTGCTCATAATTGTGTTTGATCCCAAACCAATATTCATCTTATCTCATATTCAACCACTTATCCAGGGTCGGGTCACGGGGGCAGCAGCTTTAGCAGGGGACCCACACAGTACTAGGCCTCAGATAAACAATAAGCACCTGTGTATCCCATTTAACCATAATAAAAAACACATTCATGAGGCACATGTCTGAAAATGGACACTTGTGCCACTCATGCTAGTCTTAGGTGAATGATAAAATATGGTGCATTTAGTTTTCAGTCAAATATTAGGCTAATTTTTAGAAATGCTATGCAAATAACAAGAATCTTAATCTTTAAATAAACTATTCAACGAAATAATATGTGAGTTACATCAACTTACCATGTTTAGTTATGCTGTTATTACTATATCTGTGGGAGGAGCCAGGTTCAGAGATGGCTGTGTTTGAAGGGCTCCAGGCCACTGCTGATTGGTCAGATGCCAATGATGTCACTATCTGTCAGTTAGCTTGATCTCCCCTGATTGGCTGAGAGAAACAACATGACTCCACAAGTCCAAATGGAAGCAGGGGGGGGGGGGGGGGGGTATTTGAACGTGTGTGGAAGTGACTGAATATGGTTACTTGCCAAGTGTATATTTACAAAAAAAACGCAATATGATACGAAACACAGCCTGTCTCTTTACGTTTCCATTTTTAAAATATTATGAATATAATTTTGATTATAGCTTTCCAAGATCTGTTGCCTACATATAAAAAGGGTCGGGTCGGGAAAAAAAGTTATGGAAGATTGGTAATTCGGTACGTAGGTTCCATGTTGACTGCAACCTCCGCCAACCTGTTTGCCCGGTAGGCAAACTGCAGGGGGTCGAGCTGGGGGCCTGTGATGAGCCTCAGGTGATTCAGCACCAGCCTCTCGAAGGACTTCATGACCACAGACGTCAGGGCGACGAGTCTGTATTCATTCAGCTCCGTGATGGTGTTTTTTTTAGGGATTGGGTCTTTTTTGGGGGTAAATGAGCCTCCAATGCATTTTCAGTGAGGATTTGGGACTTGTCCTAGCTTTTTTGCGTCATACAAAATTTAGTGTTAGAGCTACGGGATACTTTCGATCACTTCGGTCACTTGCTACTTTCAAGATGGCTGCTAGTGCGTGCAATTATGTTGCGTCTCTGAAAGAAGTTCCTTTTAATCGATGATCCCATCACCCATTGCCAGTGTACTGTTGGAGAGACTGAACCAGCTTTTGGCCAACGACAACGACAAAATCAAACCTGTGCACAAGCTTACGATGCTGCCAGTGTGATGACGGGAGAGGAGGCTGGTGTGCAGCAAAAGGTGCGTGAACATTTTAAGAATGCCCATTATGTGCAATGCTATGCAAGCTATGCTAGCTTAACTTGATCATGCAGTGAGCAACCTCCCAGATCAAAAAAATTAACCTTTTCTTTTTGGATCTGAGCGGTATTGCATCTTTCTTCTCCCAGTCACCGAATCAGAATCACAAATACTTTAATAATCACAGGGGGAAATGGAGCAGCGTTCTAGACAAGATTGTTTTACGAAGACTGCCCAGAGCTTCATCTACAAAGTGGAATTTCAACAGCAGGCTCGTCAACACTGCATATGAGAACAGAGATAACCTCCTCGAGTGTTTTGAAACCATCAAGAGGGGTTCACATGGTCCATTTGACCAGCTGAGCGTGCGATTTTTATCTTTTTTCTGTGTTTTTTCACAAAATCATGCCCCCTGTCGACATTCTGTGCCAGAAGCTCCAGAAGAAGGACATTGATGCAGTCTTCATCAAAAGTGCCATGGAGAGTTTACAGATTAGATTACATTTATGTTATTCAATCCTTCTCAAAGCAGAGCTTTGTCATGAGAACATATGCATGAAAGAAGACTGTATTTGTCTATTTCTATAATATATATTATGCAGCCCAACCCCCAGACTTCCCTCTATCCACCTACTGTAATTTGTACTGTTACTGTAATTTATAATATGTGTAACAACCCATACTGTATATAGGAATCCTATTTATTCACTCTATTTACCCACTGACTCTTTATAGATGCGTATATAGAGCACCAGAGTTATGCACCTTAACCCAGATTAGACTTTATATCTTATTTTTTCTCTTTATACATGACTGCGCTGTCATGACCGAAAGAACGAGGTCGCGGGTACAAGCGGCCGAAATGGGTTTTCTCAGGAGGGTGGCTGGAGTCTCCCTTAGGGCTCCCCCCCGCGCCCCAGCCCCGTTTGTACTCACACTACCAGGGCCTCGGCCAATACTTCTTGCTGTCCATACGCCTTCAAGCCGTAACACGTCACACGCATTGATCGCGTGTGTGGCTTTGTTTACAAATCTTTCCATAGACCTCGGAGTTTTTGTGCGTCTTGTCGACTGTTTTTGAATATTTTCATCCGACCAAATCTGCAGTAAACACAACGTGAACCTTTCACCACCATTGTTGTTGTTGTTAAATGTCCGCGCATGGTCCGTCCTTCTATTTACATGTCCGAACAGGCGGACATAACGCTACTGCCGTAGGACACGTGCTCGTGCGCGTACACGTGCGCACGCTCGTGCTCGTACATGTGCAAACGGCTCCGCTAAAGCCCACCTATTTCAAGCGGGCCGTGGAGGGCCAGCTGGCCCCAGTTGAGCGCGGAGCGGGTGCGCTCACACTACTTAAAGGTACTAGACTTTAGCTGAAAAACCGGTTTTGGCCGCGGCCAAAAGGATAGTGTGAGCACGCTATCAGAGTAGAGCCGCTGCTCCTTTACGTTGAAAGGAGCCAGTTGAGGTGGTTCGGGCATCTAGTAAGGATACTCCCTGGGTGCCTCCCTAGGGAGGTGTTCCAGGCACGTCCAGCTGGGAGGAGGCCTCCGGGAAGACTTGGTACTAGGTGGAGAGATTGTATCTCCACACTGGCCTGGGAACGCCTCGGGATCCACCAGTTAGAGCTGGTTAATGTGGCCCGGGAAAGGGAAGTTTGGGGTCCCCTGCTAGAGCTGCTGACCCCGCGACCCGACCCCGGATAAGCAGTTGAAGATGAGATGATGAGACTGCGCTGAGTAGGAGCTGCTTTTGATCCCATTGTACATGTGTATAGTGACTATAAAAGGCATTCTGATCTGATATGGCCAGTGGTGTAATCTAGCTCGCTTTACTCGCTTTTACCTTGTTAGGTGAGGCCCAATGGATAGTTTAAAAACAGTGTTTAACATTAACATTATGCATTCCTGCCCATTTTAAGTGGGTATAGTGACATCTTTGTACTGGATAAAGCGTGAACATGTGCATCACATACAGTAGACTACAGTACTGTACACAGCCAAACAAACACATTATTGCTTTGTTTGCATTTAGGGACTCTGACCAGCTGCAAGAGCCATCAGGAACCAACAAGCCAAGGACGGCTTTGACAGAAGAGGCAAAGCAGAGGCTGTCTGAAGAGGTCTGCAACACCATCCTGGCTCACACTGAAGGAGGTTCTCTTTCACTGGCCACCTTGTGAGTGCTACCTTAGTACAAGGAGATATGTTTAAAAGGTACTTGAAAGGCGATTTTCCACGTTAATGAATTTGCCCAGGGAGGCGGGACCATTTCAAACAACAACGACTTGAATGTGACAAATCTGATTGGACAATGACAGATAACATGTCTAGAACACTGAAAACTAGTTTTGCCATGATAGAATTTGTTAGAAAAAAAATCCTCTCTATCACAGTTGGTTGTGCGTCGCTCACATCACCCCTATACACCGTCTGCCCCTGTTTAGCACATAGTCTGTATAAAAAATTTACCTAGCCTCTCCGCCGGGGCCGTTCTCTCAACTTGATCTAAGATGTAAAATCTCTAAAATTGCTTCACTCATCCATCTGGGATCACTCCATAGCAAAATGATTTCAGGAGGCTGGGTCTAATCAAAAATCCTTGCATATGATTGGATATGCCATTCAGAATCAAACTTGAAGAGCCACAGGCTTGGTGGCAGAGTGGGTCGTCTGCTGTTCGAGAGATTGGTGGTTCGATCCCCATCTCCCCCCGGTCCACATGTCGAAGTGTCCTTGGGCAAGACACTGAACCCCAAATTGCTCCCCGTGCTGCGCATGGGTGTGTAAATGTGGTGTGAATGGTTAGATCCGATTAGATGGTATGTGGATGTCCACTGCCATCTGTGTGAATGGGTGAATGTAACAGACACTGTGAAGCGCCTTGAGTAGTCAGATGACTAGAAAGGCGCTATATAAGTACAAGTCCATTTACCAAGTCCATTTACCATAAACCACTTGTCTGTCATCTTTATTGACGTGCTACTTCAACCACTCACATTGAAACAAACCTGTTACGCTGATGAGAGCGATGGGCGAAAAAGTGGTTTCCACCAACAACAGCCTTCAGAGCCGTTCTTTGGTGTTCTTTTAAAGAAGAAATATTCGCTAGATTGGACAACATGGACGAAAGAGCAGCATCCATGTTGACGCCTGCTTCCTCGATGCGAGCTGCCATTGTTGTCTGAATCACAACAGTTGCTTCTCCGCTACGTCACATCTATAAAACCCCACTCTGTGGTCCTGATTGGTCTGACCATTTTTTGCAGACCCTGAAATCCCCCTGCAATGGAGCGATCCCAGATGGTTGAGTGGAGCTGGGCGAAGTCAAGATGGAGGCAAGGCGGAACCAAAGTCATCTGGCAAGCATCAGGTTACAAAAATTCTGTAACATATTTAAACTTTTCCCCACTGTGTCCGCTAACTAATTAAACTGTTTTCCCCTTGTAAAAAAAAAAGCCTTACATATTTTTACATTATTATGTATGTACTGCATATTTTATTTCATTTTTATTTATTTATGTTTGTACCTCATGTTTGTATTGTTTTTGAGGATTGCAAATTCAAAACAATCAGGAAACTTTATTGTACTGAACTGTTCTAAATAAAGTTTTGGGGGAAAAAAAGCAAAACAACTCCAGCTCATAGAGTCGTGTGAAGGCTCTCCTGTGTCTCTAGCGGAGAGTATCGACGTTTCAGTTGTACTCAAAAATCGGGATTTCCGAGCTCCCAGTCAGAACTTTCAACTGGAAAGACCCCCAAGGTCGGATTTCCGTCCTAGGGACACATTAGCAGAGACACAATTAGCATGGGAATGTGGTGCTGGTCCTCTTTGCAGTTCACCACACCCCTCTTTTATCTTCCCATAGTTGTGTAACTTCCGGGCTCTTTTTGGAGGTCGACCAGTGATGAGCGCCTGTCTGCCCCCCAGCAGAGTCTTACGTCGAACAACAGCTGTAGGCTGCACACCTATTTGCGTGCTCATTTGCAGACCCTTTCTTGGCAGCATTTTGATATTACGCGCAGCAGCTCTCCTCACCTTCCCAAATATAGACATTGCTGAAATCAATTCAATTCAATTCAATTCAATTTTATTTATAGTGCCGAATCATAACAAAGATCAGGCGGCTGTCAGTATGAATTTTCTCACAGGATGACACAAGGGGTTCTATTGGGGCTCGAAAGTTCTCATCCTTTTCAAGCTTGTCCACAAGTTTATCAAGTGTGGATCTGAGACGACCTTTGAGATGCTCAGCTACTGAGTCCCATTGAGATGACGCTTCTTCAGCTCCAGAGCCGTCTTGTGTTGTTGGAGTGGTTGTTCCAGTTTATTCTTGGGTGCCTATTTTGCAGAAACACATGTTAATATCAGGTCCTGGCACGTGATTGGAACAGGACAAAGACGGAAAAAAGCACAAGATATGGCCCAATGTTCAGTTCAATTAGTTGGCCTGCTGAAAAGTACACACTTGCAACACACACACACACACACACACACACACACACACACACACACACACACACACACACACACACACACACACACACACCAGGGGCGGACCTACAGTAGAGCCTTGCCCCCCCAGCTGCCCCCCGAAGTTTTTTGCTCTTAAAACTGTACTTGTAAAAACAAAGCCTTTCAAGCATTGAAACAAACAATAAATTGTCCAAAAGTGAATAATTGTAAATATAATCTTAGGCCCCTGACCAGGGCCGGAGTGGGACTCATTTTCAGCCTTGGAGTTTCATACCTCAGACCGGCCCACTTTAGATCACGACCTATTATATTAAAATAATGTAATTATAACTTTACATTTTAAGCATACAATAGTGCACTTTTCTCTAAAGCCTTGTAATTCCTACTGTAATTCTTACTATTACTAATGATCAAAAGTATAACGGGCCACTACTATCATTTGGGCATAGAAAGTGGTTTTATTGGAACTGATGCTTGCTTGTTCACACACTAGCTCACCTGTTTCTTCCTCACCACTGGCTCCTGGCTCTGACTCTAAATCATAAAAATGTTCATAAATCTCGTCACAAATCTCCCCTTTTTCAAGTCAAAAATTCAAGTCAGTTTCATTATTGTAGTGCTGAATCCTCTATCATCATCAATTGCAATCTGGGTCCAATCAGCTCTCGTTTACATCTTCATGCAGTGTTTGGTTTGTTTACAGCCTGCGTGCAACGTGATTCCCGGCCAAACGCTAGCGATTGGTTATGGCAGATCCAGAGTGGCACTGGGCAGATCCAATAGTTTTAAATTTCAACAGACACCTGCCTTCCAAGTGAGTTAACGTTTATCAATTGAGTAGGTCCAGACTCTCTGTGCAAATGAAATGAAGTACGAGTCTGGTAGGACCAGGCTAGGTCTACACCATACTCTTCATTATATTAATTCTAATAATATTCACTTAATGAGCAATCCTACCTGCACACTCTGGACCTGTGGGCTGATGGCTGGTGCTTGCTGATGCATCTTGTATCTGAGGGGCTACAAATCAAAGTTTGTGGCCAGTTATGTGGCGTTGCATCATACTATTATTTTAATTATGTAACGTTAGGTTAGACAGGCTATATCTTACAACTAGGGATACACCGAAACCGAAAATGAGGAAACCAAGGCCGAAAACCGAAACACCGAAAGAAATTATTATGCCAATTATTAGTAACATTCAGGGTTGCCGCGGTATGCGGTATTACCAGTGGTTGAGGCCAACACCGAGTTATTTTGTATTATTTTTTTCCAGTAATAAAAAAAAAATCCGGTCTTATGTGGAACGCGGAAGACCGTTTCCACACAGCAACGCCGGTAAACAAACCCCGGGAAGCCCAATCCCTACGGCCATCCGGAGGCGCACAGAGCTTTTGGCCGTGATATTATATATAAAATTATATTATACTATTATATGATCGTTATAAGACGCTGTCACCGAGAATTTGCGCGCTGCCAGACGCTGTCACCGAGTGTGAGAGGAGAGTTGCCGATTTTTGCACATCTGGCTGCATCTGTCTCCAGGGCTTTTCTCTTTTTAATCCTTGCTTTTTCTGCGTCACCCTTGCTCTTTTTATTTTCCATTTTGGGTTATTATTTTCCTTGTACATCTTTGGTTGGAGCTAGCCAAACACCACTGAAGTGTGCGGACTAGTGCACGACACGTACGTTACATCAGGCTGCGTCTGCGTCTGTTTCTTGTTGGTGGGCGTGCCCTTAACCTGCGTCCGCGTCCCAGTTTCATTGGCATGATCTAAAAGACCGCCAGCTCCCTGATATGACCAGCGACAGCGGTAACAGCATACACGTGATACCCACTCCACTCAGTGCCTTATATGACCAGCGACAGCTGTAACAGCATACACGTGATACCCACTCCACTCAGTGCCATGACCGAACACCGGCACAAAATAAATAAAAATGATAATTGAACACCGGCCCTCACTGCCCAAAAGTCAGACTGGCCCACCGGGAATTGTCCTGGTCCTCCCGATTAGCCAGTCCGGGCCTGCCCCTGACCCACTCAGCTACGGCCCTGCATCAAAGGTGCAGAGCGGCATTCACAGTCCGACTCACACAGCAAGTCTGCTGCATAGACTGTATAAAAAATGGACCTAGCCTCTCCGCCGGGGCCCATTCTCTTAATTTGATCCAATCATATTTGCCTCCAGGAGTCACCATTTTGTCAGACTTTGACTCCTCCTCATTTCCTCTTACCAAAAAAGGGCATTGATGTGACGTTGGGGGAAGAGAGATACATCCACCCGGGTCAAGTTTATAGAATTAGCCACATTAGCTCCACCACCAGGGAGCTAGGCTAACAGAACATGTTACTAAATAAACAGGAGTGGGAGTCTTTTGTCTCTAGTGGAGATTGAACCGGCTCCGGGAGTGAAGTGCAGGCAGTCTTTATGATCTCTGATTTAAACTGATATTCAACACAGTCCCACGCTCACAGACTGTAAAACACCGACCCTCACGGCCCGAATCCTCCTGCTGCTCCAAATGAGCACCTAGTTTATGTGTCATAGATAGCAGACCGTACTGCAAGTCATGGTGCACGTGAGGCTATTTAATTAGCATAACAAAGCTAACGTTAACGCGGTGTGTTCCTTAACCATCTGTTTGTACAGTTGATCAAAGAGCAAACCATCTTGTGACTTAAAGTAACACCACCACACGAATGACCTTAGTCCAGGTCGAGATAACGGAGTTAGTGTGCTAATCCTGACAACTAGCCTCTGAGGCGAAGTGACGGCCAGAGGCTAACTGTCACTCAAGATTCCGCGCCCCTAATTATTTATAACCTTTAACCTCCAATAAAATAAAAAACAAGCCTGTCACAAAAACATTCACCCTCCTAATTGTTGTCATGGAGATATGACTTAAACAAACACACTAGAATGTTTTTAAATAGGTTTAATTATGCTGTGTGCCCGTTTAACATGGGGGTCAATGAGAAACTGCTCTGTTGTGCAAACTACTCCTTGTGGACACTCAGAGAACTGCAGTTTTTGGCACTTCCTGATTGGATCAACCAGGAAGTTGCCGTGGTGGGGGCTTGGTCTGCTGTGGAGGAAAGAGTGGAGCGACTGAGCTGTCCCCAAGCATCTGAAGGTGAAGTTACTTTCCCCTTCTAAAGTTTAAACAAACCACTTCTACTTAAAGTTACATTTGTAATGAATGTCTGTGCTAAAGGTGATTCAGCATCAGCAATAACAGCGTGTGCATAATTTAGCCAAACATGAAATCGCTCGCTCGTGATTTGTAAGAACAAGTTACCCTTGGATAAGTTTTGTTTTTAGCAATGACAAAAACA
This sequence comes from Echiichthys vipera, assembly GCF_963691815.1. NCBI lineage: Eukaryota > Metazoa > Chordata > Actinopteri > Perciformes > Trachinidae > Echiichthys > Echiichthys vipera. Next base: position 11,632,937 of record NC_139825.1, on the reverse strand, counting down.
GCTTTCTTACAAGATATTAAAACCTGTCTGTTTGAATCCATAACGTTTACAGAGGGTCACGGTTTTGCAGGCGTCACGTTACAACACAATGCACAGTTCTAGCTAGGAGATCAATCATATTGGTTTGATGAGCTAATCAGTACAATAAAACCACTTACTGTCACATATCACAGCAATGACGCTGCACAAATGAAACCAGGTGACATCCTTTACTGTCAAACTGGGAAAATAACCAATACAACAGCATTAATTAGTCGACACATAACTGTTGTATGCGTGTGATAAATATTTTTCTGATTATATGTTTGTTATACTTGTTAGCGTAACGTAATATGAGGATAACCTTTTCACATCATGACTATTGCAGGCAAGAGTAGCTGAACAATGAAAAGAAAAGCAAAAAGTGTGGATATTGACAGTTTTTTTAGTAAGAAAAGTGCACAGTAGGAAGAGAAGGAGGGAAATGAAGGAGAAGGTGGGGAACTGGAGAGACCAGGGGGGTCAGAGCAGGAGAAGGCCACAGAAAGAGATGAAGAAACAAGTGAAGGAGAAGAGGACGTGAGGGATGAAGAGGAGGCTGCTGCAGATTCAGAAAGAGGGTCAGAGGCAGGGAGTGACCACCAGGCAGAAGAAGATGACAGGGAGGAAGAGGGTCCTAGGCCTACTGCAACTCCCCCTGGACCACATGGTAGGTTTTTATTCTCCTTCCATATAAATTGCAGTACGACAGCATCACATATCATGCCACTCAGTAAAATAACATGTTTCCAGTTATTGGATATATTCAGTTGTGTATGTTATAGGGTTAGATAGTAAAAGATTTACAAATGTGTCTTATTTTATCAGTAATTCTGATCAAACGAAAGGTAAAACTAATGCTATGACAAAGAAAAACTGTATAACTTCATTAGATAATTCTAATTATTTGCCACTCTCATAGGGAGTGGTACAATTCTTGGCCATGGCTTGAATACTCCCTGTCCGAAGATGCAGCTTACTGCTTTGCATGCAGAAATATTGCATAATCAAAAACCAGTGTATTCACATCAGAAAATGGTTATTTTAACTGGAAGAAGGCCACTTCCAAAGACAGTGGGTTCAGTGTACATGCCACATAAGACTCACATGTGAATGATTGCATGGAGTGAAAAAATTGCGAAATTCATCTGGCACGATGGGATATGAACATGCAAAACAAGTAATCAATAATCAAAAGAACAAAACAGCCTTAGGCTCGCTTAAAAAAGATGGTGGTGAATCACTCATGGAATGAATTATAAGTTTTTTTTATTATTTTTGATTATTGTACCTTTTTTTTTATATTTCCATTTTGCTATTAACACTTTAACTATTTAAAAGATGCACAGTTAGGTTTAGTTTAAACACTGGTCATGTTCCTGTTGTTCCTGTTAATACAAGAACTACTTTTAAAGTATGTTTGTGTTACTGTTGTTTAATCCATATAAATTTGGAGATTCCTGCGGAACGTCCTCCCATGCCATCCTGTCAAAACCTCTTGCCAGCGCTTTGCCCATGTAGAATTTTCTAGATCCGCCACTGACACACACACACACACACACACACACACACACACACACACACACACACACACACACACACACACACACACACACACACACACACACACACACACACACACACACACACACACACACACACACACACACACACACACACACCTCTGCACGAGCACTACCATCTCTTTCTCACTCTCCCTAATCACAACCCCCCCACAAATATCTAGGAATAATCTAAACAGGCTATGAAGATGTGAACTTATCAGATTGATGGCGCGCACTTATCACACTTTCTACGGCAAAAGATGATCCAAACAGACGAGCTACTGTAGAAACACCTGGAAGTGAGATGACGTTTCCCGGCCAAATAAAAACACCAATCGGAGGAGAGCTTTTCTAGCCAATCAGAGGTGAAAAGGGCGGGACCTTCTCCGACCGCCCTGGGAAAAATATCGCTTTCCGCATAGACATAAAGAGTAGACGCCTCATCGAACGTTGGGCCTATTGGCGCTGACGAGCGGTGGGGCCGCCATCTTGGCCCGGTCGCCCGCTCCACTCAGTGTAAGGACAGGACACGGTTCAGCGTATTTTAATATTCACAGTGGGATTAACAGTAATAGAATATTCTGATATATGATATATGTGATGTATGATAGGTGTTTTGCAAACACTATAAATATAAACACAACAAGAGAAATCATTTATAGAGTATTAATAGGCTATATTTCATACATGAATACATACATCTCTCTCTCACTCACTCTCTCTCTTTCTCTCTCTCTCTCTCACACACACACACACACACACAAACACACGCACGCACACACACACACACACACACACTCAGAGAAAATTAAAATACATATAAATCAAGAGTATCAATACAATTAGGTCAGAGAGAGAGATGACATTTTGGACACATCTAAATACAAGTCAAAAAGACACACTTTCATTTAAAGCACTAAAAAAAACAAGAGCCGAACCCTATATGTTTATAAATATTCAGAAATGATCCATGCTCTGCCAGTCGCATAGTCGTGGTAGTGGAGAGGAGAGGGAGGGTCCACATTTGAGCGAGTGTGTGTGGTATAAAAATATATATAACATTTTGTTAAATCGATCATTTTCACACTGTTTTGTTCTTGCACAATTACCAATTAGAGTGTAGCTCTAATTGGTAAAGAAAGTGATGTTGTAGGAGTACTTTGTATAGTATCTAAAATGACTGTGTCCTTAAGGTCTAATTATGTGAATGTCTTCTTTATTACATATTTTAATTATGTAGTAATTGTATTTAATGTGCAAACAAAAACACGGGGCATAGTTCAGTAATATCCATTTTAAATTATACAAACCATTTAAGATTTTTCCTTAGTTAAATAAATGTATGATTTTTTCTTTTCAGACTGTTTCAACTTCTCTGGTACAACTGAACTAAAAAAGCCTGGACTCATCAGTTCTGGTTTACAAACATGTGACGTTCGTCCTGCTTTAAGTGGAGATGTGGAGAACCAAGTAAAAATGTATGGAACATTTTGTTCAGCTGTGAGAATATCGGGCACAGAGTGGAAATACATGTTCACGCTTGCCTCGTAAATCTCTAATTCATTCTTTATAATAAAGCCCACATCATGTTGCTCCTGTTTGATGAAACAGTTTCACAGCAAAGGATATTGGTCAGATTCTGTCACTTCTCCTTTGATAGTCTAAACTTTAAAAAAAAAAGTGACATGACATGAAAAATGATCTCATAATTCATGTCAATGTCATGTTCAATATTTAAAAAAACAAAACTGAGAATATCTGAGGTGACCTGAGATGAACTGTCTCTGAAGTGTCTTCCTCTCATGAAACCCCAGCACATCCTCCGCTGACCTACTGCTGGAAATGTGCAATCCATTTACACTAGACCACATGTACGACAACCCCTCTCCTCCCTGCTTCTCCTTTAATATCTACACAGGCTTGCACACACACATCTGGCCGGGGGGTAAATTAACTAACATTCCCACAGAGGCTAATCTCCACGCCTCTACTGTGACAAGATAATAATAATAAAATGAGGGACAGCAGCTCCTCTGGCAGCTAAATATTTATCTACCTGCCACAGCCTGAGGGACTCACTATAACATTCAAAAATGCATGGATTTATGTCTAATTGTTTAAAATTGTACTGTACCGTACTGATTATGAATTGTAATATTGTAATATTAGATTAGAGCAGGAATACGCTGCACAGTGCTCTGGCATCTTGTTCCTTCTGCTGCTCAACTCATAGGCTCAACGAGTCACTCATAGAACTAATCTGGTAGGATGACCGATCCAAGATGGCGGCCGCATTTCTCGCGGCCCAACGTTTGATGCGGCATCTACTCTTTATACGTCTATGGCTTTCCGCGTTCACGAGAAGCTAAAATGGCGCCGTCCTTAGGGGAGCCCGCGCCACTGAGCAGCTTTCCCTAAGAATGAAGGGGGCGCCATTTTGTGTCCGCTGTCCGTTCTTTTTTCTACGTCCATGAGAGACCGGCTTTTTGTCAACAGAATGACAAGATGGCGGCTCCCGTGGTTCCATTCAACGTTAGCGACAAAGAGGAAGACACCCGGAAATCCTCTCAAGTGGGCCAAATGGATTCTAACCGTGCTGAATACATAACCACGTCCAAGAAGAACAATACGGCAAATATATACGATACGGTGAACTTTTTATGTTATGTCATCTAGATCAATAAAAGACAGTAATTGTTCTAATACAGCTGACTATTTGTTTGTTTGTTCATTTATCCACAAACGAAAACAGCACTGATCAACCATGAAAAGGTTCTTTATTAAAAATACGAAATGTAAAATTGAAATGTGTAAGGGATAACAGAACAGCCTGGAGCTAGATATGAAATAAAAACCGTACAAAATAGAATAACATAATTAGGCACAGAATGTACACCAGAATCCTTTTGATGTCAGTGTTGAACTATGGACACTTCTTGTCCTCACTGTCAGTGTCAGTACAGTCGTCATCTTCCCTTTCCTCTTTTTATTGGCACAGTTTGTACGGTGACATTAGTCTGTGCAACACAGTCCTGCGGAGAAAGGGGAACAACTTCCTGCCTCACAGGCTCTTTCTTTACAGCTGCAGGATATCACATCCAAAACACTGTCAGGGCCGGATTTCTTGTCATCCATTGCCAACCATATTCAGCAGGTGATGGAGCACTTATTATTATTATTATTATTTGTTTTAGACAGGACCTCATTATTGCGGTCTGGTAGTTTGCCCTTTTGCAGTGCTGGTGGAGGCATCCGTAGTAGAGGGAATGCATTATTCTGGCAAGGCCGATGTTGCCATACAGAAAGCCTTGTACCTAGCCTCATTTACATTTTCGGCAGCTGGCTGATCATATAGGTGGCATACATACTGGCAAAGAAGTGCAAATGTTGACTGCTCCAAGTTAAAGTTGGTTCCTAAACTTTTGAAAGCCTTAAGGTACTCATCTTTATCATGTGCAACAGAAAATGTCTTTCTTTTTCCTTTGCCATTAAAGGCACTTGTGGAGTCGCACCCAGAGAATGTGTGAACTCCCATCAAGGCTGAACACACGCTGGTTCTGATCGCTGATGACACCTTGGTAATGTCAATGATACGTGTCCTGTTGCCAGTCCCTGTGAAAACATAGAAGCTGCATGGCAAATCTGTCTGCAGACTTACAGCAATGACTGCCACATCAGTGTCAGAGCTCTTGATAATGACAGTGTCATGCTCCTGTGCAGCATGTTGTGTATATAAAAACACCCTTGAGTCAGATTCTTCATGATCACACTGCAGGTCTTGAACAACATGAACAGACTGTACGCCCTCCATAACCGTCACACAGTGACATTGATCTTTATGTGTGATGTACAAGCAGAGGTCTTCAGCCACTGTTGTACGTTCTAGAATATGACAATGATAACAATTATGGTGGTAAATATGATCAATGATGAGTAGTGGTAATAACAGCTGTGATACAACGAGATATATTACTGATAGTGGTTTTATGGCTACACATTTTATAATTAATGAAACCAATGATAGTATATATGAGTAATAGTAATAATAGCAGCAGAAAGCGTCATGCAGGACCACAGCAGCAGGCACCACCACGATCAGCAGAGACCTGCGAGACGACAAAGCACAAATGTGATATATATATAGCACTACATATGTTTTGGCTTTGCATTACACCCATTGCATATAAAATATATCAATGTATGTTTATCATAACCAAAGGTTTTTAGGTTCTCAACCCTTATGCCTTCTTTATTTAGTGGAATCTAAAAGTCACTTCTCAAATCCCTTTCCCTGATAAATATTATATTTATATTTCAAAAGCAACAGGTTTAAGTTGAATGAATGATCCAAAAAACAATATTAGGCCGGTCCGTGTACGCTTTGACCGTTTGTTTTTTCGTTTAAACCAATAAACGAGAAAGCAGAAATACCATGGTTTTTTCGTTATTTCGTTTTTAAATGTAAATGAAAAATCGTCAACTTTTTGTTTTTGTTGTCAAAATCCAAAGACGAGAAATGAGAAAACCAAGTTCAAATAAACGGCCTAATATTGTTTTTTAAAAAATTATTTATTTACCTTTTTTTGGTTTGAGGAACGAAATGAAGGAAAGGAAGTCAGGTGACCCAAAAGTAAAAGCAAATACTTCAAAATAAAAGCCAAGAGGATAGTAGAGAAGATGACAACTGTACTGACACTGACAGTGAGGACAAGAAGTGTCCTTAGTTCAACACTGACATCCAAAGGATTCTGGTGTACATTCTGTGCCTAATTATGTTATTCTGTTACATATTTCGCTCTGGACTGTTCTGTTATTCCTAATTCTATTTTTGTACAGTTTTTTTAATTTCATATTTAGCTATGGTGACAATTTCCATAGCACCAAAAAGGAGGACAGTATGCGGCATATCACAAGGCCAGAATTATTACTCTGGTGTACATAGGCCTCTGTTATATTCTCGTTTACATTACAATTTTGCACGGTTAATAGATTATGTTGAATAGGAAGAAAATATTAATGATGAAAAACCAAAAAGAGTTTGTTTACAATATTTGTATTAATTCAACACATTGTGGTGTTCACAAACTGACCACTGATACAGGCGTGGACTTAAATGTAACATAGCAACAAAACTGTTATCATCCTTCAAAAATCTGTATTGTTTTCAACCCACTAAATAAAGAATATTTAATGTTGCACATCAGCGAAATCAAGAGCTTCCTATAGGAAATTATTAGCCAATGCTCAATTAAATACCTTGCAGACAAACACCATATCAAGAGGATGCCAGGAACACAACATTATCATATGTATTTCAGATGTGTGAAATAAGACAGAAGACTAGTGTACTCACCCAAAATAGTTGACTGTCTATCTTTAATTCTTTCCTGGCTGCATCCAAGAGTGTTAACTTCTCGTTAACCTTGCACAGCTCAGCAGCGGTTATTATTATTATCCAGGGGCGACGGAGCTTCACGAAAAAAAGTTCTCAATGCTGCCTTTGTGCTTCTCCGTGCCCGCGTGTCGTTCAATGGCAGCTTTTCCCTGACTGCAACATCAACATCACAACGACAGGCTGTGCAGAAGCCATGAAAGGAGTCTCGACTGCTTTTCAATACTAAATCGTGTTCTTTCGTCCATTCTGGATTGAATGATGTTTGACGTTTTGGCATGATGGCATGCTAACAGCTGACTTTCTTTTATTTTGTTGTCTAACAACTAACTTTCTGTCAACGAGTCCTGCATGTGACGTAGCAGCACATGGAGCCTTGTTTACATTTTTAACCAATGATACAGCAGATATTTATCTGACGCGGCTCTCAGCCAATCATTGGTTAGACCGGAAATGTTAAGGCATTGGACGATGCTGCGTTCCAGGAAAGATTCTAGAACTCCGCTGTTCAGGCCTCGTGCCTCATAAAGGACAAATACGCGGGCTCGGACGCTGGACAGGGCATTGGAAACCCGGACTGTCCGGTCTAAATCCGGACGTCTGGCCACCCTATATTTATCTCTGGGCTGTTCTGTTATCCCTTAGGCTATATAGTTTTACATTTCGTATTTTTAATAAAGATCCTTTTCATGGTTAATCAGTGCTGTTTTCGTTTGTGGATAAATGAACAAACCAACAAATAGTCAGCTGTATTAGAACAATTACTGTCTTTTATTGATCTAGATGACATAACATAAAAAGGTCACCGTATCGTATATATTTGCCGTATTGTTCTTCTTGGACGTGGTTGTGTATTCAGCACGGTTAGAATCCATTTGGCCCACTTGAGAGGATTTCCGGGTGTCTTCCTCTTTGTCGCTAACGTTGAATGGAACCACGGGAGCCGCCATCTTGTCATTCTGTTGACAAAAAGCCGCTCTCTCATGGACGTAGGAAAAAGAACGGAGAGCGGACACAAAATGGCGCCCCCTTCATTCCTATGGAAAGTTGCTCAGGTGCGCAGGCTCCCCTAAGGACGGCGCCATTTTGGCTTCTCATGAACGCGGGAACGCACTTGATGACGTCACCATCTCAGCTGCCTTGTTGTCATGGTTACCCCAGCAAGTACACGTGGGCTATTTCCTTACTGTATTAATGTATATTTACAATAAAAACGCAATATGATACGAAACACAGCCTGTCTCTTTTCGTTTCTATTTTAAAATGAATATAATTTTGATTATACTTTTCCAAGATCTGTTGCCTACATAAAAAGTCAGGGTCGGGAAAAAAGTTATGGAAGATTGGTAATTCGGTACGTAGGTTCCTAACTGAATGAGAACCAAAAGTAAACATTAGAAATATCACAAATATGGACCCGACCCTGATGGCTATGGCTGTAGGGAGGCTTTATACAGAAGCTGAAGAGGAGGTGGCCCGGTTGAGGAGGCGTGTCCGTCAGAGAAGAGCCAGGATGCGGTGGAGAGTGGAGAGGAGCCGTGCCATGATAGCACATCTCTCAAGATTTGTATGTTTGTCTACCATGCCTTTATGTAAATTTGACAGTTTACTTGGTATGTACTTAGAAACTAATGCAGTTTAATGTTGCATAGTCTTTTTAAAAAAAAAATGTTTTAACGTTTTTGAGAGAGGTGTTTTTTTTGTTATGTTAGTTGTAGTTTGTGGTGCTATTAAGCTGTAGGCTACATGGTTATAGGCTACTGAGAGGTGATTCAGAGAAGGCAGACGTTTTCGTTTATAAATACCATGTTTTTTTTCGTTATTTCTCTTTGAAATATAAATGAAAAAGCGTCAGTTTTTTTGTTTTTGTTGTCAAAATCAAAAAACGAGATGAGAAAACCAAATTCAAATAAACGGCCTTATAATGTTTTTTTTTGATAATTAATTTCTTTGGTTTGAGGAATGAAATGAAGGAAAGGAAGTCAGGTGAGCCAAAAGTAAAAGCAAATATTTCAAAATAAAAGCCAAGAGGCTAGTAGAGAAAAATAATAATAGCCGATTAGATAGACAGATAGAGATTCGCTTATAGGCCTATAGTTATCCAGGTTATTGATACAGATGTATTGAATGATGTTCCTTTCATCCTGTATTTGATGGTTTATTTGCACCCTTTTAGGCCTGTATGTATTTTATCTGTATGTTCCTTATCGTTTCAGAACCACCCATGCCTCCATGAAGGGAAGAGGATGTGTTGATGTGTAGCAATAAATAAGGACTATTGAAAAAATAAAGAGGAATTGGTGTCTTCTTAACAAACACCCTTCAGCGCACCACCAGTGCTCGATTTTGCACTTCATCACTGTAACATATCATCATCATCATCATCATCATCATTCACCCTCAGCTCAGATTTAAACCTGCATGTCCTTCTGGCCTAACTCTGCTGTCATCTTCAAAGCATCTTTGACAGCTCACATCAGATAGGTATAACTAATGTAACGCAGGCTATTTAGTCAAACACATGACACTGTGATATATACTGAGTGAACACTGTTTAGGAGTTAACTGTATGACATTGTATCAGCCTGAAACATGGAGAGCACAGCTACTCACAAGAGATTTCTCACACCCATCTTCTCCCTTTACACTCCAGTGTATTATATGACCAAACGAAACATGATGTCATACAATATCTATATTTTCAGTGGCATGGATAAACTGTATAATGTTATCATAATCATAGCGTAGCACAAATTAAATCAACATAAACATAAATTAAGCTATGGCTGCAGAACAATGACATTGAAGGCAAAGGAAAAGGCCATTTTTCAAGGCTAAAGTAATATAAAAGTGGCTTAAAATGCTGAAAATATCTAGTGATGCCAATCCTGTCTTTGAGCTCACATTTAATATGTTCTGGTGGATGGGCTGCATTAGCATTCTTACATATGAACACTGCAAAGTAAAGCCTCTCTCCCAGGTGTGTAACTTATGGGTTGGGGTTTGAGACTTGTAGTTTTTAGTCAGAATATGCTTATAAACTAGCTGAGTATGTTTTTGTCTGTCCTATTTCATCTTGACAGCTGGTCGGCTGCCTAATATATCTTTAAGCATCATATCTATTTCCAGAATTGGTAAGAATACGCATATTTTGCTCCCTTCACTCTATGCACAGCATAAATAGACATCAACTGAAAAATGACAAAATCTGACCAGCAGGTGTCGCACTGTATCTGAACCTAAATATGTACAGGTCAGAAATCGTCAGTAAATCAAAATAAATAGCACATAAATGATGTGTGGTTACACGTCCTGTGTTAGATTAAAAAAGGGACCATGCACGTTGAGGAAGCCCTCATTTACTCAAATTTAACAAAGCAACAATAACACTTGAATAAACATGAAGATATACATATGAAAAAGAACATTATATCATTTCATGAAAGAAAAATGCAATACTACAGTAAAACAACACTGTGAATAAAAACAAGAACAAGAACACAATCCCCCAAAACTATTCTGACACTACATCACGGAGGGCAGTCACCACCTCTTCCATGCCACTTAACACAAAAAAGTTTTGGCCGAAATCACTGTCCCTGCATTTGGGGCACTGAGGGGAATTCAGCACCCACTGCTGAATATAAGCAGTGCACCCCACCAGGCTCCTTGAGCCGGGTGCAACAATGATGCCATCCATTGCTCCTGCAGGAAAATTTTTTAAATATTTAGAATAGTTTTCGTCATTGTCTTATACCTGCTAATTGGCCCAAACCCTCTCAAACATATTTCATTCTAACACATATTATTCACACCAGATTTAAATGTATTTGTCCATAAATATATCCCTCTGTGCCTCTTTCCTTATTTGGAAATACAAAAGAGAATCTAGAACTAACTCCTGACAAAGGCAGCACAAACGGAAATTTTACAAATCAAATCTATGCTTTAGTAACTGAATAGTTAGTGAGGGTATTTTAATTCTAAAATAATTAGACTGATTTATGGTTAAGCTTTCCTTTAACAATGACATACAACCAAAACAGAAGGAGGTTTACAGAAGGATCATTTATGGTCCGAGCTTCATTAAATTATTGTTATATTATTATTTATTTATTTTTGTGTACACTAGGGACACTAAGTACTAAACCAAACAGGTATTACGCATTGATAAAGGTATGGAGGTGGCAGTGATATAGGTAATGCACCAGAAGGGACATCGTTTTTTTACCAGAGCAACAGTGAGGCAGCATGAAATGTATGTTTGCTTTGAACTGGAAATTAAATTAAACAAATGTGAATCCTGCCTAGACAATGGAGTGCAACCTAATTGAACTGGTGCATCATTGGCCTTTTGTGTTTTAAAATTGAAGGAACTCTTTTACAAATAGCCACTACACTCATCTTGTTGTTCTCTAAGCACAATAGCAAGTCACTCAGAGAGTTAAATATGTTAAATTATGTATCAACATGTAACAAATTGGTTTATTTAAACAATTTATCCATTTTGCATTATTTTCGTAAAATATAATAAAAAATGACCCTGACCTCCTTCTTTTTGTCTTTGTCCTTGTCATTCATGGAAGGTCTCCTCATTGAGGGCAACAATTATCCTGACGTTTTGCCGCCGAAATCCCAGTCCTAAGGAGAGCGTATATCCTTGTTTATGAACAGTAAAATGGTTTGTATTTTAATTTTATACAAACTTACGTAGATCTACATGCATATATACATAATATGACCTCAATAAGAAGAAATATGGATTGGGATTGATCAATCTCTTAGACCCCTCTGGCTTATTTCACAGACAACAATGGCGAGCCACCGTCTGAATTCCAACAGTCGGTTCTCCGCTACGTCACATCTATTAGAAAAAAAACCATTGGTGTTCCTGATTGGCTCGACCATTTTTTACGGGTCCTGAAATCACTTTCGTATGGAGCGATCCCAGATGGTTGCGTGGAGCTAGGCGGAGTCAAGGTGGAAGCAAGCGGAACGAAAGTCATCGGGCGAGAGTCAGGTTAACAAAATCTAGCCTTTCCACCTTAATCGATCAAATCCTTTTGGAGTGGATTTTGTAAATACTCTACAGACTTTCCTACCTGTTGTCCCCTCCCCCTCCAAAAGCTGATTGCCTTGCCCATCACAGAGAATAATTTCTTCCTCCGAATTGAGATCAGCCGTGACTTTCTAACTCATAGATTCTACGTTAGCGTTCCTCTCACTGAAAGAAATGATCATGGTGGCCCCGTCAACAGAAAGGTGTCCTCCCTCCACCCTTCCTAACAAGATGGACCTTGTAACAGAGATTGATAGAGAGGAGAGAAATAGACAAGGGAGGGAAAGAAAGATTTTAGTTTTTACATTGGAGATTAACTTTATTATAGGGCTGGACTCGAATATTCAAATAAATAAACCAATTCAAAAATGGTATTCAGGACAGCCTTACTTTATTTAGCAAGAAACAATTGGTAATACTTTGGAGTCATTCCTCGATCGTAAATATTGAATACTTCTTGTGTTTATTAGACTGTCAGATCCAGACAGATTTAGGATCAACTTTGTTTCCCTGCACTTTCATTTGGAAAGTGTTGCATTGAAACATTTGAAATAAGGGAATGTGTCAGGATCCCTGTTCTGCCAGCCTCTCCCTTTCCTTTTGTGCTTGTGTTTGTCTCCCTCTGTCTGTTGTTCCCTGCATGTGTCTCCCCTCTTGGTGTATATCTGTCTAAAGCTGGTAGGCGTGGTTCCACCCAGCTGTATCCAGTTCCACTGATGACCTGCTCTGCTGCATAAAAGGCCGGATGTGCGTGTCCTCATTTACGTGATAACTTCTCGTCAGTTGGCTCCCGTACTTTGTCTGGTTGAATCTTTGCGCTTATTTGTTTGTTTGTTTGTTAAAGATTGTTTCTTTGTTCCCTTTTGTTTTAGTTTTCCGAGATCCTGTTCCTGTCTACCCTCGACCGTCTTGTCACGTTTTGTTTGGTCCCTTTCCCCTGTTTTTGGATTCCCTTGTTTTCTGTGTTATTAAATATTCGTTTAAACCATTCACTGTGTCCTTGTCTGCATTTGGGCTTTTGCTTTAGTCAAGCAGTATCCGCTCAGGGTATTCTGCACGGTCAGCATCCACAGACGCTGCAAGGAATCTTTGGGAGTCTGAGCCAGTTGTCCGCCTGTGTTTCTCGCATGGAGGGAAGACAGGTTGGGCCTCTCTTTGCTTCCTCTGCGAATGCTGAGTCACCCGCTATCACTGTGAGTACCCTTCTGCCCCGTGAGCCTTATGTCCCTGCACCTGAGCGTTATAATGGGAGGTTGGGGGAGTGTAAGATTTTCTTTTTTCAATGCTCCCTCATGTTCGGTCAGCAGCCCCTAACCTACGCTAGCAATAGCTCCAAGATAGCATATGTGCTAGGTTTGCTCACCGGTAGGGCCAGAGTCTGGGGAGCAGCTTTTTGAAACAACCCTCTCACACAAAATGCTCCAGTTTTTAGCAATTCTCTAACGAGATCCTTTCCGTGTTTGACCATCCGGTCTCTAAATGTGATACTAGTAGCCGGTTACTCGACCTGTGTCAGGGCTCCGCCTGTGCGTCTGATTATTTTGTAGAATTCCGAATCCAGCTGCTGAGTTAAGGTGGGATGATAGGGCTCTACAGAGCATATTTTTCAAGGGATTGAACAAGGAGGTAAAGGACTGCTTAGTGGGGAGATCTGAGACCAGTAACCTACAGGAGCTCTTCGGCCTTGCTATCAAAATTGACAACCATCTCCGTGAAAGGCGCCATGAGAGGCGGTCATCACCCTCGGTAACGCCAGGTCCACTCACCGTTCCTATCAACCCCTGTTACTGGCGTTCCTGCTTACAACCGGGTAAACCAGTCTTCCGTTCCTGTCCAGGAAGAATCCATGCAGTTGGGCCGCAGCCGTCTGACTCTTACCGAACGACAACAGCGTTTTCGAGAGAGACTTTGTATTAACTGTGGTTCTCTTAACCACCAGCTGGCTACCTGCCTGTGTCGCTTAAACTCCCCGGCTCACCAGTCGCAGACGGGGTTCTGGTGAGTGAGTTGTTCCTGCTATTCCCCGTGAGCGCATACATTTGGACATTGTTTTGAGCTGTGAAGGCAGAGAATTCTCCCTTCAAGCTTGAATGGACTCAGGGCGGATACTAACATTATCGATTCCGAGTTGGTGTGTACTAGTCAGTTCTCGACTGTTCCTCCAGATACTGGTGGTTAATGGTCTCAGTGGTGAGGAGCTAGCTCAGATCTCTGCTGAGACGATTCCCATGACCCTGTCGCCAGCAGGTAATCATACTGAGACCATAGCCTTTCACATTATGCCGTCCGCCAATGCTCCCGTTGTTCTTGGTCTCCCCTGGCTTATCACTCACAACCCTGTTATTGACTGGGTAACATGCAGGGTTGTGTTGGAGCAGCAATTGTCACTCTTCCTGCCTTCGTTCGGCCCCTTCTAGGTGCCCCAGTGACCCCAGACCTTCGTTGCCCGAACCTCCAGACTTGTCCTCAGTGCCACCAGTATATCATGACCTCGCTGAGGGGTTTAGCAAGGCCAAGGCGTTATCCCTGCCACCTCACCGTCCATATGATTGCCCCATTGCTACCCGGGTCAACTTTCCCTACCAGTCGTCTGTATAACCTGTCAGGACCCGACATGAGTCCATGGAGACGTACATTAACGACTCACTTAAATCCGGGATCATTCGTCCTTCTTCCTCCCCCCTGGGAGCTGTCTTTTCTCCGTGGCCAAGAAAGACAAGTCATTAACAACATTACTGTGAAGAATAAGTACCCTCTGCCATTGATTAATTCAGCTAGAAACCGCTGCATGGAGCCACTGTCTTCTCCAAACTAGATCTCTGCAACGCTTATCATCTAGTCAGAATTAAAGAGGGGGAAGAGTGGAAGACTGCTTTCAATACCCCTCTTGGCCACTTTGAGTATCTGATTATGCCCTTTGGCTTAACTAATGCCCCAACTGTCTTCCAGGCATTTGTGAATGACATTCTCCGTGATATGCTGAACCGCTCTGTGTTCGTCTACCTGGATGACATTCTGATTTTTTTCTGAGGACTTGTCAGAGCACATAAATCATGTCTGCTAGGTTCTCCAGCGCCTACAGGAGAATGGGTTGTTCGTCAAGGCAGAATTCCATGTTTCAGCTGTGACTTTTCCGGGGTACATTCTGGAGAGCGGGCAGGTGAAGGCGGATTCAGCTAAGGTTAAAGCTGTGACGGAGTGGCCGACGCCATTTTCCAGGAAGCAACTACAGTGTTTTCTGGGTTTCGCTACCTTCTACCGTCGGTTCATCCGTAACTACAGTCAAGTAGTGTCTCCTTTGACTAAGCTAACTTCTCCCACTACTCCTTTTGTGTGGTCTTCTTCAGCTGAAAGTGCTTTCCAGGCCCTGAAGAAGCACTTCTCATCCGCCCCTGTGTTGGTTCAGCCCGATCCTTCTTGTCACTTCATTGTGGAGGTAGATGCTCGGATCTGGGAGTAGGTATGGTTCTGTCACAACATATTGCTACAGACAACAAGGTTCATCCGACAGGTTCAAGCTGTCCCCCGCGGAGAGGAACTATGATGTTGGGAACCGTGAGTGACTGGCGGTCAAATTAGCCTTGGAAGAGTGGCGACACTGGTTGGAGGGGACAGAGTCTCCGTTTGTGGTTTGGACTGACCACAAGAACCTGTCGTACGCCCAGACAGCTAAGAGACTGAATTCCCGTCAAGCCCGGTGGGCATTATTCTTCTGACATTTCAATTTTTCTTTGACACTGTCACTTCTGGTGGAAAACCATCAACAAGGATACAAGGGTATTTGTCCTGGCCTGCACCGTCTGCGCTCGGGGCAAGTCCTCTCATCGTCGTCCTTGGTCTCACATTGCATTGGACTTCGTCACTGGACTTCCTGTCTCTCAAGGTAACAACGCTATTGTGACCATTGTTGACCGTTTCTCTCCCGCAATCCCTCGTCGTGGTCCTCTCAGCTGTCCTGGGTGGAATACTCCCTCAACTCCCTCTCCTGCTCTGCTACAGGTATGTCTCCCTTCGAGGCTTCATTGGGTTACCTACTTCCTCTCTTTCCGGCCCCGGAGTCCGAGATTGCGGTGCCCTCTGTTCAACATCATCTCCGGAGGGTTCGTCGGATTTGGAGGGAGGTTCGAGGGGCGTTGCTTCGGACTGCCAAGCAGAACTGCAGGATGGCGGGTCGCTGTCGCATCCCAGCTCCCGAGTACAGACAAGGCCAGAGGGTCTGGGTAAGTTCACATGACATTCCCCTGAATGTCACCTCCAAGAAGCTCACTCCCCGTTTCATTGATCCCTTCGAGGTCGAGGCTGTCATCAGGGGGGACTGTCAGGATCCCTGTTCTGCCAGCCTCTCCCTTTCCTTTTGTGCTTGTGTTTGTCTCCCTCTGTCTGTTGTTCCCTGCATGTGTCTCCCCTCTTGGTGTGTATCTGTCTAGAGCTGGTAGGCGTGGTTCCACCCAGCTGTATCCAGTTCCACTGATGACCTGCTCTGCTGCATAGAAGAACGTTGTCCTCATTTACGTGGTAACTTCTCGTCGATAGGCTCCCGTACTTTGTCTGGTTAAATCTTGCGCTTATTTGTTTGTTTGTTAACGATTGTTTCTTTGTTCCCTTTTGTTATAGTTTCCCGAGATCCCATTCCTGTCTACCCTCGACCGTCTCGTCACATTTTGTTTGGTGCCTTTCCCCTGTTTTTGGATTCCCTTGTTTTCTGTTTTATTAAATATTCGTTTAAACCGTTCACTGTGTCCTTGTCTGCATTTCGGTGCGATTCATCATGTTATCCCCACACCGTTCATGACAGAATGCAAGCTTTACTTTATTAACACATTTCTATGTTATGATGGTGCATTCATTAGCTGCTTGATGATAGTCTTTACTCATTATTTCTCATTATTAAACCATTATATGACCAGGTAAATCACATTCAGATTACAAAATCTCTTTAGAACAAACCTTGAAAACATTCTTGGCCCGGACACACTTTGTGATGTCGGTGGTCCTGGACGGACAGCTGTGGCAACAGGTCTGGAGCCAAATCTAAAAAGGTTTGGCTGTGTTGTTGGAGGCTGGATTGTGCACCTTATACCTGGTGTCCTGCTCAATATTCCCTATGTAGCCTGAAGATCTGAAGATCCAATCATCCTAAAACCATATTGACAGATTGGTGCATGGATTTTTGGATGATGGCCGCAAAATATTCTCAACATGATTAAACTATTCATTAAGTCTGTATAATATTTTAACATGTAGGCTATGTAAACTCACGCAGTGGTAATCTTTGAAGCGCTGCAACTTTGCCCTCCGTTTATAACACGACGCCTCTGTGTATTTGTGTGTATGTGTGTCTCTCTCTTTAACAGAATTGAAATCACCAATAATTATTTTTTTCTCTTAAAGACTGGTCCTACCTATGGTAGAAAAATGATGACAGGCTATCTTGCAGCTGCCGGAGTACATGCATTGGAGGGTCGTGTGGGAAAAGTGTTGCGCCACATTAATCCATCCTATCATCGGACAAGATGTCAGGTAGGTTTTGTTAATTGTAGCTTATTTCTTTGTTCTACATTTATGAGGTAGTCCGATGGAACTTAAGTCTTTTCCAATGAAACATGCCTTCTCAAGATTAACACATTAAAAAAAGAAGAGTTATCAAGGCCTATCAAATACAGCCTAGATTATTTGAATTATTTACATCAATTTACATGAAGGACCACAGAAATAGTAGGTTACGTAATCATTAGATAATGATTAAGTAATGAGGAAGTACTGTGCAGCTCAGCAGCTGGTTCAGAATCAACCAGCCTACTAATTAACAATTCATAGATCACAAGTTGTTTTGTTGTACTATAAAATTTGATTAGGAGTTTCTCATTTACCAATCATTCAATAATTGTTCAATTATTAAACTATTTTAGTAATTTATGAACATTGAAAAATAAAGAGTGAAATTCAAAACATTCAGATTCATAATTTCAATGCATTGTGTTATAAATTCAATGGCTTTTGATTTACTTACATATTACATTTTTCCCTGTACAGTAACTATTCCAATTTTGGGGCCCTCACTGTAAAGTCTTACCATGTATGGTTTATCATGTAATGAGGTCCTGATTACTTTTTTTGTCTGTCTTTAAGGGAGCAAGGAACCTTAACCCTGTTCCATATAATGCCGCATATACGGGTCAGTGACGTGCAGTGAGGGCTGGGGTTGGGGAGGCACTGACTCACAAGTCAGATTTACAAACATACAGTAGGATGCCAATAGGAAAGGATGAGAGAATAGGAGAGAATAGGAGCGAATAGGATGCTGAAAACCATTTTTAAACACCAGTGCAACTGTATATTGCTTTGAACTCACAGACTGGGATTTGCTCTGTAATTCACATGGGGAGGACCTTGATGATCTCACGGACTGCATAACAGGGTACATCGATTTCTGTGTGGACAGCGTTGTTCCTACAGAGACTGTACTCTGTTTCCCAAATAACAAGCCGTGGGTCACCAGAGACATCAAGGTCCTGCTGAATGCGAAGAAGAGGGCCTTCAGAGAGGGGGACAGAGAGCAGATGAGGCAGGTCCAGAGGGAGCTGAAGGAGAGGATCCAACAGGGCAAAGACACCTACAGGAGGAAGCTGGAGCACAAACTCCAGCAGAACAACTTAAAGGACGTGTGGAGCGGCATGAGGAGCATCACTGGCTACAAACCATCTGGTAGCCAGACGGTAGGAGGTGGTACTGAACGTGCCAATGAGCTAAATCTGTTCTTCAACAGATTTGATGAAAGGGCTCTGGACCACCTCCCCACGGCTCCTCTACAACCACCCACCTCCAAACCTCCAACCCTACTGACACCTCCCCCTCAATTCCTTCCTGATTTTGCCCTACCTGTCCCCTCCCCCCCGCCATCACCTCTCTCCACCCCCACCAACACACACAGCAGACAGACCTTCACTGCAGAGCAGGTGTGGAAGGAGCTGTGCAGACTCCGCCCAGGCAAGGCAGCGGGTCACGACGGTGTCAGCCCGAGGGTCCTCAAAACTTGTGCGATTCAGCTGTGTGGAGTCCTGCAGTACATCTACAACCTCAGCCTGAGTCTCGAGAAGGTCCCTGTGCTGTGGAAGACATCCTGCCTGGTACCATTACCAAAGAAGGTGCGTCCCAGCACCTCAGAAGACTACAGACCGGTGGCGCTGACGTCGCACCTGATGAAGTCCCTGGAGAGGCTGGTTCTTTCACTTCTTCGGCCCCTGGTCAGCTCATCACTGGACCCTCTACAGTTTGCCTACCAGCCGAGACTAGGAGTGGAGGATGCTATTATCTTCCTGCTCAACCGTGCCTGCGCCCACCTGGACAGAGCGGGGACCAGAGTGAGAATCTTGTTCATGGACTTCTCAAGTGCGTTCAACACCATCCGGCCTGCTCTGCTGGGACGGAAGCTGACGGCGATGCAGGTGGACCCTCCCCTGGTTTCCTGGATTACGGATTACTTGACGGGTCGACCACAGTATGTCAGACTGCAGGACGGAGTGTCTGACACCGTGGTCTGCAGCACTGGAGCTCCACAGGGTACTGTTCTTTCCCCATTTCTGTTCACCCTGTACACCTCAGACTTTCAGTTCCTCTCTGAGTCCTGTCACCTGCAGAAGTTTGCCGACGATTCTGCAATTGTTGGCTGTGTCAGTGAGGGGAAGGAGGAGGAGTACAGGGACGTTGTGGACTGGTGTGCAGCTAATCACCTGATTCTAAACGCCACCAAGACAAAGGAGCTAGTGGTGGATTTCCGCAGGAGTAAATCTGCCCCCACACCCATCTTCATCAACGGACTGACTGTGGATGTTGTCCAGGATTACAAATATCTTGGAGTACACCTGGACAACAAACTGGACTTTTCCAAGAACACTGAGGCTTTATACAAGAAGGGCCAGAGTCGTCTCTATTTCCTGAGGAGGCTCCGGTCATTCAATGTTTGTAACACCATGCTGAGGATGTTCTACCAGTCAGTGGTAGCCAGTGCCATCTTCTTTGCTGTTGTGTGCTGGGGCAGCAGACTGAGGGCAGCAGACGCAAAGAGGATCAGTAAGATCATCAGGAAGGCTGGCTCCGTCCTGGGGGTCAAACTGGACTGTATAACTGTACTGTAACTTTATAATTCATCTCCCCCCAGTCAGGTAAGGAACAGTGGAGACACTGTATCCTGAAAATGTCACTTTGTCACTTTATACCATCACTGCATCACTTTATTCAGTTGTACTTTATTCAGTTGTACTGTCACTTACTTCAGTAAGTAATGCTGCTATACGACACTGTCACTTTATACCACCACTACATCACTTTATTTATTTATTAATGGTTTACTGTAACTATCTGCTGATATACTTACTTACTCACTCTGATCCTTTTCCGCCTTTGTATCGAAACTGTTGCACAAGAATTTCCCTCGGGATAAATAAAGCTTCTTGAATCTTGAATCTTACCTTGACTTGTAAATGACTTCTTGCTTTGACTGAAAGTCCAGCTTTGAAAAATTTCTTAGTTTATAAATCAAATCTTCCATTTTCAGGGCGAGAAATGACTCTAGCTCTACAGCACACTTCTTGTGTTTACTTTTTGCACAGAGGTTAGAGTTCACCGTGACCTGGCTGGATGCAGGCTATAAGGCTGCTCACTATCACCGCCTTCCTTGAGGCAGAGGTGGCAAGCATTTTCCCAGTGGATTTATGTCTTATCAATAAGGTGTAAATATTACACACATACGTAAAATACATTACTGAACACCATGGAAAAGAAGACATATGCTTTTATTACATAAAAGTGTCCTCAACCATCATATTGGAAACATTGACAGAAATGGGAACAAGCACGCACCATTAGCACGCGCTCAATCCAGTTTGTGAGTGATTGCGCAATCTGGAGGGAGGCTCAGCTGTCCGTGCCTCACCTCCGAGACTCTGTTTATTTAAGCAGGAAATACAGAATTTTCTGCGATTGTTACTGTAAAAATGGTCAAAATACATTAAGAACCACACCAAAATCATAGTCCAGAGGACAAATATTAATACTTGTGTTATTTTATTATTTCGTTTCTTTTTCCTCTCATGATGACAGGGGAGGCACAGCCTCACCTGCCTCCCCTGACTGCACGTCACTGATACGGGTCACAAAATCCATATTGACCAAAATGAGAAGCTGGTCATGTTTGGGGTCACTCACATGTTGGTAATTGATGGCTTTGTTTTGTTCTAATAACATGGTCACACTGTGATACATGGGGTTTACGCATGAAGCACGTGAAAACAATTAACAAGGAAGTGTTGATCTAGACATGAGGCTGAAGTAAAAAGTCAGTTGATATTCTGAAGCAAAACGTCTGTGCGTGTCAGTCTTTCACACACAACATTTGGCGACAAGGATGGTTGGATTTAGCCTTCCCCCACCCGAAGTGTTTCTCGCGGTGCTAGGGGAACCTGCAGTGCCATGGACACGGTGGCTGACCGGCTTTAATGCCTATGTTGAAGCGCTTGGATTCTCTACTGAGGAGCTTCCCGGCTATCCTCGTCCACTGTCTCGGTACCGAGGGCCAGCATGTACTTGGAGCGCTCGGCTCGGCAACAACTTTTGAGGCTACAGTTAAGCTGCTGACGGATCATTTCTCCGGGTAACAGCATGCCCTGATACAGCGGTACAGACTCGGAAAGCGCCACCAACAGCCCAACGAGTCTATGCAGACTTTTGTAGCTGATCTACGTGAGCTGGCACAAGCCTGTGAGTACGGAGCACTGTACGACCAAATGATTAGAAACCAGCTGACCAGCACATCATGTGACAAGACACGAGAAAAACTGCTTATGGAACCTGATAATTTGACGCTGACTGATGCAATAAAAATAGCGTTGCAAGTGGAATGTGCTCTAGAATGCTTTACTCTACTGACCAGCACTGCTTACCATACAGCGTTAGCCCAACAGCTGCAGCGCACAGAAATGTCACAGTTTTCCCAGTCCACTGATAGTGATGACAGTCTGCCTGTGCAACAAATGAACAGACAGCGCCCCACTGTGGGCCCCAGACGCAATTGCGGAGACTGTGGATCCACTTCACATGCAACAAGAGCATCACAGTGCCCTGCAGGTTTGCAGAAACTGTTCTAAATTAAACCACTTTGCTAAAGTCTGTCATTCAGCTCCAACCAATGTAACCATGCAAATTCTGCTATTGAGATAGTGGACCTGCCTGTCCGCTATGGTACGACGCACCTTCCCTCCTTCCCCTTTCATGTGGCACAGCAGGGAACCAACCTTCTCGGCCTTGATCTCTTTATTGCACAGGGCTTCTCTCTGATGGACAATAGTGGAAGGGCTATAATGCAGGTCTCCTCAACCATGCACCAGCAGTGGCCAGCGCTGTTCGACGGCCTAGGCTGCTTGACAGCATTCACTCATCGACCCCTGGTTGACCCTGCCATAACAACAGTTATTCAGCCCCTCAGGCGCCTGCCACCCGCCTTCCGGGAGGGCATCACTGCAGAGCTCACCGCCCTGCTAGAAGAGGGCATCATTAAGCCAATAAATGCAGCACCTTGGATCTCAAACCTGGTGGTCGCACAGAAAATGTCAGGGGGTCTCCGGGTCTGTGTGGATCTGCGACAGGTCAACAAAGCTGTCATTCCAGATAAATACCCCTTACCTACAGCTGAGGAACTCACCTCCCTTTTCCATGAATCTATGGTCTTCTTAAAGTTGGATTTACACCAGGGCTACCTGCAAGTCCCCCTTCACCCAGCCAGCCAGGACCTGACAGCACGCTGGGTTGTTCAGGTACACGCGCATTCCGTTAGGTCATGTCCACAATTCTTGCTGGGGTCCCGGGGACAGCAGTTTACCTGGATGACATTGTGGTGCATGGGCTAGACCAAGACCACCCACGATGCCCGCTTGCACAGTGTTTGTGGCCCTCACCAAACATCACCTTAAACGGGGAGAAATGTCTCTTTTCAGTACCAACTGTGGACTTTATTGGATTCAGCGTCGACGCAATACAGCGTATCCCTGAACCAACCTCCACCACACAGGTTGCGTCATTCCTGGGAATGACAGCCTATTATTTGCGTTTCCTGCCCAACTACTCACAAATGACAGCACCACTTCGCCAGCTCCTGAAGAAGGAGGAGCCGTGGGACTGGTCACCACAGTGCAGAGTCCTTTTCAATGCTGAAAACACAATTGACTTCACCTCCGGTCCTCGCCCATTTCAGCCTCTCCAGCCAAACTTTCATAATCTGCGACGCCTCCACTGCTGGAGTCGGAGCTGTCCTATCACAGCTTCATGGTGGCACGGAGAGGCCAATCACCGTTGCATTGCGGGCCCTGACACCCACTGAGCAGCAGTACTCCATGGGTGAACATGAAGCATTGGCCTGTGTGTGGGCATGTGAGCGGTGGCACATGTATGTTTATGGCCGTCATTTCACCATCAGGATTGATCACCAGGCCCTAACAACAGTGCTCTCCACGTCAGGTTCGGGACACAAGCCTCTGCGACTCTATCATTGGGTGGAACGCCTCCGCCAGTACCACTATGACCTTGTCTTCACGCCAGGCAGGGAGAATGTAGTGGCAGATCTCCTTTCTTGCTCCATCACAGCCCCAAACCCTTCTGTACCATCACATGACGAAGAACCGGCTCTCATCCAAGCACTCTATAGACCGTTACAGCCAGTAGTCACACCGGAGGAACTGAACACTGAATCAGGAAGAGAGCCGATACTATCCAAGCTGTGCACTTACATCAGAAATGGCTGGCCGCCATACATCCCAGAAGAGTTGAAATCGTTTGCTCAGGTGAAAGATGAGCTTTCCTGCTGGGCAGACACGTGTGTCTCAAGGGGACTCTGCACCGTCATCCCAAACACTTTGCGTGCACGTGTCCTGTCAGTGGCACATGAGGGTCACCTGGGAACCGTGAAACTCAAGCAGCGCTGCCGGGAATTGGTGTGGTGGCCAGCCATCGACTACAATATTGAGCGTCTGGGCCAGGACTGCTCAGCGTGCCTCCTCAGTGGGAAAACCGGACCCCCATCGACCCCTCCCCTACAACCGCTCCCCTGGCCTTCCCGCCCCTGGGAACATGTACAGCTGGACAACTGTGGGGAGATCCACGGCCGTGGTGTTCCCCACCCCCAGCGCTTCCTGGTGGTCGTTTATGACCTCCACTCTAAGTGGCCAGAGGTTGTGCCAGTGGGGACGGTGACATCACACATCATGATCCGGATACTGGATGGCCTCTTTGCTCGCTGGGGTGTGCCTCGGGCCATAACGACAGATAATGACCCACAAATGGCATCTATGGAGTTTTCTGACTTTCTTGCCAGTAGGGGTGTCAGGCACATCCGAACCGCTTTTTACCACCCACAGGCCAATCGGGGAGTAGAGCGTTTTAATGCAACACTGAAGAATGGAATCCGTGCACACCTGGTCCAAGGCTGCGCATTCGAGGAGGCACTCAACCAGACCTTGCTGCATTACAGAGCAAGCCATCACTCCACCACACTGGTATCACCAGCGTTTCTGATGCTCGGACGCGAATTGGGGCTGCCCTTGCACAGGCTCCGAGCACCAAATGGTGACTTCCCCACACCCTCCCGGACTCAAGTCCGGGAGGCTGTTGCTGCCCGGCAGCGGGACACAAAGGACAGGGTTGACATGAAGCGCAGGGCGAGGCCACCGTCCTTTCAGGTCTCCGACTGGGTCAGGGCTCGCCGGCCGCAGAGACACAACAAGATGGCCTCGTTTTGGTCCCAACCTAGACAGATCAGTCGCCTTCTTGGCCCCGCCACATTTCTGCTTGACGATGGATCACGATGGCATGCTAGTAGGCTGAGGAAAGTCCCAGCACCCCTCTCTGAGCACTCAGCCACGGATAGAGCATCGTCACCATTCCCCTACAACATGGCCACTATTCCAGGCCCGCCCCCGGCCCCAGTGACACACCCCGCCCCTGTCCCACTCTCCCCTGCACCGCGCCAGGAGGCTGTGGTGCTCAACCTGAGGCCGGTGCGGACTAGAGCTTGGCCTGTTACCTTGCAGGACTATGTCACAAATTACCATGCTTAGTCTAGCGGTTTTTTGGTAGTACGTTGTTGCCATCTTGATTGGACATTCAGTTTCTTAAGTAATGTTTTGGTTGGTTTTCAGTTGCAGGGGTATGCTGTTTGTTCTTTGTGCGAGGAGGGAAAATGTTATGTTCTAATAACATGGTCACACTGTGATACATGGGGTTTGCTGTATGTTGCTAAATAGGGGTTAAGAGACCTTTAAGAGACTGTGATTATTATGGGATGCTACGTTATGCGTGAAGCATGTGAAAACAATAAACAAGGAAGTGTTGATCTAGACATGAGGCTGAAGTAAAAAGTCAGTTGATGTTCTGAAGCAAAACGTCTGTGCGTGTCAGTCTTTCACACACAACAGGCTTTCCAAGTAAGATTGTGGGGCAATCGACAATGCCTGTGAAGAATAACCTCACAATTTACAATGATGTGTACAGGTAATTCAGACACACTCCCCTTACAGAGAACACCTACTGAACAACTACCAGCCGGCATTACAGGCTATATACAGAAACCTTTAAAACCATTTCATACATTTTAGGCATTGAATTATTTGTCTAAAATAACATATTGAATGATCAAACATTAAAAATCAAATTAAAAAAACATTTGATTATGAAGTTATCATATTTTAAAAGGTTGCTTGAAAAGGTTGGTTGCGTGGCAAGACTTTGTTTTGATCATGCTGTAACAAATGTACAAAATGAAACAGAAAGCTTGTGCACTTATAGCTTGAATAGCGTTAAGTGCACAAGTGATGTGGTGGGTGGGAAATCTGTCATACTGATTTCTTCAGTGTTGATGTAAAATGGGTCTTAAATTGCATTCACAATTAATTTGAAAAAGTTTTAAATTTACAGAACTTTTTTTAATTAAATACAGCTATGGATGACTCCATTAGCTCTACCCTCAGTATATTGTCTTGACTGATTCTGTTTAATTGAAGGAGAGCAGTCATGGAAAATGGGATGTGGGACCACGGGAGAGAGTTTTATTTAACTCTCTTTATGCAGGAGAGGTTGGCAAGCCACTGCCACAACACGGAGAGGCCACCATATCTCCAAACACCATCCACAAAGGTTATTCAGTTAGAATACCAACTGTATACAGTAAATATAAGACATTTTCACACCAAGATTGTAATTTGAAGTATTGCTGATTTTAAAGTCAATCAACAAGGAATTAATTCATTTATTCATGCTTTTAATCTGGAAAATAATCTGACAATATGTTCTATATTTTGCCATTACAGAATCACACAATTTAAAGAATTTGGTCAGAAGGGACCAACCTGGTTAACTACCCATTAACAGTGCCATTGATCCAACTGGTCAATCAGAAGGAGTTGGATATGGAGGATAGCGTGGCTAAATTCTGTGTGTCAAACTTGACGGGCCAGTTGGCCCAGCTATAAAAGTGTACCGTGTGGTGCAAGCATGGGATGCACATAGGATTCCAGGTTTGTGTTAGGGTTCTAAATCCTTTTTTTTATTAATGAGAATTTTAGTATATTTTATAAAGTAATTTATTTAATGTTTTATTGTGAGAATGTTTCTGAAATATAGTTAATAGAACACCAAATTGTGTTGTAATTAATGGCATGGATGTAAACAGGAATAAGCTCTAGGTGAGTTCCTAGAGCTATTTACTGTAACATAATCCCTCCTATCTTATTTTAGCTAAGGGGATCCCCAGTTACTTGGCAAGAGAGGGATACCCAGACAAGTGGCCACATACCTTTTACCCAAAGCATCAGTGGCTGCAGACTGCTATGAGCAAGAGCTGGCTCCCTGACCAGAGTGTCACATTTTGGCACCAACCCCTGCCAGAGTGTGCAGGACCAGGAAGATGCTGAAATGGAATTTGCTCTGCAGTGTCCTGATGTAAGCATACTGTTCGACAATGCTGTCAATAATCATTGGGACCATTTTAAATATGGACTCTTGACCCTGACTGAACAGGAGACATTGTCAGCGTTGACGACCCTGTTTTTTTATTTTGTGAGTCAGCCACAATGTCTTCCAGCCTGGCTCCATATTCACAAGCAATTACACTGTTTGGGCTGTTGTTCTTGTTTTTATTCACAGTGTTGTTTTACTGTAGTATTGCATTTTTCTTTCATGAAATGATATAATGTTCTTTTTCATATGTATATCTTCATGTTTATTCAAGTGTTATTGTTGCTTTGTTAAATTTGAGTAAATGAGGGCTTCCTCAACGTGCATGGTCCCTTTTTTAATCTAACACAGGACGTGTAACCACACATCATTTATGTGCTATTTATTTTGATTTACTGACCATTTCTGACCTGTACATATTTAGGTTCAGATACAGTGCGACACCTGCTGGTCAGATTTTGTCATTTTTCAGTTGATGTCTATTTATGCTGTGCATAGAGTGAAGGGAGCAAAATATGCGTATTCTTACCAATTCTGGAAATAGATATGATGCTTAAAGATATATTAGGCAGCCGACCAGCTGTCAAGATGAAATAGGACAGACAAAAACATACTCAGCTAGTTTATAAGCATATTCTGACTAAAAACTACAAGTCTCAAACCCCAACCCATAAGTTACACACCTGGGAGAGAGGCTTTACTTTGCAGTGTTCATATGTAAGAATGCTAATGCAGCCCATCCACCAGAACATATTAAATGTGAGCTCAAAGACAGGATTGGCATCACTAGATATTTTCAGCATTTTAAGCCACTTTTATATTACTTTAGCCTTGAAAAATGGCCTTTTCCTTTGCCTTCAATGTCATTGTTCTGCAGCCATAGCTTAATTTATGTTTATGTTGATTTAATTTGTGCTACGCTATGATTATGATAACATTATACAGTTTATCCATGCCACTGAAAATATAGATATTGTATGACATCATGTTTCGTTTGGTCATATAATACACTGGAGTGTAAAGGGAGAAGATGGGTGTGAGAAATCTCTTGTGAGTAGCTGTGCTCTCCATGTTTCAGGCTGATACAATGTCATACAGTTAACTCCTAAACAGTGTTCACTCAGTATATATCACAGTGTCATGTGTTTGACTAAATAGCCTGCGTTACATTAGTTATACCTATCTGATGTGAGCTGTCAAAGATGCTTTGAAGATGACAGCAGAGTTAGGCCAGAAGGACATGCAGGTTTAAATCTGAGCTGAGGGTGAATGATGATGATGATGATGATGATGATATGTTACAGTGATGAAGTGCAAAATCGAGCACTGGTGGTGCGCTGAAGGGTGTTTGTTAAGAAGACACCAATTCCTCTTTATTTTTTCAATAGTCCTTATTTATTGCTACACATCAACACATCCTCTTCCCTTCATGGAGGTATGGGTGGTTTTGAAACGATAAGGAACATACAGATAAAATACATACAGGCCTAAAAGGGTGCAAATAAACCATCAAATATATTTCTCTACTAGCCTCTTGGCTTTTATTTTGAAATATTTGCTTTTACTTTTGGGTCACCTGACTTCCTTTCCTTCATTTCATTCCTCAAACCAAAGAAATTAATTATCAAAAAAAAACATTATAAGGCCGTTTATTTGAATTTGGTTTTCTCATCTCGTTTTTTGATTTTGACAACAAAAACAAAAAAACTGACGCTTTTTCATTTATATTTCAAAGAGAAATAACGAAAAAAAACATGGTATTTATAAACGAAAACGTCTGCCTTCTCTGAATCACCTCTCAGTAGCCTATAACCATGTAGCCTACAGCTTAATAGCACCACAAACTACAACTAACATAACAAAAAAACACCTCTCTCAAAAACGTTAAAACATTTTTTTTTTAAAAAGACTATGCAACATTAAACTGCATTAGTTTCTAAGTACATACCAAGTAAACTGTCAAATTTACATAAAGGCATGGTAGACAAACATACAAATCTTGAGAGATGTGCTATCATGGCACGGCTCCTCTCCACCCTCCACCGCATCCTGGCTCTTCTCTGACGGACACGCCTCCTCAACCGGGCCACCTCCTCTTCAGCTTCTGTATAAAGCCTCCCTACAGCCATAGCCATCAGGGTCGGGTCCATATTTGTGATATTTCTAATGTTTACTTTTGGTTCTCATTCAGTTAGGAACCTACGTACCGAATTACCAATCTTCCATAACTTTTTTCCCGACCCTGACTTTTTATGTAGGCAACAGATCTTGGAAAAGTATAATCAAAATTATATTCATTTTAAAATAGAAACGAAAAGAGACAGGCTGTGTTTCGTATCATATTGCGTTTTTATTGTAAATATACATTAATACAGTAAGGAAATAGCCCACGTGTACTTGCTGGGGTAACCATGACAACAAGGCAGCTGAGATGGTGACGTCATCAAGTGCGTTCCCGCGTTCATGAGAAGCCAAAATGGCGCCGTCCTTAGGGGAGCCTGCGCACCTGAGCAACTTTCCATAGGAATGAAGGGGGCGCCATTTTGTGTCCGCTCTCCGTTCTTTTTCCTACGTCCATGAGAGAGCGGCTTTTTGTCAACAGAATGACAAGATGGCGGCTCCCGTGGTTCCATTCAACGTTAGCGACAAAGAGGAAGACACCCGGAAATCCTCTCAAGTGGGCCAAATGGATTCTAACCGTGCTGAATACATAACCACGTCCAAGAAGAACAATACGGCAAATATATACGATACGGTGACCTTTTTATGTTATGTCATCTAGATCAATAAAAGACAGTAATTGTTCTAATACAGCTGACTATTTGTTTGTTTGTTCATTTATCCACAAACGAAAACAGCACTGATTATCCATGAAAAGGATCTTTATTAAAAATACGAAATGTAAAACTATATAGCCTAAGGGATAACAGAACAGCCCAGAGATAAATATAGGGTGGCCAGACGTCCGGATTTAGACCGGACAGTCCGGGTTTCCAATGCCCTGTCCAGCGTCCGAGCCCGCGTATTTGTCCTTTATGAGGCACGAGGCCTGAACAGCGGAGTTCTAGAATCTTTCCTGGAACGCAGCATCGTCCAATGCCTTAACATTTCCGGTCTAACCAATGATTGGCTGAGAGCCGCGTCAGATAAATATCTGCTGTATCATTGGTTAAAAATGTAAACAAGGCTCCATGTGCTGCTACGTCACATGCAGGACTCGTTGACAGAAAGTTAGTTGTTAGACAACAAAATAAAAGAAAGTCAGCTGTTAGCATGCCATCATGCCAAAACGTCAAACTTCATTCAATCCAGAATGGACGAAAGAACACGATTTAGTATTGAAAAGCAGTCGAGACTCCTTTCATGGCTTCTGCACAGCCTGTCGTTGTGATGTTGATGTTGCAGTCAGGGAAAAGCTGCCATTGAACGACACGCGGGCACGGAGAAGCACAAAGGCAGCATTGAGAACTTTTTTTCGTGAAGCTCCGTCGCCCCTGGATAATAATAATAACCGCTGCTGAGCTGTGCAAGGTTAACGAGAAGTTAACACTCTTGGATGCAGCCAGGAAAGAATTAAAGATAGACAGTCAACTATTTTGGGTGAGTACACTAGTCTCCTGTCTTATTTCACACATCTGAAATACATATGATAATGTTGTGTTCCTGGCATCCTCTTGATATGGTGTTTGTCTGCAAGGTATTTAATTGAGCATTGGCTAATAATTTCCTATAGGAAGCTCTTGATTTCGCTGATGTGCAACATTAAATATTCTTTATTTAGTGGGTTGAAAACAATACAGATTTTTGAAGGATGATAACAGTTTTGTTGCTATGTTACATTTAAGTCCACGCCTGTATCAGTGGTCAGTTTGTGAACACCACAATGTGTTGAATTAATACAAATATTGTAAAAAAAACACTTTTTGGTTTTTCATCATTAATATTTTCTTCCTATTCAACATAATCTATTAACCTTGCAAAATTGTAATGTAAACGAGAATATAACAGAGGCCTATGTACACCAGAGTAATAATTCTGGCCTTGTGATATGCCGCATACTGTCCTCCTTTTTGGTGCTATGGAAATTGTCACCATAGCTAAATATGAAATTAAAAAAACTGTACAAAAATAGAATTAGGAATAACAGAACAGTCCAGAGCGAAATATGTAACAGAATAACATAATTAGGCACAGAATGTACACCAGAATCCTTTGGATGTCAGTGTTGAACTAAGGACACTTCTTGTCCTCACTGTCAGTGTCAGTACAGTCGTCATCTTCCCTTTCCTCTTTTTTATTGGCACAGTTTGTACAGTGACATTAGTCTGTGCAACACAGTCCTGCAGAGAAAGGGGAACAACTTCCTGCCTCACAGGCTCTTTCTTTACAGCTGCAGGATATCACATCCAAAACACTGTCGGTGCCGGATTTCTTGTCATCCAGGTGTCATGTATGTCCACATCCTCTATTTACCAACCATATCCAGCAGGTGATGGAGCTTATTATTATTATTATTTTTTTTTTGAGACAGGACCTCATTATTGCAACTTGGTAGTTTGCCCTTTTGCATTTCCCATACAACATACAGGAAATCAGTAAGTGCTTCCTTAATTTGTCCTTCAGAGTTGAGACCGAGTTGATCTCTTAACTTTCATTTATTTTCCTACAAATCTCCCCAAAAGGTTTTGTTTTTTGAGGTGGTGAATAAAATTCTACCCATACATGTTTACACAGGCAGGTTTCAAAGACAGATGGATTTGTTTAGAAAATTAATTAGACAGATATTATTGGGAAGAACAACTCGCTCTCCTCCTTATTAATGTAACAACAAGCAACATATAAACACCTCTGATACATTTACTCAAACAAAACTATAAAGACTGATCATGTAGGTGACGTTATGTTTAAAAGTGTCATAAAAAGAAAACATAGAGGCATTCACAAGGACAGCTACGCATCTGCCGTCACTATGCCAACCGCAGACGCTTTCAGCTGAAAGTGTCCAGTTAACGGTTTAAACCCAAACACCGCGTTAGGAGAGAAAACATCCACTGGAGCAGTGATGTCTTCTAGTTTGCACAGTTTCAGGAGACCTGCAGTGGATTCAGCCCAGTCCACTTGACCTTGGGTTGGTGCATGTCAGTGTTTCTGTAGGCTGTTCTCATGTCTCATTCTGCTGCTGGTGTTTGTGCTGACCTAAACACTAACCTCCTCAGTAGACCTGCCCCGACAGGAGTCACACATGACCAGGTCTTTCCTTTAATTACCAAACTATGTCGCAATTGCATGTTTATCAGCCCACTTTCAAAAAAGAAACCCCCGAACCCCGTTTGGAAAGGACTCTGACTTCTGGGCTTCAGCCCCGGATGTATTCACTAGCTAGTGACGCACCTGCTTCAGAGAGAAACTTCTTCCAATGGGCCAAAGATCTGCATGCGCTGTGACCCTGTATCAGCTCTATGTGACCATTCCAGGTTTTTGATACTGATGAGTGGATACTGGTCAGTGACAAAGTCAATATGTGTACACTTGCCTGTACACTTTTTTGCAGTATGGTCTCTGCAAGCTCTCCAAATGTACCTGGTCTGGATCACATGGCTTGTATGACTGCCATGCCATCAAAAAGAAGGGCACCATCCTCTGGAACTTTGTCAACCAAGCAGTCTTCACCTTTGTTCTCTAATAGATCCACAAGAGCTGACACTGACATCAAAAGGATTCTGGTGTACACTGCTATCTGCGCCTAATTCCCTGATTCTATTTTTGTACAGTTTGGTAGAGAAAACCAAACCTCACTAATCATCTATCTATCCATCCATCTATCTATCTATCTATCCATCTATCCATCCATCCATCCATCCATCCATCCATCCATCCACCAGGGGCGATTCTAGTGTCAGAACTTCAAGGGTGCCCAATGAGCCCCTACATCACCACTCACTCTTTTTCACACAAAAACAAAAATATGTCTGTTGAAAAATACATTTTGACAATCATTATTATGACATTTATGAGAGAAGAGCATCATATTTTGGGGGTAAAAACTGACTGGAAAGACAGAGGCAAATCTTGGAAAATGTCAGTTAAAACTTTAATGCCACAAAGCCATCACTATATCATTTTAACATTACTTCCTGACATTTACTCTTCTTCTTCCACTCAATTCAAATGGACATGTGTCATCATTACTGTCACAAACACTGTCTATAAAGCTCTTATGAAAGTGTTATGTGCCTCCTTTTTATATCAACAGTCATCCTAAATAATTGACAAATGGTAACCTCTAACCTGTCATAATTTTTAGGAATCAAATCAATTTAAAGGGACACAGAGGCGTGTCATTTTAAGTATTTTTATTATCGTCATCATCACCATCATCATCATTATTATTATTATTAGGCTTACAAACAACAACAAACAAATTCCTTCCACAAGAGAAGCTGTATATTCTCCATTGTGCGTTTGAAATAAATAATAATAAATAGAAGCAGGGGACTGTTGCCTATAAGAAACTTGATACAGCATACGGATGGCTGATTTTATTTATTATATGTTTAAATCATTATGGTCTGTCAGTCTCTCACTTTAATCTGTCTTTTTTCTTTTAAAGAACTTCTGTATGCACATTATAGCAGACCACACACACATCTATCTATCTATCTATCTATCTATCTATCTATCTATCTATCTATCTATCTATCTATCTATCTATCTATCTATCTATCTATCTATCTATCTATCCACCTATCCATTCATCCATCTAATCGGCTATTATTATTTTTTATATATTTTCTCGCACATGGACCAGTTTAACGCACATGGACCAGTTTAACCCAAGAAATAAACAGGTATTGTAATACGGCATCACCAACTGACAATGATAAACAAACAAAACTTGAGGAGATGTATCTCAAAAAAGCAGAAGGGGCTTACATAAGATCCAGAGCTAAATGAATCGAAGATGGGGAAAGAGCTTTTTTTCTGTCGATTAGAAAAGAGTAGACAAGAGAGAAATTAAATGTACAGATCCAAACTTGATAACAAAGGAATTGACTTCCTTTTACAGTAAGTTCTACTCGTCTGCCTTCTCTGCAATAGATTAAGACTCTTTTCTCAACCATATCAAAGATCTTATCCCCTGTATTGATGAGGATTTTGCAGAGTTATGTAAAGCTGATATCACTATTTTGAGCTGGATAAAGCTGTAGACAGCCTGTCTTTAAATAAATCTCCCGACTGTGATGGCCTTGCATCTCATTTCTACAGACACTTTTGGGATCTATTCAAAACCCCTTTTGTTCTCATGTTAAAGAATGCAGCTGATTATTTTCCTCCCATTATGAAACAAGGTATAATTACTTTATTCCCCAAACCTGGTAAAGACTCCAAAATATTGGATTATCTTAGACCTATCCCATTATTGAATACTGATTATAAAATTGTGACCCTTGCGTATGCCAACAGATTAAAGAGTAAACTAGATACAGTTGTAAATTACTCCCAATCTGGATTTATGAAAGATGGATCCATTCACCACAACATCCGTTTGGATGATTATAAACATTTAATAGATGATGATGGCTTTATTTTATTTCTTGATTTTTATGAAGCCTTTGACTCTATTGAACACCACACACATTTTTCAGTGCTTTTGGGAACAAATTCCAAGCCACCATAGTCTCTTTATGATAATGCAAATAGCTCCATATCATTACCAGGAGGAACATCACCAAGATTTGCTGTCAAACGTGGGGTCAAACAAGGCTGCCCTATCTCTCCATTTCTTTTTATAATTGCCACCGAAATGCTTTCTATTTTTATCAAAAGTTAAGATATTGCTCCTTTAAACGTTATGGGACTACCTGTTTTCATAAGCCAGCTTGCTTACCATCTTTATGAAACACCTAACTGAGACTCCCAAGATAAAACAAGCAATTAATACACTTTCCAATGCCTCAGGGCTTAAACTTAATTTGAACAAATGGGAGTTGATGCCAATTCATCAAAGGGATTTAACAGAAGCATACCACATTCCTGTAATATCAGTTGTCAAATATTTAGGAATACACAAGTGGCAATTGCTCTAAGACTGCAAGGGAAGCTCAGCTTCCCCTAAAATTTCACCAAAAATGAGCGTATCAGCGATCTTGAAGAATAAACATCCAGCGGAGCATTTTCCACGTTTTTCTTTTTGTTGTTCTAAACTGATCCAGAGAATTTCCCTATCCCCAGAGACTTTGTCTTTGTTAAAAACGACTAGTGAAGTGTTTGGTGACTATGTTCTGTCACTCTGCAGTTTCTTTCCCCAACAAGCAGCTGCAGAGCTTCCCCCCCTGTCACTCACACTCACAGGCGGTCAGACTTCACAGCAGCCCTAGCCTCCAGCTGCTAGCATTAGCAAGCTGCACATCATGGCAGATAATATGAATGTTGTCGACCGGATTTTGGCGAAGCCATTTGATAGTCTTCCTCACAAAGTTAAACCAACTCCTAAGATTGATTTAGTTCAAAAGGTGTGGAAAAGTAACAGATCTTTTCAGGTGCCCTGATATGACAAGTTGAGCTGGCTGACTGGAAGTGCTGTCAAAAATAAAATGTACTGTTGGCCATGACTCTTGATGAAACCATCTCAGGGATGTGTTCATACAAAGGGCATGAACAAAGTAATGAACATGTGAGTGCATGTGCAAGGTTAAGTTACCTGGGCAGAGTCAGGGTTGAACATGCAATAAATGAAGGTGCTCGTATTCAAGTAGCAAAACATAATGAAACAGTCAAACAAAAGAGGACTTTCCTTAACCGCCTTATTGATGTGACTTCCTTGCTTGGCGGCGAGGAGCTGTTATTTAGGGGGCATGATAAGAGTGGTTCAATTCAATTGAATTCAATTTTATTTAGAGTGCCAATTCATGACAAAAGTTATCTCAGGACACTTTACAGACTAGGTATAGACCACACTCTATGAACTATTTATGAATTTCGTAGACCCAACAATTCCCCCGTAGAGTACGGTGGCAACGAAAACCTTCCCTTTAACAGGCAGGAACGTGGAACAGACTCAGCTCTATGGAGGACGGCCATCTGTCTTGACCGGT
Source organism: Echiichthys vipera (assembly GCF_963691815.1). Lineage (NCBI taxonomy): Eukaryota > Metazoa > Chordata > Actinopteri > Perciformes > Trachinidae > Echiichthys > Echiichthys vipera. The sequence continues at coordinate 11,596,811 of NC_139825.1, read as the reverse complement.
TGGGGAGGAAGAAAAGGAGAGAGAAGGAGAGAAAAGACGGACAGATGGACAGAGAGAGACCAAGACAGACACAAAGACAGAGACAGACACACTTCCAGTAACTATAATAATATCTATAGTAATGTGAATATGACTTATATGTTATGGCAGTTAATACAGCAGAATAGTAGAAACAAGCACAGCTAAGGTTATAGATTATAATAGCAGCAGGAAGCTTCACAACAAAGCACAAACAACTCCGGGGAAGAAGTTGAATTAGTAACATGCATTGATGAGACATGAATGATACAGACAGAGAGGAGAGAAGCTCAGAGTATCAGGAAAAGGATTATCCCCCCGGCCGACTAGGCCTATAGCAGCATCATTAAGCAGAACAAAATCAGTTTAAAAATTATGAATCATCCAACAAGGGGAATTACAGGGAGTTTACAGAAACATTAGGAAAATATGACTCTGTCCTGGCCACACAATTCCAGTCATCAGATGTGTTTTCTGGGATGTCCCATTCAATCCAAAATGACTTTAGCCACTGTTTCTGACGAGATCAAAGATTACATTCAGGCTGCTCCCTTTTTGGATGGCAGGTGGGTGAGACAACTGTCTTAGCTTGCTGTGCCCAACTCTCTGTCATTGTTCGCTATGTCGATAGTGCAGGTAAAATTCAGGAGAGCTTTATTGGATTTTTTGATGTTTCTGGGGGAAGAGATGCTCAGTCTGTTTTTGAAGTCTTGAATGAGAACATGCAGGGCTATAATTTCAGTTACAAACTTTTGGCACAAACCTATGATGGGGCTGCTGTCATCGCTTCAGCTCTCAATGGTTTTCAGGCCAAACTTAAAGCGGTATCCCCCAGTGCAATGTTTGTGCATTACTATGCACACAGATTGAATCTGGTGCCGCCTTTGACAACTGCAGGATCCCAATGAGCGCTACAGAAATCTGTACATGGCCATCCAAGACAATCTTTCAGAGCAGATACCTCAGGGTTTTGCAAAGTTGGATTAGTCGATCCAGGGAAATTTGATGAGATGAGACAAGTGTTTCCAGAGGAGGCGTTTCAGAGTGACCTGAAAAGTTATGGCCAGTTCTTTGATCAGAAATCAGAAATGAACAGAAGAAGAGCTACACAGAAAAACCTGATACAAATCAACACCAAATCTGCGATAATGCAAAAAGAATCCGAAAATAAAATGTGGACTTTTAAACATCAGATCTCTGTCATCTAAAGCTGTATTAGTAAATGATATGAAATCAGATAACCATATTGATGTTCTCTGTCTGACTGAAACCTGGCTGTGTCCTGAAGAATATGTTAGCCTAAATGAATCCACTCCTCCCAGTCATATTAATACTCATATTCCTCGAGGAGGAGGCGTTGCAGCTATTTATGACTCAGGCCTATTAATAAACCTTAAACCTAAACTAAATTATAATTCATTTGAAAGTCTTGTTCTTTGTCTTTCACATTCAGCCTGGAAAACTGTGCAGCCAATTATACTTGTTAGAGTGTACCGTGCTCCTGGTCCGTACTCTGAATTTCTATCTGAATTCTCAAAGTTTTTGTCAAATTTAGTCCTTAAATCTGATAAAGTAATCATTGTAGGATATTTTAATATTCAGGTGGACGTTGATAATAATAGCCTTAGTACTGCGTTTATCTCTCTACTAGATTTGATTGGTTTTAGTCAGAGTGACCATAAACCTACTCACTGTTTTAATCACACCCTGGACCTTGTAACTAGATTTAAGGAAGCGATTCCATCTGCATTTACTTTAATGCCTTATCCTAATATTCCAGATTCCTGTACTAACGTTAGTTTAACTGAAATTGATCACCTTGTTAAAAGTGTTGCAGGCTCACTACGAACAACACTCGACTCTGTTGCTCCTTTAAAAAAGAGATAACAAAACAGAGGAAGTTAGCTCCGTTGTATAACTCACAAACCCGTGAATTAAAACAAGTATCGCGAAAATTGAAAAGTAAATGGCGTTCTACTAAATTGGAGGAATCTCGCTTAGTTTGGCAAGAAAGTCTAAAGACATATAGGAAGGCCCTCCATAATGCCAGAGCATCCTATTACTCATCTTTAATAGAGGAGAATAAGAACAATCCTAGATTTCTTTTCAGCACTGTAGCTAAGCTGACAGAGAGCCACAGCTCTATTGAGCCATGTATTCCTATAACCCTCATTAGTAACGACTTCATGACCTTCTTTAATGACAAAATTATAACTATTAGAGACGAAATCAACTCGCTTGGCACCAATTTTTTTTCAAACCCAGGAACCTTAGAAACAACTGTAAGACCTGATATATTCTTGGACTGCTTTTCTACAGTTGACCTTAACAAATTAACCTCTACTATTTATGCATCAAAGCCTTCTACTTGTCTCCTAGACTCTATTCCAACTAGGTTACTTAAAGAAGTGTTACTTTTAGTTAGCACTCCTGTATTAGATATGATTAACATGTCTTTATCAGCAGGTTATGTACCAATAGCTAAAGATATTGTTACTCTGGATGATGATGTTGTGTAGTCCTCCAGCACCACAGTAAGGAATCTGGATGTTCATTTTGACCAGGATGTGTCCTTCGATTCTCACATAAAATTAACAACAAGGACTGCATATTTTCACCTGCGTAATATTGCGAAAATTAGGAACATTGTGTCTCAGAAAGATGCAGAAAAACTAGCCCATGCATTTGTTACTTCTAGGCTGGACTACTGCAACTCCTTATTATCAGGCTGCTCCAATAGGTCTGTTAAGAGTCTCCAGTTGGTCCAAAATGCTGCAGCTCGTGTACTAACTAAAACAAATGGAAGGGAACATGTTTCTCCTGTATTAGCCTCTTTGCACTGGCTACCTGTAAAATCTAGAATAGAATTTAAAATCATTTTCCTTACCTATAAAGCTCTTATTGGTCAGGCTCCGTCGTATCTTAAAGAGCTCATAGTACCGTATTACCCGACTAGATCGCTGAGAATGCAGGGCTACTTGTCGTTCCTAGTGTCTCCAAAAATAGAAGGGGAGGCAGAGCCTTTAGCCATAAAATCACCATCAAACTACCTCATGCAGTTTCAAAGAAGCACGTGCCCTCCTTGACTCGATACTGAGAGTTCCAAGGTGACTTAACCTGTCATCAGCCATTGTTGTTCTGAGGTGAGTTTTTATGAGTTTTAAAGCAGAGAAGCTTCTCTCACAGGAAGCAGTGCTTATTGGAGTAACAAAAGCAATCTTGCAAAGTCTGAATATCTCATGGAAAACCTATTTGTAAGGTTCAAGAAACACGATAAAATCAAGCAAAGTAGATGGTCTGTCTAATCCACTTTTCACTCTCCTGTCAAGAAGTCGCTTGGTTTGCTGAACCTCAGGTCACTCAGGTCTGACTTAAAGGTCTGTGCAAAGGCAAACAGGGACTCCATATTTAAGAAAGTTGCACTTTCTTTGAAAAATGCCTCTTCAGCTCAGTTATGAGACAGTCAATCACCTGATAAAAGTGTGATCTGGGGAAGACCTCATCATCACAGTTTCTCTGTCCTACCATGCTCATCATCAGTGAATTAAGAAGTCTTGAGCTTATTCTAGGATGTCTTTTAGAGTGTGTTTTTACACCGACTTTGCACTGCTCAGCAAGCTCCTCAACCTCTTTCCATAGTTCATCAAAGTAATTCTCAGTTCTGTAGTCCTGGAAAGTGTCCCTACAAGATCCATAGCCCTTGCTAGATCAAGGGTGCTGGATTGGAGCATGTCAGAAAGACATTTGGCATCACCAAGCACTTTACAAAAGGTAACCAAAAGCCCCATGAACTGTAAATCTATCTGAGAAAGAAGACCCCTCGCCTCCACTGATCTTTCTCCACGTCTTTCAAGTGCAAGATCCTGCAAAATTCTCAGAACTGCTGGAAGTCTGTCTTTCAGATTACAGCATGCTGTGTATCTGCATGCCCACCTTGTGTCTGTAAGGGCACACTCACACTGTCCATCTGTACCTTGCCCCGTGCTTTAGGGTACTTGTCCCCCCTCCCTCTCCCCCCGCGGCCCAGGCCCGTTTGTACTCACACTACCTGGGCCTTGGCGAATGCTTCTTGCTGTCTATACATCATCACACCGTAACACGTCACACACGTTGATTGACGTCATCGCGATGCGTCAATTTGTTTACACATCTTTCCATAGACCTCAGAGCTTTTGTGCGCCCACCTCTCCCAAACGGGCGTGGTCGGCAAGCGTACCGCGCCTAGACGTGGTATGGTTGCACTCACACTGGTCAAACCAACTAGACTTTAGCAGTGAAACGTGCTTGGGTATGGTACGGATGGACAGTGTGAGTGCACCCAAATTGTCTGTAGCTCCCTGGGCTGCTGCAATGGATACAGCTTTTTCTGAACTGCAAGCCACTTCAGATGCACATAAGAGCCAGACACGCTTTGAATTCTTGCAGATACTCCAGAATGTTTCCCGCTCATGACGGATGCACCGTCGTACCCTTGTCCCACAAAGTTATTTTTGTAGTCCAGACCATGTCCCTCTAGACAACTGACAACCATTTTACTGAGCCCTGCTGCATCAAGGCTTTCACCTGCCTGAAAGCATAGGAAGCATTTGTTGATGGCACCATTGTAATAATACCATACAACCAAAGACATTTGTTCCTTTTTTTGCAAGTCTTTTGTTTCATCTGCAATGACACTTCATTTTCTTTCACCTCTTTTATGATTTCATTCTGTACCATCTAAGCTACGCCGTGAAGAATTTCATTTTGGATTTGGTGACTTGTGTACTTAGCATTCCCACATGCGTCCAGCCTTTTTGCATCGAGGACTCTCGATGGCCCCTCTGTGCTATATTTTGGGTTGCAGTCAAAAGAAGCACATTTGCTATTGTTTTCACATAATGTATCAACATTCGTCCACTTTTTTCGTTGGTTCTTGTTCAAAGAGTTTAACATGCTTGTGTTCATCTTAGTTGCTTTTTTACACTGATTCCATGCATACATTGCATTGACATGCATCTCTGATTTTGAGTGGAGATTAAACCCAGCCTCCTTTGACAACACCTTTTTCCAATTGGAGAACCCTGACTCTGAGGCAAATGCAGAGTATGGTGCATTAGGCGGGGAAAAATTTCAAAGCAGTAGGAGGAGTCTTTAAGGATTGAGTATTCAAGCCAAGAATTGGCTCTTTACCAGGCACTGCAGAATGCTCTCTTCCTTGATCCATGCTGAGTTCTAGGGAATTGTATCAGACACGGCTGAACTGGACCCTCCTCTTTGTATCTTGAAATATCTGCAATACAAATAAAAAGGACATGTAAACACAGTTAATGGATCCAGGAGATTATTAGATGATAACTGCAGCTTACTAGTAAGTTTCAGGTAAGTAGACCTACCACTGGGTCCTCTTGGACGAGCAAAAGCAGTGTTGGACACAGCTGGCTCCGGGTCTGGCTCATCTTTGTCAGAATCAGAGGCCTCTGTGTCCTCCTTCGATGAAACTACATTGTATAAAAATATATATTAATATTAAAAATGCAACCACCATTGAAAAAAACAGCACACATCAGTAACCAACATTTCAAATATCTAAAACTAAAACTAAAAGAAGAATAAGAAGAATTACTTTATTTTTATCCCACACGGGGAAATTCAATTTTCACTCTTATTATCATACATGTTACACACACAGGCCCGAAATACACACATGCACAACCAGGACCTATACATGCAATTGAGGAGAGATGTTAGAGCGAGGGGGCTGCCAGTGACCAGCGCCCCGAGCAGTTGGGGGTTCGGTGCCTTGCTCAACAGCACCTCGGCAGTGCCCAGGAGATGAACTGGCACCTCTCCAGCCACCAGTACACGCTCGAAATATGGTCCACACAGGGACTTGAACCAGCGACCCTACGGTTCCCAGCCAAGTCACCTATGGACTGAGCTACTGCCGCCCAAAACTGGTGATGATTGGCTGTGTTGTGCCTCACATTCTCTCTCCTGACTCACACACACATATGAACAGAAGCATCTACACATATAATAGCTGGTGTAGTCTCCGCAAGAGACACGGGACTCCCACTCCCGTTTATCTAGAAATGTGTTCTGTTAGCCTAGCTCTCGGGCGGTGGAGCTAATGTGGCTAACTCTATAAACGTCACCCAGATGGATGTATCTCCCTCCCCCCAATGTCACATGAATGCCTGTTTTATACTTCACTTCTGGGCTGGTCAGGAAATTTTTTTATATATTTTTGTTTTGTTTTGTTTTGTTTTGTTTTGTTTTAACCTTCTCTGAAAGTACACTGACACCACAGCCTCTGCCTGACAGTGCAGCCTCTGCATGGCAATAGATGGGTTGTACCATCTGAGGCCTCTTTGCCTTAATCGGACACCCCGGTCTCCTGTAAAGGTGTCTCAACCTGATCCAGTAAAGGGCTGCTGCAGATGCAGGTTTTTATTCCAACCAAGCAAGAATACACCAGACTCGACTTACTCAATCAACTGAATTGTTTTTTACACAGTTGATTTGTTGGAGTGAAAACCTGCATCCACAGCGGCCCTTTACTGGCTCGGTTTGAGACACCACTGGAGCTGCTGGTCGTCAAATGCTCATTAATGCCGTCAACACATTTATGACCGTACTTCCTGTCCTTCAAAATAAAATGACATGCAATGTTTCCCACAGACCAGGTAGCAATGTGTACAGACACCTAATTTTGCCAGACATCTGGGGCCTCATTTAATATTATTGAATTAATTAATTTAATTTAATTTACGGACAAAACATAGGACGTGCATGCGCATAAAAATATTGGGATTTATACAACAGGCACGCATGTCCTACGCCAGTTTCCCATTATACATCACAATCAACTGTTGCGCAGCTTCTGCGGCTTCATGTCACGCCCATACATGCCTATAAATACTCAATGAAACGGCAAAAATAATATCCATTCGTATTGACATCATGACAAACACAGAGAGTAAAACGAAAAACAAATAATAACAATCAATTTGAAGTTTCTCGTTCTTGTTGGAGAGATGGAAAAAACATGTTGTTTGGAATCACAGTGTGGGCATTACTAAAGACAAAACGGCACAAATAATGAAGGGTTAGAAGGTCGGACCGTTGCCGAAATGAAAAAGAGATGAAGGAAAGCATTTTCATTCTCACTCGGTTCTCGTATAGCAACACGAGTGCAGTCAACAGCACCGATTACATTGGAGAAACCGGACATTGATGCAACTTGCGCCTTTTTATTTCCCTGTTCTCAGAGATCCAAACGAACCATGAGAACAGTGCGCTGCAGTCGGAGCGGCTCGTAAACCGTTCTTCTTCAATTTGTTAATTGATCAACAAATGTGCGTCATAATGCGCTGTGATGGTCTAACCATTTGATTTGATTGATCTAAAATTTTAATTATTTTAATTTAATTTAAAAAATAAACACATTCAAAACAAAAATAAGAAAAACTAAAGCCATTAAAATAAACACTGTATTAAGCACTGTGATAGAAAACCGCAATAAAACTGTGCTCCTGAGGCATCGATAACAGCATCAGTGTTATTTATGAGAATACACTCCATAACATGCAAGTATTGTTTAATAATCACAGAATATATTTATGAGTTAAGAGTTTTTTTTTTCAAAGATGTCTTCATTTTTTCCACTGCAGAGAGAATCGATCAAACATCTGTTTGTGTATTTTTGTAAGAATGTCTTTTGGGAATACTTCATTCATTCATTCATCTTCAACCGCTTGTCCCTGTCGGGTCGCGGGGGGCTGGAGCCGATCCCAGCTGACATCGGGCGTGAGGCGGGGTACACCCTGGACAGGACGACAGTCTATCGCAGGGCACATAGAGACGAACAGAGACAGACAACCATTCACACCTAAGGGCAATTTTAGAGTCATCAAATTCTTATTAATGATTATTGAAGGAGTATTTCGATTGGTTTAACACAATGGTCTCAGTTTCACAGTTTCTCTCGTTTCATCCTTCTGCCATCGGTGTCGCTGTATCAGCATATATTTTCAGAAGCTGAGATCTCTGCACATTCACAAATAAGTGTGTTTCCATGTTCATGAATATCCAGTTTATGAGGTTTATGATCATATTAAATCTCACACAGTGAGGTGAATGAAAGAGAGAGAGAGCTGCTGGCCGCGAAGTGCTGCTCGATTGCACATATATCCAATTTCAGTGAATTAGCCAAAACAGGTTGTTTAGCAGTCTCTAAAACACTTACATAAATATCCTTATATGTAATATTAATACTTGTGGTCCGAGTTGTAGTTGCGTTGGTTGAATACAACGGGCGAGTGCGGGTCTTCTTGATAAGCCTATACCCCACTGGCAAGGCAAGTGTGTGTGCATGTGTGTACGAGAATGAAAGGAAGAAAAAGTGCTATGCGCAGATGAATGAACGGAACGATATTTATATATTTAAAAATCGCTCGGAAAAAACAAACAGACCCAGAATCGTTGTGGCGCTTGGTGTTGATTCTGTGGCGCTGTGCCACACATTGGTCTATGTATGGGAAACAATGACATGCTCTATCATCTCCAAAATATACTGTAAACTCTTCTTAATTTCCATTTTTAACCTAAACCACCACCTGAGCCGCTCAGGCTGAACGTTGCCCCAAACGTTCTTACTGATTTCTCTCATCAAAGTCAATTCCTTTTACTGATTAGATGTGTAAATGCCCATGTACAAATATGAAATTTACCTTGTAGATTATTTCTATGTAAGTTAATTCTACTAGGACTTCAGTGGCGATCACCCAACCGATGTCAGTAGCAGTGTCATTATTATGCTAATATCAGCCATTATAGTGTTATCAACCTGTTCGCATGTACAATAGCAAATAATATAATAATATTAAACCATTTGTATTGCCCAATATATGCCAAATCCCATCATTTTAATATATTGATTTAAAAACTCTTTATGTAGCCTCTGAGCAGCAGATAAGCCAGTCCACTGCTGAAAAGGATGATGAGGAGGCCATGACTGCACAATGAAAAAGGTAGAGAGGAGAACATAACAGAGTAAACAATATGAAGTTATTAATTTTATGTAAGATTAGATAACACCCAGCAGAAGTGTTGATAGATTCTATATGATATTCAAGTATTCAGAATTAAGTTAACATTTGGCTATAAATTCAGAGGTATGCTAGACTATATTGTGCTGCATAAATGGGGTCATGACATCACAGTGTCTATGCCCTTCTGCCTTTTCATTGCCATGCAATACAAATGAGTCAGATGCTGAGAGAGGAGATGATGAGACCAAGTATAAACCAAAACAACTGGGCAATATGCCTCATCAACTTTTTATTTCAAATGTTTTATTTAAATTTTAAGCCAGCATATATCGTTTTGAGTGAAATGGCCTTTTGTTATTTGTTAAATGGGTGACATAATATTTAACTTCTATACAAAAACATGTATAAAAATTGAATAAAAACCACACGATTCACTAATTCAATTTCAACCATGAAAAAAGTGAGCCGGACTTGGGCTTAGGAATTTCTCATCAACTAATCATTAAATAAAAGTTTAATTATGAAAGCATTTCAGTTATTAGTGGACATTGAAAAATAAAGAGTTAAGTTCAAAACATTCAGGAGAGGAATGGGGACCATCTTTCTGTGAAAGCAGTTATTTTGTTGTTATTGTAAGAAGTGCATTTTTCCATAGAAATATGTTCCAAAAGAAGATTGATCGAGTGGTTGATGTTTATTGAGTTTTTGAATTTCCAATTCAGGAGAGTTATTTTCTTAGCGACAGATAGATAAAAACAGCAAGCTGTTCTTGTATTTATTTGGAATTGTAGTTATTGAAGTGTCTCCTAGTAAGCAGAGCTGTGGGGATGAAGGGATTCTGCAGTCCAGAGGGTTTTTGAGTTCCAAAAAGAGTGAACTGGTTGGCAAGGCCAGAGTGCAAGAAAGTAGTCCTGTTGTGCATTGTGAGCAAATGTCTGTGGCTGTTAGTCCCATTTTGTGCATTTGATATTGTGTAATATGTGTTCAGTGAATGATTTATATTGGATTAACTGAATATTTGTATTGGATGTCATGGTAAATAGCGTTCCAGTGGGCTATTGGGAGTGTTATTGAGTTATCCAAAGTTAATATTAATCTGTATAGTTTAGAAGTTAGTTTATTTGTATTTGTAAACAGAATTATGTCGTCAATTATTTCAGAAGGTTCAAGTTGGATGTCTCATGTTGATTTTAGATTTGAGTATGGATTTATGTTGTGAGTAATTTAAAAATTGATGTCTATCTATTCTCTGGTTCTGTATGAGGTCCTTGAAGTCTATAAACGGATTATTGTTAAAAAGATGGCAGAGATGTGTGATACCTTTTTGTGACCATGTGTGATAGTGAAGAGGATTATTGTGCAGTTTTAAAGTCAGGGTTATGACATACTAGTGTGTATTTACATGGTGCTGGAGTGGAGTCGAAGATCTTGAGGACTTTCCACCAGGCTGTCGGAGTTTTAGAGATGAAGGATGTCGTTTGATGGTTGCATTAAGGAAAGGTACCGGTAAATCTGTGAGTAGGATGTTTTGGCAGTAACAGTTCTAGATCTGACCATGAGGTGTTATGGTTGGTTGGGTGGATCCATTGTGCAATATATTGTGTTTGATTTGCGAGGCAGTACAAGTACAGTACAAGGTTAGTGCATCCAGTCTGCCTTGTGATTTGCTTTTTGGTAAATATTTATTAAATTAATTAATTCAATAATTTAATAATTTTGTCTTTCTAAATTTTCCAGTAAAAATGCATAATGATAGAGTTAAAAGATTTGAACCAATTATCTGTCGATATGATGGGTAGCATTGAGAAAAGGTAATTGATGTGGGAGAGTATTTTCATCTTGACTGTGGCTATTCGTCCTAATAGAGATAGTGGTAGATTCATCCAGCGTTGGAGATCATCTTCGATTTTTTAAAATAATGGATTATAGTTGAGATGAAACAACTCTGACAGCCTGGGGGAAATGTCGATACCCAACTATCTAATATTGCCAGAGTGAAGTGGAGGTCAAAAGCTTTGTCCTGCAGAATCACAAGCATCTTCAGAGAGTGGTAGAATAGTGGACTTGACCCCAGTTTATCGTGTAGTTTGAGATTTTTGAAAATATGTAAATAAGATTAAAGGTCTCTTTCAGTGATGTAATGGGTCATGTAAGTATAATAAAACATAATCTTCATAAAGGCTTATTTTGTGCTGGTTGTTTGTGGTGTCAATTTATTTTGATGATATTGTTTTGACGTATAGCGGCAGCAAGTGGTTCTATGAAGATAGCAAGGTAAGATGGAGAGAGTGGGCATCTTTGCCTGGTGCCCCGTTGAGGTGTGAAGTTGTGTGACATGATCCTGTTTGTTGTTACAGTGGCTTTAGGTGAGGTGTATAGGGGATCCCCAGTTACTTGGCAAGAGAGGGATACCCAGACAAGTGGCCACATACCTTTTACCCAAAGCATCAGTGGCTGCAGACTGCTATGAGCAAGAGCTGGCTCCCTGACCAGAGTGTCACATTTTGGCACCAACCCCTGCCAGAGTGTGCAGGACCAGGAAGATGCTGAAATGGAATTTGCTCTGCAGTGTCCCGATGTAAGCATACTGTTCGACAATGCTGTCAATAATCATTGGGACCATTTTAAATATGGACTCTTGACCCTGACTGAACAGGAGACATTGTCAGCGTTGACGACCCTGTTTTTTTATTTTGTGAGTCAGCCACAATGTCTTCCAGCCTGGCTCCATATTCACAAGCAATTACACTGTTTGGGCTGTTGTTCTTGTTTTTATTCACAGTGTTGTTTTACTGTAGTATTGCATTTTTCTTTCATGAAATGATATAATGTTCTTTTTCATATGTATATCTTCATGTTTATTCAAGTGTTATTGTTGCTTTGTTAAATTTGAGTAAATGAGGGCTTCCTCAACGTGCATGGTCCCTTTTTTAATCTAACACAGGACGTGTAACCACACATCATTTATGTGCTATTTATTTTGATTTACTGACGATTTCTGACCTGTACATATTTAGGTTCAGATACAGTGCGACACCTGCTGGTCAGATTTTGTCATTTTTCAGTTGATGTCTATTTATGCTGTGCATAGAGTGAAGGGAGCAAAATATGCGTATTCTTACCAATTCTGGAAATAGATATGATGCTTAAAGATATATTAGGCAGCCGACCAGCTGTCAAGATGAAATAGGACAGACAAAAACATACTCAGCTAGTTTATAAGCATATTCTGACTAAAAACTACAAGTCTCAAACCCCAACCCATAAGTTACACACCTGGGAGAGAGGCTTTACTTTGCAGTGTTCATATGTAAGAATGCTAATGCAGCCCATCCACCAGAACATATTAAATGTGAGCTCAAAGACAGGATTGGCATCACTAGATATTTTCAGCATTTTAAGCCACTTTTATATTACTTTAGCCTTGAAAAATGGCCTTTTCCTTTGCCTTCAATGTCATTGTTCTGCAGCCATAGCTTAATTTATGTTTATGTTGATTTAATTTGTGCTACGCTATGATTATGATAACATTATACAGTTTATCCATGCCACTGAAAATATAGATATTGTATGACATCATGTTTCGTTTGGTCATATAATACACTGGAGTGTAAAGGGAGAAGATGGGTGTGAGAAATCTCTTGTGAGTAGCTGTGCTCTCCATGTTTCAGGCTGATACAATGTCATACAGTTAACTCCTAAACAGTGTTCACTCAGTATATATCACAGTGTCATGTGTTTGACTAAATAGCCTGCGTTACATTAGTTATACCTATCTGATGTGAGCTGTCAAAGATGCTTTGAAGATGACAGCAGAGTTAGGCCAGAAGGACATGCAGGTTTAAATCTGAGCTGAGGGTGAATGATGATGATGATGATGATGATGATATGTTACAGTGATGAAGTGCAAAATCGAGCACTGGTGGTGCGCTGAAGGGTGTTTGTTAAGAAGACACCAATTCCTCTTTATTTTTTCAATAGTCCTTATTTATTGCTACACATCAACACATCCTCTTCCCTTCATGGAGGCATGGGTGGTTCTGAAACGATAAGGAACATACAGATAAAATACATACAGGCCTAAAAGGGTGCAAATAAACCATCAAATACAGGATGAAAGGAACATCATTCAATACATCTGTATCAATAACCTGGATAACTATAGGCCTATAAGCGAATCTCTATCTGTCTATCTAATCGGCTATTATTATTTTTCTCTACTAGCCTCTTGGCTTTTATTTTGAAATATTTGCTTTTACTTTTGGGTCACCTGACTTCCTTTCCTTCATTTCATTACTCAAACCAAAGAAATTAATTATCAAAAAAAAACATTATAAGGCCGTTTATTTGAATTTGGTTTTCTCATCTCGTTTTTTGATTTTGACAACAAAAACAAAAAAACTGACGCTTTTTCATTTATATTTCAAAGAGAAATAACGAAAAAAAACATGGTATTTATAAACGAAAACGTCTGCCTTCTCTGAATCACCTCTCAGTAGCCTATAACCATGTAGCCTACAGCTTAATAGCACCACAAACTACAACTAACATAACAAAAAAACACCTCTCTCAAAAACGTTAAAACATTTTTTTTTTAAAAAGACTATGCAACATTAAACTGCATTAGTTTCTAAGTACATACCAAGTAAACTGTCAAATTTACATAAAGGCATGGTAGACAAACATACAAATCTTTAGAGATGTGCTATCATGGCACGGCTCCTCTCCACCCTCCACCGCATCCTGGCTCTTCTCTGACGGACACGCCTCCTCAACCGGGCCACCTCCTCTTCAGCTTCTGTATAAAGCCTCCCTACAGCCATAGCCATCAGGGTCGGGTCCATATTTGTGATATTTCTAATGTTTACTTTTGGTTCTCATTCAGTTAGGAACCTACGTACCGAATTACCAATCTTCCATAACTTTTTTCCCGACCCTGACTTTTTATGTAGGCAACAGATCTTGGAAAAGTATAATCAAAATTATATTCATTTTAAAATAGAAACGAAAAGAGACAGGCTGTGTTTCGTATCATATTGCGTTTTTATTGTAAATATACATTAATACAGTAAGGAAATAGCCCACGTGTACTTGCTGGGGTAACCATGACAACAAGGCAGCTGAGATGGTGACGTCATCAAGTGCGTTCCCGCGTTCATGAGAAGCCAAAATGGCGCCTGCAAATAAACCATCAAATACAGGATGAAAGGAACATCATTCAATACATCTGTATCAATAACCTGGATAACTATAGGCCTATGAGCGAAGCACATACGGAACCAGGCATGGACAGGAATACCCACACGAGTAATATTTTGGGAAATTATTGTATTGGAGTCTATGGGCAGTAGGAAGGGATCTCACTATACTCAGAGGGTCACTTTGAAAATTCTGTAAATCTGTCTGCTTTTGAGCACATATTAAGGGAGAGATAACAGGTTTGTATACACTTGTGGACAAAATCATGTGCAATTGTTAATTGTGACCACAGTGACAGGATAAGGAGAACAGTTTCAGGCCAACACAGACACTGACCAGATTAAATAAATGAGTGATAAATTCTTATTGTGTATGACCTCATCATTAGATTATGTAAATCAAATAATTTGACATTTCACCTCACTCAGTGAGTCCAACATTGGTTTTATTTTGGTCCCCGCAGTCCCGCCCTTCCTCTGAAATATCTCCAGGAGTTTGGTGGTGTACCTGTCCAATCTGGACAAAAAGGTTTGCTCCAGATGCACTGTGGTTATTCTTTGAAACTCCTCTTTGATCTGAAATGAGAGATAAAAACACAAAGTCATGTTCAAGATGACCCATGAGATCTCACATACACATAGTTGCTGCATGAACAAGAACTGGAATATCTGATTTTCAAAGCACAGACCTCTAAGAGGTCTTGGATTGCGGGGCAATCCTTGAGGACCTCTGTTCTTCTCATAGCAAAAGACTTCTCCATTTTCTCATTAATTGCCCTCGCATTGTTCTTCTTTATTTCCTTCAGCAAATCCAGTCTCTCCTTCTCCAAGGTTTCCTCAGTCTCAACAAATGGCAGTGGTGGTGATAGTTGACTTCAGCTTTTTTTGGCATTTTAAAGCCTTAAAGTGAACCCTCTTCACTGTAGCATCGTCTCTTCGGTGTGTTCACCCAAAGCTCTGTAATGGGTATTTGGCGACCTCTTAACTTTGCCCTATAGTTGCCTATTTTATACTTTATCCTCTGTTGCCAACCATATAGGCCATTAAAAGACCCTGGCTCTTTGAGGCATGGGTATTGTTCTACCAAGGCTTCAACAACAGCTAAAATCTGGACACCAGTAGGATAGGCTGTGAAGCCAAATATAGTCTCTGTGAATTTCTCAAGAATGCTACTCTTGGTTTGTTATAAAATGTGCCATCATTTTCATAAACGTGCTTTGCTGCTTCCAGTGCAAGGTCAACATCATAAGAAAAGAGTGGTATTTCAAACTTAAATGGCCATGGCTTAGACCTGTAGGACGGTCCACTCTCATATGGGGAGGAAACAGGATTATGTCGCATTCAAATGAGGAGGAGCTTGCTTCCGTAGGTTTTGGAACTGGAGATTTACCTACTGACATGTCCACAGGAGTGAGACTCAAGATCACTGGTTCAGTTTTTACTACGTTGAGGTTAGATTTATCTTGTACATCCTTAATCGAGGTCCAAGTGAAGAACTGACCGTCGAAACCCACGTCCTGGTACATAACAGTGAATGGTCCTGTAATATCAAATTTTGAACATCAATGAGGTCCTGAAGTGTGCTTGGGATGCCTGCAAGTAAAAATGAGGCTAACATACCAACAGAAGGAAGCTGCAACAACAGGGAAGAGCTTCTCTCCTCATACTTAAAGGGATAGGAAAATGTAGTGCTTTATTATTAGTCAGGCGTTTTCCTGCAAGAGGAGGAAGCCAAAGGATAAATCTTTAATCTTTAAGCTCTCTTTGCTTAAGTAACTGCACACTCCCTGTGTTCTCCAGCTCATAACTCATCAGGTGTTCATTGTACCTTGTATTTTGTTGTCTCACAAAAAAGTCAGTTTGATACAAATCACCATTATCTGCAACCCTTCAGAAAAGTTGAGCAGTCCTGCAGTGGAACCACAACACAACAGCATTCCCATTTCATAGTTGGTCCCTAAACTGCACACATTATTGGGGTCTTTTAGGTCATCCTTAAGCACATCTAAAGAGACCTCTGTTGTTTTTGTGACCTTAACTGATGGTTTGACAGCATGCGATTGATGGTTGGAAACCATGAGCTGGTGCTTATTTGCAAGGGACAGCAAGATATTCCTGAAACAACCAGTGTGTCCGACCACCTTCTTGTGTTTGGCCTCGAATCTCATTGTCTAGAGAGTAGATAGGAGACAAAATCCCAAATGAGCTGAGGATAATGCTCAAGGAAATGGTGCTTGGGAATGAGCGTATGTTGGGGGAAAACATCAAGGAATCGGCTTTGGTGTTCTGAAATGATGCTGTCAAGGTAGCAAATGCTCTCTTCTGTATGGACTGGAGACATGACATGGTCCACAATGTCTTTAAGTGTCAACATCTGCCATACAGGTTCTTGTTCGGGTACTTTTAAACCTATAATCAGAGGCAAAAGACTCAATTAGCACCAATTTTCATGTGCATTGCTCCATACTTATTTTCAAGTCAAAAAGTTAGCAGGAATGAGATGAGGGCGATTTGTTCTAACACTCCTCTTGTATGGGAAATTGTGAATAGCATCATTCAGTTCCATGAAAGTAAAATATTTTTTCTTGATCAAGTTACCAAGTGTCAAAGCCAGTGCCCTCCAGCAGATCATGTAAAACATCTGGAGGGTAACCAGATGTCACATGGAAATGTTCAAGTTTCTGACAATGCACTGGATTAGACTGCTGACCTTTGGTTCTTTGATGAAAGACCCAGATCTCACCTCCTCATTGGATCGCTCCCCAAAACAAAACTACTAGACGTACAACCCTGCAAAGCTTTCAACAAATCCTGCTACAGAGCGGCCCCCAAATTATGTGCCACCACACTGACCACAGTGCCTTGAATGGCTTTCCCTAACGCTCGAAAGACCATCTTTCTCCAGTGTTTGGATATCTGTTAAAAGTGGCTCTAAAACTCGCTGGAATCCAAACTGCTTGGTGTCTTCAGCCTTACACAGAATTGCAAGGTAGATAAATTACATGTGTAACATAATTGCACTGGAATGTTTCCCAACACCCAATAGACAGCTGTGGCTTTGTGCTTTTTTCGAGATGTCCAAAGCGGATTACATACCTCAAAGTCATCAATGTACAGAATGAGACTCACCCTGTTCTCTACAGAGGAAAACTTTTTTTTTTTTATAGTGAGATCCATAACGAAATGTCTGGTACTTAACCCTCCTGTTATCCTTAGGGTCAATTAGACCCCAGTCAATGTTTAACATCTCTAACTACATGCTTAACATAATTAGTTTTTGCTTTATATTTAATGACTTTTCCTAATTTAACAGGGACAACTGGGAAAACCTAAAATGGACATGATTATGTTTTTTCAATGTAGTGTACACAAACTTCGCCGGTGTTCCTTTGGGTCTAATTGATTATTTGGACGATATAATCATTATTATTATTATCTAATTTACAATAAAAAATATTTAGAAATACATGCTACTGTCCTTGATAATGGAAATGGAAATTGCTTTTTTATAAATAACACAAAATTGTACTTACTAATAATATACTTACTATAAAATACACACTAATATCCTTCAATCCAATTTTAGGTAAATTAGTAAGATATTGTTTTTTTTTTTCCCTTGTATATTTCCAAATACACGTATAAGAAGGTGTTTGAAGTGCTGTGTTTAATTTAAAATGCTATTTAGGCAGTCAACAAATACACATTGAGTACCTGACATAAAAACTTAAGCAACAACTTCGATTATGATCATTTTCTGGATGTTTAAATTGCTGGGGTCAAATTGACTCCAAGGATAAACATCGTTAGTACAATTTGAAGGTAACAGGAGGGTTAAAGTCATTTTCAGATTTGTTTTCACCTTCAAATGTGTTTTCTTGAAAAAACTTACTTAGGACCTGCACCAAGGGGTATTGCAAGAGCAATATTGGGTCCAGATCACAAAAAAGGCTTTTCAAGGTGGCCACAACTCTTAAAAGTGGACCAGATACACAGGTGGATATAAACTGAAGCCCATCTACTATTTCATCAATGCATTTGTTTGGGACATTGAAGATGCTTTCCAACTTTAAAAAGAGATGCCCACTCTTTTGGTTACTCATCCCAACTCTAAGCTCTCTTCCACACAGGTCTCATCCTGAGCAAACATGGGTTCATAAGGTTGGCTTTTTAGTAGCTCAGTTTTAAAATCCTCAAGGGTGTTCAACTGGTGTTTTCTGTGTCTATGTGTAGCAAAGGTAGAATAAATATTTGCACTTGCAGTTTTTGAAGACACATGCAATGACTTCAAACTTCCTTAAGTGGCTTCCAAGATGCTCAAAATACTGCTTCTCCGAATAAAAACAAAACAGAGCAGCAAAGTGGACAGGTAAATGAAAGAGGTCCACTTTGTGTGATCATCTTCACGTGTTGTTGAGACAAATGGGTCTGAAGGGCATTAAATGTTTTAAACCAGCAATATTATGAAAACAAGGGACTGACTGATTGCGACCACCATTTCCATGCTTCAGTCTGTAGTGTTTTAACAATCCCAACCTCTTCTCCTACTCAAAGCTACATATCTTACACATCCATCTCATGTAGTGGCACCTGAAACATACAAATTGAACATCTCAAAATTAAACCAAACTGCCACACATAAAGAAATTATGTGACAAGTTAAACCTAATCATTACAAATTTGATCTTACCTTGTATCAGCTGTGGAGTCCAAATTAGCACTCAGAAGCTCCTATTTTCTTTTTAAAAAAAGAAAGAAATGTTATCTATATGCTTTTTATCTAGTTTAAACTAACTCAAGGATGCACATTGATATATATATATATACATATATATATATATATATATATATATTTTTTTTTAAATGAACACATCATCTATTACAAATCATGTGTACATGATTTTGTAATATTACCTGTATGACCAGGTGTCTTGTTTTTGAGGTCCAAAGTAGTTGCTATTGTGCATACAAAGGCTGATGCTCCGCATCCTCCTGTTCATGTCTAAAAGGAAAACAGAAATATAGACCTTTTCAAAGATGTTAACACATAAACATACTAAATGTGTCCTAGTTTATTTGCTGTTGCAGTGACTGTGAATGACACAAGTTGTCAGGAAGTAAACAAGGACCAAGGCTGTTGCCTAGCAATCGAATCCCATTAAAAAGGCCTATAATGATTGTTGTTTACTTTCACATCAAACAACAGAAAGTTCTAATTTCTATAAAAGGAGTACATAAATAGCATGACCTGCTGGTTAGACGGGGGTAACTGCTGGTGTACATGATGTGATATGATTGTTAACTACAGTTTACAAAGGGAATGTTGTTGAAAGTAGTTCATAATAAATTTAACAAGAATAAGCAAAAATTCAAACTGATAGTATAGACAACAGAAATCAATAGATATGCAACATTATGTTTCTGAATCTACCATAAATAAAATGTATCTAGTACCCAGTGGCGATGGCTCTAAGACTGCAAGGGAAGCTCAGCTTCCCCTAAAATGTCAGAAAAGTGGTGAAATATGTACTGATGTGTGTACATTGCATTGACTAATTACGCTCTAGAAAGCCTTAATCTTTTCTTCAGAATCAGCTACTTATTACCGGTAACCGGCTCAACTTCCTTCTTCCGTCATGTTTGTTTTGAGGAAGTGGGAAGCAACCACAAACTCTGCTTCAAAGATTTCAGTGCTTGTTAAAGACAGAACAGGCTTTACATGTTTGACATCAAGGAAAGTTTCACTGTTTGGGTCCAGAGATTGAAGTGCGGTCATTAGCTCACTGTTGCGTTCACCGAAACGCTGGCTTATTTCTTTCCCCACCGCGTCCAGGGTGCTGTAGAATAATCTCTGCAGTTCAGTGTCACTCTCGTCAGGGTCACCCTGCTGCTGGCCAACGGTCTCTTCAACTGCATATCCTAGGAGACTTTTGTTAACGGTCCTCTTCCTCTTTTGTGGCCTTTCTGTCTCTTTACACTGTCCCATGATGTTGTTCAACACATTCAGATGCACTTTTCACTAACCGCATCCAGGAGAGCAAATCCATTGTTATGACAGAAGCATTTTGAAGCATCTCTCTGCAGCATCAGTTTTAACTTTGTATTGGTTTACAAAGCACTGAATGGTTTAGGACCTAATACATTTCAGACCCTCTTCACAGTTATGAACCATCCAGACCTCTCAGATCCTCTGGGACAGGTCTGCTCTGTGTCCCCAGAGTCAGGACTAAACATGGAGAGGCAGTGTTCAGTTTTTATACTCAACAAATCTGGAAAACTGCAGATCTGCTGCAACTCTCAGTTCTTTTAAATAAAGACTGAAGACTTCTTTACTTACTTATTTGCCGCTGCTTTTCAGTAAACTGCACTGTAACTTCTGTAACTGTAACATCTTTTATGTTTTATGTGTTTTTTTCCCAATGCTTTTAATGTTTTATGTGAAGCACTTTGAATTGCCTCGTTGTTGAATTGTGCTATATGAATAAACTTGCCTTGCCTTGCCTTGTATTCTAACCAGTCTCTATGGTTGTACCACAGGGCAACAAACAATCGTTTCTGACCATTGAAAAGGTGATCGGGAAATGTCTTCAAAATGATCTTAGTGGGCTTGTCCTCACCTAAGTCATCTCGAGGACCACTATGATCATGGCCTTGTGTTTGGGAGAGCCTACTGTAGCTGGGATCGGCGCTATAATCAGCTTGCTCCCGCTTGTGCCTCTGTGTTGCTACCGCTAGCTAGTTGCTGCTGCTCGCTGTTGGCTCCTCCAGCTCCTTCAGGGATACGGCTCTCCTGCTCCTCTGTCGTTCGTGCAGTATTAATTTTAGTTTGTGGCGGTGGTGGTCGGAAGAATTTCCTTATATCCATTATTTTTGATATCAGTTTCCTACACATCTACACACCTCTCTGGCTCCTAGATGGCAGTGTGAACGTAAAGAGACATCGGTGGGTCACTTGCAGCAGCACGCACGCGTCACAAGCCGAGACGTATCTGCCATAATTAATTAAATTATATTAAAATATTTATATAAAGTATAGTATTTTAAATGTGACAGATTTTTTGTTATCTGAATATAAATTAATACAATGTGACACACAAAACAAATTATGACTCCTCCCAAAAAAATTACAGCAAGCAAGGAGGCACGGGCGGGGGGCATTGCCCCCCTAAAAGACCCCTTGACGCTGGGGCTGATCAAGTTAATAGCTTATCAATACACCTAGGCAATTAAACAGGCATAAATTAAACATGTCAAAACTGATATTTAAATCTGCTGCCTGTATGTAGTTTGTTTATCTTAGTAAGCCAATTCTTGTAAATCCAGCTGTGTCCACGGGGCTCATGAATGTTCATGTGATTATTATGAATATTAAGTAGCCATGTGGACCGCTGTAAGGGAGAAAGACCAAGTAGCCTGACCGGAGGTTGGAATATGCAATATCATTCCATCAGACCTTATATGTACACTTTTTCAACCAAAGGTGGGCCTATGCACAGTTACATTATGTTTTACAGACATTTGTAGTTAACTAATAAGCTTAAACCTTGCATTTTGCTGAACTTTCACTTCCCTTTGTATTGTGCACCAAGCATTTCATTCAGCACGACATTCGAGCTCTCAAAACGGCCTAATTAAGCTTAAAGGTTTATCTAAGCACACTTAAGGGGCCTTCACATGATAAGCCTGTGAATGTTCTCATTCGTCCAGGTCATCGTTATCCTCAAAGCAATTTCAGTCAAAAGCAACTGGACTGGTTGTTTGTCTAGGAAGACGTTTCACCTCTCATCCAAGAGGCTTCATCAGTTCATGTACGCATCTGACCGCATCTTCACATTATAAGCTTTTTTTGCGCTGGGCTCACCGCGAGGTTGGGCGCAGAGACCCAGTAAATGGCTAAATCAACGTTAGTATTAAAACAACCGTAAGCTCGTAAACTGCCTCTTCACAAACCTGTTGTGACTGCTTATGAACCTTCAATCATTACGTTTTCTTCTGAGATCGTGGTACAACTTTTTTGTAAAATTAAATAGTTTAGGAAACTCGGACACAAGTTTTTCTTCCATATTTCTAACCGGCTTGATGTCACTCTCTGGTTGCCTAGGAAACGGAAACGTCACACTCAGCTTCCATCTCATTGGTTGCGATTTTGAAGGATCAGCGGCAACAAGGTTAAAAGTTCAAGTGTGCTGACAGCACAACGTTTCCTTTTTTCTGTAAAATGCATATAACAATGAAATTCACTCGTTCCAGCCAGCAGCATCTTTACTACGTCTAGCTTTGATAAAACCACAACTCAAGTAAGGAGGCCTTTACCTCGTGCCAGCAAACTTAGTTAGCTAGTTAGCAGGAAAACACTATTTACTAGCACTGCAGCTGCCGCTGCTTTCAGTGTAGAGAAACTGACTTAAGTAGGTAAGCCAACAGGAACGTAAGTTTGTGTGGCTTAAAACTTACCTTCATGGTTCCATCTTCACGTTCTTCCTCATCTCAGTCAACAAAGTCCGCGAACGTAGTCAAAATGTGGACCATGGACGCTGAACTTCAAATGCAGAGAAGGTTGCCAGATTCACTATTATCAACTAATTAAGCCAATTAACTTGTTTAGTGAATATTACATGGATCGATCTTCCCCAACACACATGCAAGCAATGATGATTTGTCATCTCCTATCTATACAGAACAGGATGCATGGGTCACACAATGCCTCTGTCTCTTCTGAAGTTATCTCATGTCATGCTGTAGTCACACTCAGGCCTACTCAGCGATGTACAAAATGGATGACCATTTCAGGTTCCCACAGATAATGCAGGATTCATGGTTGGCCTAATAAGGATTATGATTTATAAATTACAAGTATCCATAATTCCTGTGACAGTCCCCTCTTTGAGCATTCTTATGTTCACAAAAGGTCATTTATAATAACTTTTCTTTACTTCTATAGCTCAAGGTCAGTTTACAGGAATGAACAGAAGCATGTACAAGTATGGAGGGAAAGCTTTTTTGTATTTTTGAAAGAATGGAGTAATACAACAAATTGAGATAATGGCCAGTGCCACAATAAGGGATAAAAAGTAAGAAGTAATAATATAGAAATAGAAGGATAAATCAAAACTTTCAACCCTGTTTTCCCTCTCTGTAACCAACAATTTTCCTCAAGTGTACAAAAAAGGATAAAAATAACAAGAAAAATAAAATAAAACAAAGAAATAAAAATCACACAAAATCAGCCCTCTTCTCTGTACAGGTCATCTTGTCGTGACCTGGTGTTTAAACCTTCTTATTTAAAACAAGAGTACATATACATTTTCCAAGGTTCATGCACAAAAGATGATTATTTATTTTTAGCAAGTCCACAGGTTTTCTGTTGAAATGACAGTAACTCCCTGATACTGTCTTGTGAAAGAATAGAGGAACTCAAGGCTCGAAAGCTAAGAGAACACAAAGCAAGATCCCCATAAAACTGCAGACACAGTGATCGAAAGAGGAAGTGGAAACTTGAGGCTTAACTTTCCATCCCCCTTTGGTCAGTCCGGACCAGAGGTATCATAGTTCCTGCTTTAGATGAGACACCACATGTTATTATTCAATCCGAAGTGAAAAGCAACAGACAGTGTTAATGACGTATTGGCCCCACCTTGTGAAGCCAGTGTAAGATCCATAGTCATTTTGTTTGCAAGGGCACATTTCCAAGGCCCTGAATAACTGGTGTTAATGTAGAAAAACTCAGAAGCAGTGAGTTTAGTCAGGTTCCAAAGCAATTTCATCAGTCTTATGAGCTTTGTTGACTGCCCCCCACCCCCCACCAGGGGAAGGCTCCAGAGAAGCCCTTTTCTTCCAGGGAAAGGGAAACGTGTAGTGTCACGCTTCTGCATACGTGTGTGTGGTAATCCAGCTGCGCCACAAAGGTGACAGAAGGCAAAAGTTTTGCAAAACTAAGAATCTGTGTTGTGCAAACATAGACTGTATAAAAAATGGACGTAGCCTCTCTGCCATGCCCGTTCTCTTAATTTGATCCAATCATATTTGCCTCCATGAGTCACCATCTTGTCAGACTTTGACTCCTCCTAATTTCCTCTTACCAAAAAAGGGCATTGATGTGACGTTGGGGGGAGGGAGATACGTCCATCTGGGTGACGTTTATAGAATTAGCCACATTAGCTCATATTAGCTCCACCGCCCGGGAGCTAGGCTAACAGAACATGTTACTAAATAAACAGGAGTGGGAGTCTTTTGTCTCTAGTGGAGACTACACCGGGTCTGGGAGTGAAGTGCAGGCAGAATTTATGATCTCTGATTTAAACTGATATTCAACACAGTAGCATGCTCACAAACTGTAAAACACTGACCCTCACAGCCTGAATCCTTCCATTGCAATAGATAAGCATCTAGTTAATGTGTCATAGATAGCAGACTGTCCTGCAAGTCATGGTGCAAGTGCGGCTATTTAATTAGCATAACAAAGCTAATGTTAACGCCGTGTGTTCCTAAACCACCTGTTTGTACAGTTGATCGAAGAGCAAACCATCTTGTGACTTATTGTAACACCACCACACGAATGACCTCAGTCCAGGTCCAGATGACAGAGTCAGTATGCTTACGATGCTAATCCTGAAAACTAGCCTTTGAGGAAAAGTGAGGGCCAGAGGCTAGCTGTCACTCAACAGGCCGCACCCCTAATTGTTCATAGACTTTAACCTCCAATAAAATAAAAACAAGCCTGATACAAAAGAATTCACCCTCCTAATTGTTGTCATGGAGATATGACTTAAACATACAGACTAGGATGCTTTTTGTAAACAAGTCCTAAATAGGTTTAATTATGCTGTGAAAGTCAGCCTGTTTAACATGGGGGTCGATGAGAAACTGCTCTATTGTTCAAACTGCTCCTACTGGACACTCAGAGAACTGCAGTTTTTAGCACTTCCTGATTGGATCAACCAGGAAGTCGCTGTGACGAGGCCCCTGACAGTCGTGTGGAGTCAGGCATTTCTGAAAAAGCTCACAACTCCTCTGGTCTCAGGTTCAGGGGCATAGCTGACCATGTTGCAATCAGGACGTTGGTCTATTGGGTACGGTTAAAGTTGCCATTGTTCCATGGTCTCAGAGGTGTTCAGCAGCCATAGCACTACAGGCAGTGCCGTGTCCTTTTCATAGAGGAGGGAACACACCTAGCAGCTGTCGTTTGGTCATTTGCCTGGTGGTCAGAGCGACGGCTCTGAGCTCTGTCCTGGTGATGGGGCTGGTCAGCAGGGTGAGGCCTGCTGTTTCTGTCCTCAAGATTGTTTCTCTCTAGAGCTTCTCCAAAACGCACGCTCTCTCTCTCTCTCTCTCTCTCATCATTTAGTAAATTAAAAATGAATATAGGTTACTTTTATCTAGACAGGAAAATAAAGGAAACATGACCAAAACAAATATAAACTCCTTCAGTTGTTGTCTTAACATAATAATAATAATAAAAAATCTTAAAATAAAAGTTAAAGGAGGTCAAAAATAAATATCAACCATCTGTTAAATATCAATCTTGAATAATGAATATGTATTTTCTCAATTGAAAAAGCATACTCAGTTTCATGATTTCATAATATCAGTTTCTCTATTAATATATTTCAAAATTGGGATATGCAAAAAGATCTTGTCAGAAAGAATGCTTTATCATCTTTTCTTTAACAAAGTAAACCTGCTGACTGTTGTAAACTATTATAGAGAAGAAAAACATAGTGAACCTGTGAAAGCGAATCCTGGGTGTTTTCTGTGACATTTTCTTTCAACACCCAGGTTTCACTTTCACAGGTTCACTGGTTACTTGTGGATAGCTCTTTTCTTTCCTAAAGTTGTCAGTAAAGTATAATGTTAGCACTTGTAAATAATATAATGGTGCAGTCAGTGAGAGTGCATTCTACTTTATCACAGTGGAGGTGAGGGTGACTTTCCCACTACCTTATATTTGGAAACATCAGGTGGTCAGAGAAAAACGTATTTTCCATGTTTTGTATGTCTTAACAATCAATAATTTGCTATGCTGAAAACAAGTATAATGTGGAAAAACAATAAAAAGAAGTATAATCTAAAAGGCTTGTACTACTTTACTACTATTCAATTTCTCACTCAATAACGTAATACAGAAACACAAACAAAACATTTCATATTTTCACAATAAAATGTAATCATAATTCATTAATTCATAATCCTTCTTAAGCTCTAAAAGGCTGAATTTTCGTAGAATGCAAAGTTGTATCGTCTTGCATGTGTTGTGGTGTGAAAGTGCAGTGGCTTGTGTGTGTGTGTGTGTGTGTGTGTGTGTTGGTTCGTTTGGTTCTTGTCTCATCTATTTTATTGGGAATGTGTAGGCTCTTTAGGTGTGTTTATTATGAATATGTAACATAAGTTTGTTTATCAAGTTGCCAGGATCTCTAAATGACCAGTAGCTGTTTGAACCAGTGTGTGTGTTTGTTGTGCATTTACCAATCAGAGACTGACTGTGCTGTGGTGTTGTCAACCAATGCAGATTCGTCCCCTCAGCTGCGCTCCCACCTTTGCCATCATTTGAGTTGATTTTGCTGCAAAAACATTTAAAAGAGCCTTTCGAAATAACTGAAAAAAAATAACACATCAAAAACAGAAAGCTAAAACATCCCTTCAAGATTATTAAAAATAAAATATTTAATTTGCTTCATACATACAGCGAGGAGAAGAGAAAAGAAGAGGTGGAGGAAAGGAGTGG
The DNA here is from genome assembly GCF_963691815.1 of Echiichthys vipera. Classification (NCBI taxonomy): domain Eukaryota; kingdom Metazoa; phylum Chordata; class Actinopteri; order Perciformes; family Trachinidae; genus Echiichthys; species Echiichthys vipera. The sequence continues at coordinate 11,569,842 of NC_139825.1, read as the reverse complement.
AGAAGAAAGGAGACGGAAAAGAGAAGGAGAGGAGAGGAGGTGAGGAGAAGATGGGAGACAACAAGGAGAGGTGATTGGAATTCAGCAACCTACATAAAAAAAAAACATAGTAGCCAATGACATCATCACACCATTTTGGCTTACAGTATAAAATCAATATGTTTTGAGAACACTTTAGTATTGTATGGGTCTGGGTTTCGTTTTCCCACTTAAGAAAATAACTTTCTAATCACATTTTGAGGCCTCACCCTTTAAACATGGACATATCTTTTCAAAGTGACAAGACGCATCCCTCTGATTTTGTAGTCTGCTAGTGGGCAGGTATCATGCAGTTCTTGTAGCTCAACAAGTTCCACTTCTTTACTTGTCGATGTTTTGAGATCATAAGCTCTGTAGTGTTCCATATACCATCCACTAAGCTTTTTCACAATGAAGATTAGTTTGTCCTGCAGTATCACCATTTGGATGATTTCACCAAATTCTGGCAGTCCTCCCAGTGAGCCGTGGATCAAGATCATCCCACACTTGTAGATTAGTCCATTATATGCTACACTTTTAGCCAAGCACACATTGTCCATATCTGGAGACTTCTGTCTCAGTGCACTTGAGATGTCCTTGTTAAGAACATCAATGTGAACAGTGGAAACATCTGTTACTTCCAGTGGGGGTTTGGAAAAGCTACTCGCATGCAAATGATGTGCAATCATATACTGATGTCTCTGTGAAAGGGAAAGAAGTACATTTTTGAAGCATCTGATATTCCTTGCAACTCTTTTAAAAAAGCTATGCTTCGCTTCGAAGCGCATAGTCCATAGTGCAACTAGTGGCCCAAACTTCCAGATCAAGTCCGGATAATGTTCCAAGAAGTGGTGCTTTGGTTTAAGATCAACGTCGGGGAAAACCTCTTGAAACTTAATTCTGTGCTCGGAGATCTTAAAACCAAGATATGCAATGGAATCCTCAGTATGAACAGGACTGACAACGAGATCAACAATGTCCTTCAGGTCTGTTAAGATGTGCCAAGCAGGCTCCTCACAGGAAACACTCTGCCCAACGAACAAAGGCAAAAATCTGATAAGACACCAGTTCTCGTGGGCATTACCCCCCACAGTTTTTTTGGATGCAAAACTGAGAGCCACAGGATGAGGTCGATTTGTTTTGTCAGCCCACTTGAAGTTGAAAGATGATATTGCTTCATTTAATGTACATAATGTGAAATACCTTTTTTTGATTAACAAACTGAGGCAAAGTGCAAGTTCAAAAGGAACGATGCCCTCAAAAAGATCATGTACAACATCTGGTGGAAAACCAGTGGCAACATCAAAATATGAGAGGTGCTTTGTCAAAATACACTTTGATTTCACACCATAATAACTGGGCAATTTGTTTTCCTCAAGAATTCGTAAATGATCTGCATGAATGTCTTTTGTTCTCAAAGTAAAGGCTTCACTTTTGACTTCAATAGCCTGGAACTCTGATCTTTCAGCTTGCAGTGCAAAATCTACATACGTATGTCCCTGAGAAATTTTCAACAAATCCAGCAATACTGTGTGCACCAAGGTTGTCGGCGACAACACACTGAACGGTGCCTTTTACTGTTCTGCCCAACTTTGACAGAAATATCCCACTCTGTTACAAAATTACAAGATCATTAATGACAGGTTCTAACACTTTCTCATACCCATAGCACTTCAGATCATTACTTTTGATTAAAGCAGCCAAATAGATGGAGGATAAAGCCGAATTACAGGCTGGTGGCAAATTACCCAAAATCCAGTACAATCCACAAATTTCATGCTTCCTCCTTGATGTACCAAGGGGATTACAGATTTCGAAATCATCAATGTATAATATCAATGAAATGCTTTCCTGCTTAGACAACAGTCCATTTTCATGGAAGAAGGCACCATCGAAGATAGTTTTGTAGTGCACAGTAGTTTTTTGAGGCTGATTATCTACAGTATTCAAATTAACAGCCTGATCCAAGATTGTCTGGCAGTCAAGAATATGCTGCAAAGACTTTATAATTAAAATATATTGGAATGACTTGTTATTTTTTTCTGTCAAGTATATATTCCACTGGTTCCACTACTTTAAAGTGGCTCTTATAGTAAGCTTTTCGCCTCCAAGCACTGGAAAGTGGACCTTTATCTCCAATTGCTTTTTTTACAGGGTTTGTCTCACAGAGTACACTGGCTAGCTTTTCAACAACTGACTGGTCAAATTGGCATCCATTGTCTTGTAATACTTGGCTAATAGTCTTTTGGGTAACTGGCAGAGAAAGAGAACCAATCAAAAAGTTTAACTCCTGCAAAAGCTCATCTACAGCTGCATTAGACACAAGAAAGATGTTTTCCAACTTAAGGAGCACTGAAGCAATTTTAAGCTCAATATCCTTCTCTAAGTTTTCAGAATGCCCATTGTCAAAATCAGAATTTAAATTTACATTACTCTATAATTTCCACATCTGAAATATCACTGGCAACACTGGAACAAGTTTCTTCAACAGAACTTACTTCAGGCTTAAAGGTGTTCACTGTACCAGAATGTTTTCTGTATTTATGACTTTTGAAGTTCTCATAGACATTGGTTTTATATTCACAGTTTTGGAACACACATGTTACAGTCTCCTTATTTTTAAGATGCTGATAGATATGTTGAAAATATTCTCTTTCTGTGGAGAGTTGATTATGGCCACACATTTGGCATGTGAACGTGGACGGAGCTTTGGTGCCCGCTTGTTGGGCAGGGGGATTTCTTGATAGATGGCTCAGTAGGGCTTCAAAGTCTTGAACCTACATGCACAATTTAAATAAGTGCATGGATATGTGTGGCCTCTTCCGTAATGCCTATGAATCAGTTTGTAGTGCTTGAGCAGTTCAGATCTTTTTGTTAATGTCGTCCCACAGTCCTTGCATCTCCACATGAAGCATAACACTGGAGAAACAAAGAGACGCGTTTTACTGGGTGTATATAAATAATTTTGGAAAAACACAGAGGCAGGGTTGGGCAATATTACAATCTGTCAATATGGCGATATGAGACTAGATCTCATCTCAGCTTTTGGATAGCATGAATACGATTGTGATGTGATCCCCCCCCCCCCCCCCCCCAAATGATTTAAACACAAAATGTGTTCATCAAATGTAGCCAGCCCTCTCTTATTAGATTTCAAGGGAGAAGTTCGTGACAAAATGTAGGTGAAATAAGGGAGTTTCGCGGCAGATAATTCCTATGTAAAAGCTCTGTGCCGTGGCCCAGTCCGATCGGCTGAATCTAAATAACGTCCAAAGGACTCCGAGCTGCACTACGATTGTCTGTGTGAGTATATGAGCACACTCACACCTATAAATAAGGTCCAGGTGTCAAATAACCGGAATTCCCCTTTAAGTTGTTGCTTGTCCATCTATAAATATTTATCAGTTGCGTCTGCACACGACACACACGTTTAAAATGACGTGTGTGTGTGGAAAACCGAGTGAATACTAGTATGGACGACTGCAGTCGATGTCTGACGGGCGCGGAGAGGAGGAGGAGTACGCTCCCAGTGCGACCACCCAAGCGCCCGAGAGCCCAGCTGCACGCACCCTTTCTCCTTACATACATGCGGCAGTAAATGCACGCTTCCTGGAGGCACCACAGTTAAAGCTTAGTTAACCTTACCTCCCACATCACCCGTGGCCGTGACAGGCATGTGAAGCAACACGTGCGCGTGCCCGAACACGGCCCAGCTTGCCGCTATATTATGCTAATGCTAATGAATAGCTAACAGTGAGCCAACACCAACACACTGCATGAACACTCAACTTTAAGCTAACGTTCCGATATTAAACCAAGAGAGTCCCGCCCGCAAACAACTAACCTAACGTTACATGTCCAAGCACAAACTACCAACAGGTCTGATATTTAACGTTAGGCTAACGTACATTTCGCTAATGTTAGCAGGGCTGAATTATAGCTGGTGTGGTTAGGTCCGTTTACTAAACATTTAACGGACTTAACAATACAGTATTTTTATATTTAACATATTAAAATATTTGTTCTACATTTGACTTACCCTCAAAGACGATGGAAAAAGTAATATCTTCGGTCCTTATTCCCAAATTGTTGGAGCCGAAAAAATGGCGTCCCAACCGTCCACAGGTAGAAAATTCTGGAGAAGGCGGAGACGTCATGACGTCAGACGCACAGCGTCATGAGAAACCTGCAGGTTAGATGTGTACTGAGAGAACAACACATAATAACAAGTTGATATACTCCACAATTGTACAAATGCCTCCACTAAAGAAGAAATCTTAATGAAACTCACTCAGAACCTTACGTAACTTCAGCTACTGCTGAAATAAACCTTTTAGAGTGTAAGAAGAGCTGCTAATGAATCAACACAGAACACTATCTGGTCGAACATCCTCCATCCACTGTAAACCAATAATGATTGCCATCATCTCTGCTGAATAAACTGAAATTTGATCGGGTAACCTTTTCCCAATATTGATGTGCATTGATGGAATATCTACACCTGTTCCTACTTTATAATTTTTTTATTTTTGGAAGTACAGACCAAAAGTTTGGACACACCTTCTCATTCAATGAGTTTCCTTTCTTTTCATGACTATTGACATTGTAGATTCACACTGAAGGCATCAAAAGTATGAATTAACACATGTGGAATTATGTACTTAACAAAAAAGTGTAAAACAACTGAAAATGCGCCTTATATTCTAGTTTCTTCAAAGTAGCCACCTTTTGCTCTGATAACTGCTTTGCACACACTCTGCATTCTTTTGATAAGCTTCAAGAGGTCGTCACCTGAAGTGGTTTTCACTTCACAGGTGTGCCCTGTCAGGTTCAATAAGTGGGATTTCTTGCCTTATAAATGGGGCTGGGACCATCAGTTGTTGTAATGCAAAAGTCAGGTGGATACACAGCTGATAGTCCCACTGAATAGACTGTTAGAATTTGTATTATGGCAAGAAAAAAGCAGCTAAGTAAAGAAAAATGAGTGGCCATCATTACTTTAAGAAATTAAGGTCAGTCAGTCTGAAAAATTGGGAAAACTTTGAAAGTGTCCCCAAGTGCAGTCGCAAAAACCATCAAGCGCTACAAAGAAACTGGCTCACATGAGGACCGCCCCAAGAAAGGAAGACCAAGAGTCACCTCTGCTGCGGAGGATAAGTTCATCCGAGTCAACAGCCTCAAAAATCGCAGGTTACCAGCAGCTCAGATTAGAGACCACCACAGAGGAGACTGTGTGAATCAGGCCTTCATGGTAGAATAGCTGCTAGGAAACAACTGCTTAGGACAGGCAACAAGCAGAAGAGACTTGTTTGGGCTAAAGAACACAAGGAATGGACATTAGACCAGTGGAAATCTGTGCTTTGCTCTGATGAGTCCAAATTTGAGATCTTTGGTTCCAACCACCGTGTCTTTGTGCGACGCAGCAAAGGTGAAAGGGTGGACTCTACATGCCTGGTTCCCACCGTGAAGCATGGAGGAGGAGGAGGTTTGATGGTTTGGGGGTGCTTTGCTGGTGACACTGTTGGAGATTTATTCAAAATTGAAGGCATACTGAACCAGCATGGCTACCACAGCATCTTGCAGCGGCATGCTATTCCATCCGGTTTGCGTTTAGTTGGACCATCATTTATTTTTCAACAGGACAATGACGCCAAACACACCTCCAGGCTGTGTAAGGGCTATTTGACCAAGAAGGAGAGCGATGGAGTGCTGCATCAGATGACCTGGCTTCCACAGTCACTGGACCTGAACCCAATCGAGATGGTTTGGGGTGAGCTGGACTGCAGAATGAAGGAAAAGGGCCAACAAGTGCTAAGCATCTCTGGGAACTCCTTCAAGACTGTTGGAAGACCATTTCAGGTGACGACCTCTTGAAGCTCATCAAGAGAATTCCAAGAGTGTGCAAAGCAGTAATTAGAGCAAAAGGTGGCTACTTTGAAGAACCAAGAATATAAGACATATTTTCAGTTGTTTCACACTTTTTTAAGTATATATTTCCACATGTGTTCATTCATAGTTTTGATGCCTTCAGTGTGAATCTACAATTTTCATAGTCATGAAAATAAAGAAAACTCTTTGAATGAGAAGGTGTGTCATAACTTTTGGTCTGTACTGTATATACGTCTAAATACCTAATTGCCCTCATTAAATGAATAACTTTCTTGCATTTGAATTCTATATACTCCACCTGTGTTCTCCGTGTGCCCTTTTGGTCCAGCCAAATCCTGAGGTATTTGAATCTGTCCACTTTTTCCATATCTTTCTGTGCATCTATCCTTTTTTAATTGGTAATTGTCACAAAACATGATTTACTTAAAGAAATCTTAAAGCTCCAGTTGCATAACCACTCTTCTACATCTCTGACTGCTTGCCTAATTAGTATCTCTTCCCCTTGTCCAAATTGCCCCATCATCTGCGTACAAGCCGATCCAATTATTCTGTCCAGATTCATAAATCTGCGCTCTGATAGAAAATCTAGGACCCAGTTACAAAATTCTTCCACTGGTCCCCATCTTGTTCAGTTTTATTAATAATCCTTCCCTCCACATGGAGTCGTAGCTTTTTCAATAGAAAAAACATGATAATCATGAAGTCCTTCAGTTTAAAGGTTTTTTCCATCTCATTACTGACTTTAATTACAGCATCCATAGTTGATCGTCCCTTTTTAAAACCATTTTGATAAGAAGCAGTACCATTTTTTTCAACATTTTCCAAACATCTCCCTATTGTAGAACAGTAATCCCTGTATGCACACCGTCTAGAATTTTTAACTACTTTACGTGCTATAGCTTTTTTCCTCTGATAATTGATTATATTCACTTGATTTAAATTATCGCGTAATATTCTCAGTACACTATTTCGTTCTTTAATTGCTTCTGTACATGGAAGGGGGTTCACTTTGGTGGGCTGAGGATCTCGTCTCTGCTTTTTGCAGATGATGTGGTCCTGATGGCATCGTCGGTCAGTGACCTTCAGCACTCACTGGATCGGTTCACAGCCGAGTGTGAAACGGCTGGGATTAGGATCAGCACCTCTAAATCTGAAGCCATGGCTCTCAGCAGGAAACCGGTGGATTGCTTACTCCAGGTAAGGAATGAGTCCTTACCCCAAGGGATGGAGTTCAAGTACCTCGGGATCTTGTTCACGAGTGAGGGGACGATGGAGCGTGAGTTTGGCCGGAGAATCGGAGCAGCGGGGGCGGTGTTGCAGTCATTTTACCGCACCGTTGTGACGAAAAGTGAGCTGAGCCGGAAGGCAGAGCTCTCAATCTACTGGTCAATCTTCGTTCCTACCCTCACCTATGGTCATGTAAGCTGGGTCATGACCGAAAGAACGAGGTCGCGGGTACAAACAGCCAAAATGGGTTTTCTCAGGAGGGTGGCTGGAGTCACCCTTAGAGAGTGGGTGAGAAGTTCAGCCATCCGTGAGGAACTCGGAGTAGAGCCGCTGCTCCTTTGTGTTGAAAGTAGCCAATTGAGGTGGTTTGGGCATCTAGCAAGGATGCTCCCATGGCGCCTCCCTATGGAGGTGTTCAAGGCACGTCCAGCTGGGAGGAAGCTTTGGGGAAGACCCAGGACCAGGTGGAGAGATTATATCTCCACACTGGCCTGGGAAAGCCTCGGGATCCCCCAGTTAGAGCTGGTTAATGTGGCCCGGGAAAGGGAAGTTTGGGGTCCCCTGCTAGAGCTCAGACCGTGTGATGCTGGTACATAGCTTTCATTTGTATACGCAGCCACCTGTCCGCAGATGGGCGCACATGCATTAGCCGAGAGTTCGGCTCCAGACCCAAAAAGTTGTCACTTGTTTGGGCACGAGGCAACTTTTCTTCCAGTATATCAGAAAACCCAGTTATTGCAGGTGATCTGTGTAGGTGCAACCGGTATCCCAAAGATGATTGTTCATCTCTAGATTAACGTGTACTTTCAGTTTGGTTATGAGAAGGCCTCAGCCTGCTCAGACAAAGGGGAAAGACTAACCCCGAAAGCCTGGGAGCCTTTGTCCCTGAGTGCATGGTCACAGCTCTCCCCCACAGGTCACCCCCAGGTGTGAATTCTCCAAGGGACCCTCAAACTGTTAGTTCATTGGCTGACCTGACCTCTGGTGATGACATCATCAGTGTCTGTTAAACTGTAGACCCCACACCCTTCCTCTCTGTCTCTTGGACTCTCCTCTTGCACTCAACTCGACGCTCTCCTGCTGCCGCTGTCCCTTGGCCTTGAACATGGCCTGTATTGAGTAGGATCATTAACCGGTTAGGAACTCTAGTTTAACTAGAGTAATTTTTATTATTATCTTTGATAATTATTGGTGATATTTACTTGATTAACGATAGGTTTATTGAGAATACTCAATCTCATAATCTGAACGTGAGTCAAGGCCCTACATTGGTTCTCTGTGTGAAGTTTTAATAAATTAAAGTTATTAATTTTTAGTAATTTTTCTTTATTCATTTTCTTTATCAAATATTTAATTTTGATTAACACTTTTGATCCATTTAATCCTCAAGTACCTACATTTGTCACTGTCTTGGTGTGCGTGATGGCAATGCTCCTCGAGTCCACCGCTGTGAGCGTGTAGTCGAGGTAACAGTAAATTCTTATTCCTCTCTCACACAGAGGGCACAGCACAGTAATTATACACACCGTGGACATCCGGAAGCTGAGGGAGAGACCGAATGAAAGGACACAAAACACGTAAGCTTTGTCCTGAAAAGTGAATCTCATATTTCATATGTCTTTTCACTATGGGGATGTTAAAAAACGTGTCTTTCAGATCCACTGATGTGAAATAATCCACCTGTCTGATCGATTTGAAGAGATGGCGTTGCGTCAACTTTCTCGCAATTTTCCTCAAAGATTTGTTTAATTTTCTCAAATCCAGAATAGGCCGTTTTGATACGTCTTTCTTTGGGATCAGGAAATATCTGTGGTAATAGCCCGTGTTCCACTCTGCCTTCCTCACTGGGCAAATGACACCTGTCCCTAGGAGGAAGGATATCTCCTGCACTAGAACCGAGAAGCCTTTCTTTAGATTGTGTGCAATCCACCGTGAAGGTTGGCAAAGATGCTGACATCCTGTCTGACACGGCCGGCCTCTCGCCACAAGAGGGCAGCATCTTCCTTTCTATGGGATTGACACACTGAGGCGGAACAGCTGACTGGTCTTCTACAGCCAAACTGACTGCCTGTGTATTTTTTAACACTACTAGACAAAGGCCCGGCCCCGTGACTGGCTTTGGGTCCATTTGTTCTTGCTTTAACCATGTGTGGGAACATCCCAGGCGGAAGCAGGGCACCGCGCTTATTTGTTTTGCCTGTATGCCTGTATGGAAATGTCCCGGCCTTAAATTGGGCTTCGGGCTCATTTGGTCCTGTTCTACACATGTGTGGATATGTCCCAGAATCATAGCGGGCATCGGGCTCATATGTGTGCTTTCTCCTTTCTGAGTGGACAGAGATGAGCAGTCCGTCTAAGAGGGAACTCCCGGGGGGAATCGTGAGTGTGTGTGCTTAGTGACTGAGTGTGCCGAGCGGTTTTCACTGGCAAGGGACAATGTAACACAAGCCTTCGTTTCAGAGCACCTGACTGCTATGGGACTGTGTGTCCTGACATGAGTGTGCCATTTAACCCCCTACTGCATGTCTGCCCGCCTGGCTGGCCTGCTGTTGCTGCAGGCAGAGAGGGTGAGGGAGCCAGCTCCACTCCACTGCGCGCTGGGCAGGTTGGCCAACCTCCGTCTGTTGGGGCCTTACCCGGGAGCGGGATGAGCTAGCAGAACGCTGCCCCGGCCGGGCTGTGCATGAGAGGCACGGCGGCGGGCTTGCACCGGGTTATGGGCACGCCACAGCATCAGTGATTTGAAGGCTGCGGAGTCTTTCTGCTGCCTCTCAACGTTGTGTGTGATGTACTGTAATATTGGCTAACCAGGTGGTGAGCTGGCAGGCCCTGGAAGGGAGCTGGGGCTTGTGAGATGAGGAAGAGAGGTGCACAGCCACAGCCTCCTCAAGAGGTGGCATATTTAGGAAGCCCAATTCCGATTCAGAGACCACGGAAGACCATCCCATAAAGGCTTGAATGGGGGCTCTCGTTTGGTGTGGCGCACCCCAGGAAAGCTGGACCTGCTGCTTAATGTCATTGCAGCATGGCATTTGTTTCAGCGGGGCAGGTGGCTGCATAACATTGAAGGGGGAAGCGTTTTGGGGGGGGGGGGGGCGGGCCACGAAATATTAAGTTTAGCCACTGCCTGGTCCATCACCTCTATAAACTCTTTGTGGAAAGGGTCCTTTGACACAGACCCTGTGGCGCTTCCAAAAGCGCTTCCTATCTCCTCTTCATCATGCCCGAAACTGTCGCCATCCTTCTTCTCCTCCTCCTCACCATACTCCTCCTCACCCGTCATGGTTGACAACTGGCCGCTATGAAAGTCGGCAAGCTCGTGGAACAAACTCGTCCGAGGGGGAATGCTGGACTGCGGGTGTGCCGGAGGGAGGAAGGGTTGGGAAGTCATGCTCCTGTCCTAAGCATATGACGCAGATCTCGTGGCTGTCCTTGTCGAACCTTGCTAGCTAACTCTGACCAACTTTATCATAGCTGAGAAGACACATCCTTGCTCTGAATCCTGGTTGAAAATTTTCGCCGCTCAAACGAAGGCGAGGCCGTCCATACAGGAGTAGTTATCATGAAAATGAGGAATTATTATTTGAAAATTTCCGATTAATTAGAAGGTGGTGAGACAAGGTGTCGGCAGCGGGTTGAATAAAGCTCGAATAAAGATGGCAGGTGCCCAGGGTCTGTTATAGCTTGGGCATAGGCATGTCATGACGCAATAGCCTATCGCCTGCCACCCGAGCCAAGACGTGGTTTGGGTGGTGTTACATTTTATAAATAAAATTTATTCAGCAGCTCTGCCGATGACAGCTTGGTAGCATGAGAAAAAATTCGATTTTGAAATGAAGTAAAACCATTATTATATTAACTATCATTCTGAGACCCTCGATTTTTATTTGCCCATAGCATACCATGAATATCTTCAGCTTTCAGCTTTAGGCGTTCTTTAATGCCTAAAAACTCTTCTGCAGCTTTAACCACTATCTTGATGCTGTTACTTACTGACACATTAACAACTTTGCATATGAAGGATACAAAGTTTTTTTTGTTAAACAGCATAGTATCTTCCTGGACCATACACTTGTGTAGTGGATGTCTTCTCGGGGGGGGGGGGGCTTCTCAGCTTGGAGTTTCCTTAAAAATAAATAAATTGCCTTTTTGGAAGCTTTATCATATTCAAAAACTCCCCAAACTTTACACAAAACTCAAGCTTGGTGAAAATTTAAATATATCATTGTTTTCTGAAATGAGTGTGGCAAATTGGCTTGCTAGTGCCCCCTTGAATCAGTCAGAGTGCAACGAATAAGGCACATTTACCAAGATCGGTAGGCATGTAGAACTCTTCCAGAAAAACAAAAAAGCCTCTTGGAGCCACATCGTAAACTTAACTGGAAGTTGGCCATAGTGGCGATTTTTGACATTTTGGAGATTTGCACGTATCATACTTTAAAGAACTCCTCCTACAGATTAAACACGGTCAACTTTAAAATCAGTCAGTACAATCTTATGACATGATTGACTAAACGATACTGAAAAGTTTGAGTTTTCGCTGCAACGTGTGGGCTTGGCTTGGTGCCAAATTAAAGAAACAGGAAGTTGCTGTAATCTCAACAAACATTGCCCAATCTTGCACCAAGAGTTCAGGCCTGAACACAGCTGCATGATATATTGACTCACAGTGATAGTGCCCCCTGCTGACACCCTCTAAATTACAGCCCCTCCCCCAAGATTGACATAAAAATAGGAAAATCGGTAAACATACACAACACCTCAAGACGTAAAAAAAAGCCTCTTGGACCAATATCCTAAACTCAACAGGAAGTCGGCCATTTTGAATTTTGTGGTAATTTTTCCACTTTTGCACGTGTCGTGCTTTAACAAACTAGAGATTTGACACGATCATTTTCAAAATTATCCAGAATCATCCAAAGACATGTGTGATGATACTCAGCACTTTTTTTTATGGCCCGTGTTGCCGTGGCGTGGCGCCAAAGTTACACCTCTCGCCATAAAACCGGACGTTGCTGTAAATTCATCATACATTGTTCAATGTGCCTCAAATTTCTCATGATTCATAAAAGTCACGCCCTGAACACAAACCAATCTTAATATTGACTCACAGTCAAAGTGCCCACTGCTGGTTACAGGAAGTCACATGTTTTTTCATGTCTTTATACCTTAAAGAACTCCTGTTCACAATGCACCAAGGTTATCATGCATGAAAAGAGTTTAAGTCTGAACACACCTGCATCTCAATATTGACTCATAGTGATAGTGCCCCCTATTGGCAAACATTAAATCACAGCCACTCCCCCAGGATTGACAAAAAATTCTAAAAACCGGTAGGCATATATAACTCATCGATACGTACAAAAAAGCCTCTTGGAGCCATATGCTAAAGTCAACAGGAAGTCAGCCATTATAAATTCTACATTTGGACGTCTCATACTTTAATGAACTACTCCTAGGAATTTAACACAATAAACTTCAAAATCAGCCAGTATTATCTACAGACATGTCTGACCAAAGTATATGCACTTTTAAAAAATGTTTTGCTCTGTGTCTCCTTGGCATAGCGCCCAAGTATGGCCGTTCGCCTTCAAACAGGAAGCTGTTTTCAGCATACATCGTCCAATCTGAACCAAATTTCTCATGCATGACAAGACCTGACCACACCTCCATCTCAATAATGACTCAGTTATAGCGCCCCCTGGTGGCGACAGGAGTGCACATGTTTTTACATGTTTTTATACTTTAACAAACTTGTCCTAGGGATTTAAGATGATCAACGTCAAAATTGGTTAGTAACATCTTTAGACATGTGTGACCAAACAATACTCGGCATTTGCATTTTAACTGCACCGCATGATTGTGGCGTGGTGTGGCGCCAAAGACAGTCATATCAGCAAACAAGAGAAAGTTGTTTAAACCTGTTCATAGACCGTAGTCCAATTTTCTCCAAATTTCACATACATGACAAGAGTCCCGGCCTGAACCACCTCACAATTATAGCACCACCTATTGGCAAATACTAAATTACAGCCCCTCCCCCTTTAAAATGACTTGAAATTAACTGTAATTACAAATGCCACGAAACGGGGTGTAATCCCTTTTTATTTTTTATTCATTGAGTCAATCTGGGGCTTTTATTTTGAAGACGGGTTTTTCGGTTGACGCTCTGTTCCCTTTGGGAAGACATCCGGGTGCAACGGCGCCAAAAATAGCACACAGGCTCCAGAGAGATGCATGTGTGTGTGTGTGTGTGTGTGTGTGTGTGTGTGTGTGTTGAAAGTGCATTTTGGCTTCTAGCGCAGCCCATGATGCTAATAATATTTTCTTTTATATTAAATACTATATTACTATGATTATTTCTTAATGTATGTCACGTGTATGTGGTTAGAGGCTAGACCTACTTGTTTTTGATAAATGTGTAAAATGTGGATGTAAAGATGGCTAATTTAAATAGTAGACTTGTGTGAATTGTGTGAAATTACTTTGAGTATACTACACATGTTAAGGGCTATTGTTTTTATAGTATGCAAAAAGTGCAGTTTTAAAAGAGCCTTTGTTCTATTCACTCAGCTCTTACGATGTGTTCATGATTATACTCTGTAAATTAAATCTTCATGGACCATCAGTTCAAGAGTTGGCCATTGTTTCAGCTGAGGATGCTACAGTAAGAGCTCGACCCACATCAATCCTGCCTCGCTACTGCATTCCTGACTGATGTCCACGATGACGGGTCTCTACGGTGCTCCACTTCTATCCTGCCCAGTGTCGTCAACCTGAAACTAGCTGGACGGCTGACGCTAGGTCATCTACGGTGAAGTGTTCATCCCTACGGGCAGTGGTTGTATGGATTTGGTGCGATGGTAAAAGACGGTAACCATAGACAATCATACAGAGTGAAAACAGTGAGTAACATTTGAACATTATTCAAGTCAATAAACTGCAAAGGACTACAACAGAAGAGTTCATCTTAAGTGAGCCTTTAATGAATCAGTGACTGTTAATACTCTACATCTACAGTGTAAGGAGAACAATAAGGCTATCCACAAAAATTAAAGGGCATAATAATCCAAAGGACATTTTTCATTGTACAAAATATGTTTACACTTGAAATGGGTTAAGGACTGCTTTAATATTGTCTGATTTACTTCACGGTTTATTCAAAGCATATTTCTACGGGTTTATTATGCAAGTGTAACAGTATGAACATTTTGTACATTGGTTGTTTTTACAACCTGAAATTGAATTTCACATGTGGTGAAGTGATTTTCTCCTTTCTGTAAACTGAATATGCCTGTGTCAGTCAACTTACCCTCAAATGCAGGAGAAACAGGTTGATTGTCTTGACAGTGGAATTCAAGAGCTTAAGGCTGTGCTCCAAAACATGTAAGAGCCTACAGAGAGACATGGTTTGAAAGAGGCAATTGAAACCCAGAGTTAAGACCTGAAGGATCTTCCGAGTCATCTACAAGATTCTTTGGAAGAACCTCAAGATCTACAATGTTCTGCCCTTCTACGGATTGCTACAGAGAAAATGCTTGCCTTTCAGAAAGAAGAGCTAAAGAAAAAGGAGAAAAGGTCCAACCACATGTATGGCCAATGGAAGATCCAAGCCTGCAAGGCCAGAGAACAGCTCAAATCAGACATCACAGAAGGCCAGCTGGGATCTCTCATTGATATACTGGAAAAGGAAAAGGAGGATGTAATGAACATCTACGTTGAAATCCGAAATCACATTACACCATCATCGAGCTAAGGCGCAGAGTTGATGCATGTGAAGCAGTGACCATAATCATAAACAAAATTGCATATGAAAGGATTACAAGTATTGATGGAGAGTTTGATGCTGAATAAGTGAATGGGCGTCTCCGTGATCTGCTACGCTACGACTACTCTCACTCCATTTATGGATCTTCAGCCTCACAAGTAAGTGGCAAGTCAATCACCCTCTCCAGCTAACATTCCATTAAGTCAGTTTGTCTAATCTGCAAGGAGACAATGGCGGTGTTTAAATGAAACCCTATGAAACCCGCCATGGAGGGCAGTATGCTAGCTTGCTAGGCCAAGTGAGGAGAGACAAGGTGGCTAGGCTAAAAAGTGGATTTGCTGCCCAGCAGAGTATAATGCAACGCCAAACACAGTTGGACCTGTCATCTGTTTGGGCCAGCTTCAAGGTAGCTAAACTGATTGCAAGCTGTGGAAAGTCGTTAAGTGATGGGGAGTTTGTCAAGAAGTGTTTGGACGCTGTGGCGGAGTAGGTTTGCCAGGACAAGAGAGAGGCGCTGAACGCAGTGAGTCTGTTTGCTTCTACAGTTACCAGGCGGATTAAAGAAATGGGGCATAATGTACATGCCAACCTGAAAAAAAAAGCTAAAGATTGTGAGTGTTTTGCATATATTTTGCAATAGATGAGAGCAATGATGTGCAGGACACAGCGCAACTGCTGATTTTTATTCGTGGAGTTAATTTATCTTTTGAAGTGTCCAAGGAGCTGACAGCTTTACAAAGTCTCAACGATACTACAACAGTTTTTTTTTTGTTGTAAAGTATGCCAAATGATGGAAGAGTTTGATTTAGAGTGGGCTAAGCTGGCTAGCATCAGAACTGACGAAGCTCCGAATATGGTTGGTGCGTGGCGGGGGCTAGTGGGGCGCATAAAAAAACAAAGTCCACTGCCTGATTCACCAGCAAGCACTGTGCTGCAAAGTTCTTAAATGGGAATCTGTCATGAATGTGGTTGTGTCAGGTTTAAGCAACCTAAAACACCCAAAACTTAACAAAAGAGAGAAAGACAAGAGTTATTTTACTTGCAAGGAGAACGGACAGAGATGTGTTCAGCTACAATCTCCTACCACTCTGAAGCACACACTGCCGAGCGCCTGTTTTTATTGGCATTTCGTGGTTACAAAGTTTACAATGAATTACCATTCTTAAGGTGAGGGTCACACAACTGCAACTCAAGACATATCCTGTCATTAATCAGGTCTGTGTTTTCACAGACCCCCCTTTTGGTGACTCATTAACAGTCAGGCTTATCTGATTTCCTTGACCTGCATCCACTCAGCACGAATTGGATACACACACAAACCAAGTAAGGTTAGATTATATGTAAAGGCAATTTGAGTTAATATGAGATTACTTTATGCACATTTATTCCAAAGGGTTGTGTCTTACATAAACTTCATCAGAACAAACAGACTAAAACACAGGCAGTTCCAAGCATTTCTATCCGAGCTGGAGTCTGCCCATGGAGACGTGCTTTACCACGGAGAGGGGGAGGGTGGGGGGACAAGTACCCTAAAGTCCGGGTCGTGGTCCGGGAGGACAGTGTGAGCAGACCCTCAGAGCGTGATCACACTGTCCTTTTGGCCGCGGCCAAAACCGGTTTTTCAGCTAAAGTCTAGTACCTTTAAGTAGTGTGAGCGCACCCGCTCTGCGCTCAATTGGGGCCAGCTGGGCCGCCACGGCCCGCTTGAAAGAGGTGGGCTTTAGCGGAGCCATTTGCACATGTACGAGCACGAGCGTGCGCACGTGTACGAGCACGAGCCCTACGGCAGTAGCGTTATGTCCGCCTGTTCGGACATGTAAATAGAAGGACGGACCATGCGCGGACATTTAACAACAACAACAATGGTGGTGAAAGGTTCACGTTGTGTTTACTGCAGATTTGGTCGGATGAAAATATTCAAAAACAGTCGACAAGACGCACAAAAACTCTCCTCCCGGACCACGACCCGGACTTTAGGGTACTTGTCCCCCCTCCCTCTCCCCCCGCGCCCCAGCCCCGTTTGTACTCACACTGCCAGGGCCTCGGCCAATGCTTCTTGCTGTCCATACGCCATCACGCCGTAACACGTCACACGCATTGATCGCGTGTGTGTGGCTTTGTTTACAAATCTTTCCGTAGACCTCAGAGTTTTTGTGCGTCTTGTCGACTGTTTTTGAATCTTTTCATCCGACCAAATCTGCAGTAAACACTCCACCTCCGCACCACACCAACGTGAACCTTTCACCACCATTGTTGTTGTTGTTAAATGTCCGCGCATGGTCCGTCCTTCTATTTACATGTCCGAACAGGACATAACGCTACTGCCGTAGGGCTCGTGCTCGTACACGTGCGCACGCTTGTGCTCGTACATGTGCAAACGGCTCCGCTAAAGCCCACCTCTTTCAAGCGGCCCGTGGCGGCCCAGCTGGCCCCAGTTGAGCGCGGAGCGGGTGCGCTCACACTACTTAAAGGTACTAGACTTTAGCTGAAAAAACGGTTTTGGCCGCGGCCAAAAGGACAGTGTGATCACGCTCTTAGACTGGCTGTAACTGGAATGGTACCTGACGTCAATCTCCTCACCATTCAGAAGCAAGCCCACAGCTCACAATGATATGGTAAACCTACTGAACTCAATAACTAAGAATATGAAAAAATGTCAGTATAGTAATGCACTTTTTATAGGCAGCGTTTGCTTGAACAGTAACGTCACAGACAAAATGAGATTGCAGCATGTCATCTGCTGATGGGCTGCTTGTGTTTTTCTCTGCCCTTCCTAAAGGGCCTGCGTGCTTCCAGGACCACCACATGGTCAGGAGGAGGGATTGTGGTTGACCTGCCCCCACCCTGGAGCCAGGATCCTCATCACCACAGCACAAAAACCTCTACTCAGAGTCATGTAAATACAAAACCAGATTACCTTATATACCTGTTTATTACAATTATTCTGTATTAATGTTATTTCACTGTAGCCTTAGTAAACATACTTGTTAGAAAAAATACTTTTGATGTTAACTTTACTATTGTTAACTCACCTTTATCTGAGAATCCAAAATCAGCTTAGCAAGATAACACTACCAGATTCTTACCATTATTCTGTATTAATATTTCACTGTGTAGCCTTAAGAAACAAACCTGAAAAAAATACTTACCTGTTGTTAACTCACCTTTAGTCTGTACATACATATTCAGCTCACCTAGATAAGACTATTATTTCACAACCTATAAAGACAGAATACCTACCAATTGTTAACTCACCTGTACCTATGTATCACATCACCTCATTGTTACCTGGCATCAGTTTGTATTTTTTATTTTCTGTAAAATAAAAGGAGTATCTGTGGTACTTCAAATAATCATGTGAAGACTTTCTATCACTTTTTTGCAGAGCTGAGTGTTGTTAGAAGAAGAGAAACAAAAGAAACGGATACAACATTTAGAAGAACGACAGAGGAGAGATCTTGAAGCACAGAGACGTGAGCTGGGGTGACTTCAAGCTGAGAAAGATGTTAGGGTAGCTCCGTGTTAGCTTGCCGTCAAAATTAGGCCTTTTGCAATAGTTAAGAAACTGGAAGTAGATGTAACTTCAGCATACATAGTCCAATCTGCACCAAATGTCTCATGCATGAAAATAATCATGTCCTGAACACACCTATATCTCAATATTGACTCATTATGCTAGCGCCCCCTATTGGCAGGATGAAAAATTACAAAGATTATCTGATTTACATGAAATTTCCATTGTGGATTCTGCACATAGAGCATGTTTTGTGCATGTTGGGTAATTTAAATATACATTTTCCAAACCGCATCAAATTTCCTATACATGATGATCAGGGTCCAGGCCTGATGACAAACACATGCCAATATTAACCAACAGCCAGAGCGCCACCTACTGGCAACAGGAAGTAAGCCTGATAGGACAAAATTCATCCAATGTGTGTTCTAAACTTGACACAGAGCAACACAAAGACTGTTTAGTAGGTGCTCTCTAGTGCCACACAGGTGACGTGGCAGGTGCAGCAACAGTTGCGATAGAAAGCCCCCAGCCCAGCACCCTCTGCGCAGTCAACAACCCAGTGTTGGGATCAGGATCCAGAGTCAAAGTTTAATACACCTCTCTGCGCTGCCCTTACCACAGACGCACAGCAAGCAGAGCTACAGTCTTACACACCTCTCTGCGCTCCCTGTGGAGCACTTTCCAGCTCAGTATCCTATACAAATGTGTGCCTCACGGTCATCTACATTAATTAAATCAAAAAATGAACAGAAGAGGAGCTATACAGAAAAACTTGATACAAATCAACACCAAATCTGTGATAATGCAACAAAATCAGAAAATAAAATGTGGACTTTTAAACATCAGATCTCTGTCATCTAAAGCTGTATTAGTAAATAATCTGATATCAGATAACCATATTGATTTACTCTGTCTGACTGAAACCTGACTGTGTCCTGAAGAATATGTTAGCCTTAATGAATCCACTCCTCCCAGTCATATTAATACTCATATTCCTCGAGGGAGTGGTCGAGGAGGAGGTGTTGCAGCTCAGGCCTATTAATATACCCTAACCTAAACTAAATTATAATTCATTTGAAAGTCTTGGTCTTTATCTTTCACATTCAACCTGGAAAACTGTGCAGCCAATTATAAATGTTATAGTGTACTGTGCTCCTTGTTCCGTACTCTGAATTTCTATCTAAATTCTCAGAGTTTCTGTCAAATTTAGTCCTTAAATCTGATAAAGTAATCATTGTGGGATATTTTAATATTCCCATGGACGTTGTTAATAATAGCCTTAGTACTGCGTTTATCTCTCTATTAGATTCAATTGGTTTTAGTCAGAGTGTACATAAACCTACTCACTGTTTTAATCACACACTCAACCTTGTTTTGGCTTATGGTGTGGAAATCAATGACTTAATAGTCTTTCCACAGAATACTATTTTATAAGACCATTATTTAATAACTTTTGAATTCATATTACAGGACTACTAACCTCTGGGCAAAAGTTTCTACACTAGATGTTTATCTGATAGTGCTGTAACTAGATTTAAGGAAGTGACTCCATCTGCATTTAATTTAATGCCTTATCCTAATATTCAAGATTCCTGCACTAACGTTAGTTTCTCTGAAATTGATCACCTTGTTGAAAGTGTTGCAGGCTCACTACGAACAACACTCGACTCTGTTGCTCCTTTAAAAAAGAAGATAACGAAACAGAGGAAGTTAGCTCCGTGGTATAACTCACAAACCCGTGAATTAAAGTATCGTAAAAATTGAAAAGTAAATGGCGTTCTACTAAATTGGAGGAATCTTGCTTAGTTTGGCACGAAAGTCTAAAAATATATAGGAAGGCCCTCCCTTATGCAAGAGCAGCCTATTACTCATCTTTACTAGAGGAGAATAAGAACAATCCTAGATTTCTTTTCAGCACTGTAGCCAGGCTGACAGAGAGCCAAGCTCTACTGAGCCATGTATTCCTATAACCCTCTGTAGTAACAACTTCATGACCTTCTTTAAAGACAAAATTATAACTATAAGGGCACAAAATCAACTTGCTTGGTACCAATTTTTCTTCCAACCCAGGAACCTTAGAAACAACTGTGCGACCTGATATATTCTTGGACTGCTTTTCTACAGTTGACCTTAACAAATTAACCTCTACTATTTCAGCATCAAAGCCCTCTACTTGTCTCCTAGACTCTATTCCAACTAGGTTACTTAAAGAAGTGTTACCTATAGTTAGCACTCCTGTATTAGATATAATTAACATGTCTTTATCAGCAGGTTATGTACCACAGTCTTTTAAAGTAGCTGTAATTAAACCTCTTCTTAAAAAGCCCAGTCATGATCCTGAGGTTCTAGCCAAATATAGACCTATATCTAACCTTCCTTATCTCTCTAAGATCCTCGAGAAATTAGTCGCCAATCAGCTGTGTGACTTTATAATGAGATATTTGAGGACTTCCAGTCAGGATTTAGAATGAATCATAGCACTGGTAAAAATGAGTAACAACCTTCTAATAGCTTCAGACAAAGGACTTGACTCTGTACTTGTTTTACTAGATCTTAGTGCGGCCTTCGACACTATTGACCATCACATCCTGCTACAGGGACTGGAGCATCTAATTGGCATTAAAGGAACCGCATTAAGCTGGTTTAAGTCATATTCATCAGATAGATCTCAGTTTGTACATGTTAATGACAAATCCTCCATGCACACTAAAGTCAGTCCCACAGGGTTCTGTCCTTAGACCAATTCTATTCACCTTTAATATGCTTCCCTTAGGAAATATTATAAGGAAGCACTCCATCAAATTTCATTGTTATGCTGATGATACACAATTATATTTTTCGATCAAACCAGAAGAAACCGATCAGTTAGATAAACTTCAAATGTGCATAAAGGAAATAAAAAGCTTTATGACCTGATGTTAAACTCAGATAAAACTGAAGTTATTGTACTTGGCCACGAAGGCCTCCGAAACTCAATTGCTAAAGATATTCTTACTCTGGATGATGTTGTGTTGTCCTCCAGCACCACAGTAAGGAATCTGGGTGTTATTTTTTATCAGGATATATCCTTCGATTCTCACATAAAACTAACGACAAGGACTGCATATTTTCACCTGCGTAATATTGCGGAAATTAGGAACATTGTATATCAGAAAGATGCAGAAAAACTAGTCCATGCATTAGTTACTTCTAGGCTGGACTACTGCAACTCCTTATTATCAGGCTGCTCCAATAAGTCTGTTAAAAGTCTCTAGTTGGTCTAAATGCTGAAGCTCGTGTACTAACTAAAACAAATCAAAGGGAACATATTTCTCCTGTATTAGCTTCTTTTCCCTGGCTACCTGTAAAATCTAGAATAGAATTTAAAATCCTTCTCCTTACCTTCAAAGCTCTTACTGGCCAGGCTCCGTCGTATCTTTAAGAGCTCATAGTACCGTATTACCTGACTAGATAGCTGCGCTCTGAGAATGCAGGGCTACTTGTCGTTCCTAGAGTCTCCAAAAGTAGAAGGGGAGGTGGAGCCTTCAGCTACCAAGCTCCTCTCCTGTGGAACCAACTCCCAAGTGTTATTCGGGAGGCAGACACTGTCCCCTTATTTAAGAGTATGCTCAAAACATTACTTTTTGATATAGCTTACAGCTAGGGCTTACGAGCCCTCAGCTATGTTGTTTGTTCTGCTTAATTATGCTGCTATAGGCATAGTCTGCCGAGGGATAATACTTTTCCTGATACTCTGAGCTTCTCTCCTCTTAGTATGTATCACTCATGTCTCATCACTGCATGTTACTAATTCAACTTCTTCCTCTGAGTTGTTTGTGCATTGTCGTCTCGCAGGTCTCTGCTGATCGTGGTGGTGCTCTGCCGTTGTCCTGCATGACGCTTCCTGCTTCTACTATAACTACTAGTCATATATGCTGTCACTAGTCTTATAAATTATAAAATTTGTAGCCATAAAAACACCATCAGTGGTATGTCTCGCTGTACCGTAGCCGCTAATGCCGCTACTCATCATTGATCATGCTTGCCATAATTATTATCATTTTCATATTCTATCACCTACTATTCTGCTGTATTAACTGCCATAACATATGAGTTATATTGACATTACTATAGATATTATTATAGTTACTGTTACTCTTCGGTTGCTTGCATCTCTGTAAGTGTGTCTGCCTCTCTGTCTTTTGTCTCTCTTTGTCTTTCTATCTTTCTCTCTCCTTTTCTTCCTCCCCAACCGGTCAAGACAGATGGCCGTCCTCCATAGAGCTGGGTCTGTATGACGTTCCTGCCTGTTATAAGGAAAGTTTTGGTTGCCACCGTACTATACGGGTGAATTGTTGGGTCTATGTAAATCTTAAATAGGTCAACGAGTGTGGTCTTTACCTACTCTGTAAAGTGTCCTGAGAAAACTTTTTTTATGATTTGGCACTATAAATAAAATTGAATTGAATTGAATTGAAATTGATACCCGTGGTTGCGTAAAGACACAGGACTCACTAGCGCCCCCTGCTAAAAAAAGCTCCTAGATTGATGTAAATTTATGAAAACTGGTTGGCAGATATAACTCATCCAGACATACAAAAAAGCCACTTGGAGTAATATCCTTGAGTCAACGGAAAGTCGGTTATTTTGAATTTAATGGCCATTTTTCCACTTTTGCACATGCCATAATTTAACAAACTCCTCCTAGAGGTTTAACACAATACTCGGCATTTGATCACAAAGTTTAACTTTGCCATGTGGATGATGCAGGGTGTCAAAATTACATTTCTTGCCATGAAAACAGGAAGTTGTTGTTAATTCAGCATACAATGTCCAATCTCTTTCAATCTTCTCATTATTCATAATAGTCCTGCCCTGAACACAAACCAATCTTAACATTGACTCACAGTCATAGCGCCCCCTGCTGACAACAGGAAGTCACATGTCTTTATACTTTAAAGAACTCCTCCTACAGATTTTACATGATCGACTTCAAAATCAGTCAGTACCATCTAAAGACATGTCTGATCAAAACATTCTCAGCGTTTATGTTTTAACTTTACTGTGTAGCTGTGGCCCCAAATTCAGCCGTATCGCCAAGAACAGGATTTTTTGTATCTTGACGATACATTGTTCAATGTGCACCAAAGTTTTCGTACATGACAAGATTCCAGGCCTGAACACACCTACATCTGAATATTGACCCATAGTGATGGGTCAATATTCACTAAACACTACAGAGGCAGAGGCATCATCATTTCCGCCTTTTGGCGTCGACCATGTGCGACCACCCGGCCGGAGGGACATGCAAAGTTAGACAACTTTTCCAGTTTGGGAAAGGGGTGAAATTGGGGTTTTAAGAACATGCGGTAATCACCCCAAAATGACACGTCAAAATCAAAATGGCTAACTTCCTGTTTGTAGTAGAACATTGGTGCCAGAGATATTTTTGTCCGTCTGGTAGACCTATACAGGTGTATCAATTTTCATGCTCCTAGTCCAAAAAAGTCCTATGGGGAGGGATATTTTAAATATTAGAGGGGGCTCTATAGAGGCATTTTGCCACGCCCATGGGTGTTTCCCATATCAGATCAAAGACCTTGCCACCGTTGACCTGTGTATCAATGTTCCTGATGATACGAGTTTATGACATCAAAAAGCCAAATATATTTTCTTGGCGAGGAATTGTGTCGCCACACGGACACTATTACTCATAGCTTCATAGCATTCATAACGTAGCTACACCAACTTGTTATGCATGTCTTGGGAGTGAAAAGAAATTGATGGGGTTAGTTCACTTCCGGTTACCACTAGGGGACTCAAGTGGGATATTAATACCTCGGGCAAATCAAGGCAGAGCCATCATCATGTCCAAAAAGTTAGAAGTTGATTGGATCAACTATGTGGGCGTGAGAGCCACCTGATGTAGATGGTGAGCAACAAAAGTTTGTTGAGCCCTAGCAGCCACGCCCTCTGACCTACAAACATGCAGAGCAAAACTTAAGCTCAACTCGGTCGGTAGATGACCTGTAGCAAATTTTAGGTGATTGGGTGAAAAACTGTGGGAGGAGTTCATTTTGAGCAGAATAAATTAAAAACAAAATGACAGACTACCTGTTGGGTTGAGGTCATGATGGCAAGAGGCTTTTTTGCATAACTGGGTGTGATACATATATGTACCGGTTTTCATTTGCGTGGGACAAAGTTTCCAATGTTTCCCAGTTTGTAGGGGGCGCTATTTCACCATTTTGCGTCGACCATGTGCGATGTAGGAATTTTACACACAATACTTTAGTCAAATCAGAAGGACCTCACAGAGTATATATTGCGTAATTCAAATTCTACAGGAGGCTTTCTGGAGTCAGCAGAGTTGTTGGCAGTTTAGTGCGCCAGCAGGCATTTATTAGCAGGAGGGACATCGGATGAAACAGAAGTCTGGAGAAATGTTCTATTCTCTATCTAGAGTAACTGTGTGCAACACAGTACCCTTGATCAGAGGCAAGAAGTTTCTGATCTCTATTCTATCTGCTCCAGCAGATAAACTTGTTACAAAGGCGTGGTTATGTGTCCGCTTGTGCGTGCATATATGTGTATTTCAGAAGCAGCCGCTGCTCCTCCATCTTCAACCCCCGCCCTTCGGGGTTTCATCTGTTTGGCATGACTCATCTTCTTTATCTGTGAAAAAGCATAGCACTCATCCTCCCTTGGTCTAATCTCAACTAGTTTGCCAGGTGCGTTTGTGCAAGCTGGCTAGTTCATTGTCTTTGTGACCTTGACTGACGGTGTGCTTTTGGAGAAAGCAGAAAAGCTTGAGCCTGGTCAAATAATAGCAGAGGCACATACTATCACATTCTTAAATGATTATACTTGTTGCGTCTTATTATCACACTCTCATTAATCATTACTAATACACACGCTAACACATGATTACTATACTTCACTCATTGATCATTAATTCTTCAGCGACCACCCAAAAAAAGCGAATTTCGGATCCGGTCGAAGGGACATGCAAAGTTAGACAACTTTTCCAGTTTGGGAAAGGGGCGAAATTGGGGAATGAAGAGTGAGTTATAATTATATTAATAATAATAAACAGCACAATTTCAATAGGGCTTTCGCTGGGCGACTTGCAGTCACCGCATGGGCCCTAATAATAATAATAATTATTATTATTATTATAATAATAATAATAATAATTTTAGCAAAAACAAAAGGTCCCCCTCCGACTATTTCGTCTGTGCTTGGGCTCTAATTAAAGCAGCAAGTGGCGATGAACGGACCCTCACACTCGCTGCGCGTCGGGGGAGCCGGCCATATCCCGGCGGGTGTGGCCGCGCCTTTACGTGACCTTGGGATGTTGCGCGGAGGGCCACATGCTATTTATCACAACTCTCGCAGAGCTTCCCGCGTCCCCTGTGTGGCGCTAGAGAACGCGTACCAAACTAGCTCTGTGTTGCTCTTCATCAAGTGTAGAACGCACATTGAAAATTTGATGTAAATCGGATGAATTTTGTTCTGTCAAGCAGGCTTCCTGTTGCCAGTAGGTGGCGCTGTGGCTGTTGGTAAATATTGGCATGTGGTTGTCTTCAGGCCTGGGCTCTCATCATGGCTGGAAAATTCCTGTTGAGTTTACAGTCTGACTCCAAGAGGCTTTTTTGTTATGTGATGGGATTTTGGTAAATGTACCTCATTTGTAGCGTCCTGGCTGATTCTACGGGGCACCAGCGAGACAATTAGACACGCCCATTTCTGAAACAATGAAGTACGTAAATGTTTACCGAGCTTGAATTTTGTGATAAGTTTGGGGAGTTTTTGAATATGAGAAAGCCTCCAAAAAGGCATTCATTTGAGTATAAAAAATGGATTCTAGCCATTTCAAAAGGGCATTCGCTGGCCTGACATTCAGTCTGTGTTTGTGCCCTAATAATAAGTGATGCTCAGAGCTCCAAGATAACGTGAATAATACCAGGCTAACTATGCTTTCTTTCATTGGTTGTTGCATTAAATCTTACCCATACAATAGTGCTATTTTCCAATTGGCTGTTGTGTAACCCCATTCTTTTTTTGATTGGCTGGCCGCTGGTCAAAAAGTATAAACATCTGCACCAACATCAAAACAATAATCAAGTATGTTGCATTGCTATTCCAGACCAGTTTCAACATGTACAATCATTAACAACTTGTCTACCCAGCATTGTCACATAACACAAATCAATTATGTATCTATTTAAGTTATTAATTTATTTATATATGACTATTTAACATGCTCATTTATTTGTTTATTTATGAACTATACACGAGTAGTCCGGGCTCTTTGGACTGGCTCATAGTTTTCTGTCCAGCCTCCCGCTCGCTCAAGGTAACTAGGCAACCAGTGGTTAGCCATTTTAGCACGTTACTTTAGCTGAACAAGTAATGTTCATAAACCATACCACATAAAGTCCAATATATATTAACGCGAGACTTCCCTTGTCCCTGAACACACAGTGTAGCGAATGCGCTCTCTGCTGGTCAGAGTTAGACACTGCATACTGCTAGATAACTACATTTTTCAAACAGTAATCCAACCTTTCCTTATCATAAAACACACAGACAATTTTCACCACACTCTGAACATGAGCTGTATTAAATGCAAATCACGTTAAGGTAAATGAAGGCATATCATAGGTATATCAACCCACTGATGGATCTGTATGCCACAAGAGCAAAGAGAGTGGTGCTGCTGCGTCGTGGCCAGAGTCTTTTTTGGAGCTGCAGCATATTGTACACCGTTTTTCCATGTGAGAAATACAATCTGTGGCAAGAGTGGGTGAACAAAGACCGAAAAGGGGCCTGGACTTTTAATAAAAAACAGTCATGACAGTGTGTTTTTCTTCTGAAAAAAATAATAACCAGCCTATAAGCATTGATACACTGCCCTGTGGTGGACAGAAGAACATATACAACTTAATGTTGATTCCAATAGGTCTTACTGAAGATATTTAATGGTCAAAATATTATAAATAAACATTTGAATATGTTCGAATATTAATATTAATAAAGAAACAAACTTTGAATATGATTTTTGGGCAAAAGTCACAGCCCTAGTTGGCATGTAGTTGTCCCCAGGCCTAGACTTGAATAATCTCTGGGAAATGTGGTGCAGTTTAGGCTATTCATGCTAAAGTTAGAGCAACTTTATGTTTATGGCGGGCATCACAAAATGGCTGCCATGCCTTAACCAACATACACAAAACATGCATCATCTTTCCCTTCATCAAGTGTAGAACCCACGTTTCATGTAAATCGGTTGATATTTGTCATTTTCCTGTTGCCAGTAGGTGGAGCTATGTTTATGACTTAATATTGAGACGCAGATGTGTTCAGGCCTGGACTGTTATGAATCATGAGAAATTTGGGGCATATGTATGTTAAAGTTACAACCACTTCCTGTTTCACAGCGTAGGATGGTGACCACTACAACAGAGTTTGATGAAAAGCCAGAAGCCACATGATCTAGCTTCATGGAGGTTTTACATATGTGCTGACAGGATTTGAGGTGGATGTGTTCAACCAGCTAGGAACAGAAAATCAAAATATATAAGATGTAACTTCCTGTTGCCAGTAGGGGGCGCTATGACTACAATTCCAAATTGTCCTACATATGTGTTCAGGGCAGGTGTCTTATCAAACATGTGCAGTTTGGAAAAGATCTTAACACCTGTTGTGCAGTTTCAGCAGTGTCTTTTGTCAAGGCGTTTCATCAAAATTTGCTGTCCTATCGTCCCATGTTCATAATGAAGCATCATCCACGTCGTAACGCTCTCATCACCACTTTTGAGGAGGATGTGATGAACCAGTTAGGATGAGGACTTCAAGGTATAATTCGTGTCATTAGTTTTTATCAGCAGGGGGCGCTATGACTAAACGTAAATATTGACACATAGATGTGTTCAGGCCAAGTCCAATCATGCCTGAGAAGTTTGGGACAGATTGGACAATGTATGGTCATGTTAAAGACCCCTTCCTGGTTTATGGCGTGGGGGCAAAATTTGAGGCCACGGCCAAGCTGAGAGATGAGCAAAGTTCTTGAAACACACGTTCAAAAATGTCCAAAAATGACCTGTTCAAATCAAAATGGCAGACTTCCTGTTGTGTTTAGGGCATTGGATTGAAAGTGTGACTACCGGATGAAATGTTTGATAAAGGAAAATTAATAAAGAAAAATATTCAAATGAATAACTTTAATTCATTACAAACCTCACACGGAAGACCAATTAAATGTAGGGCTTTAACTCACGTTCAGATTATGAGATTGAGTATTCTCAATAAACCTTTCGTTGATCAAGTAAATATTAGCAATCACCAATAATTATCAAAAATAATAATACAAATGACACTAGTTAAACCAGAGTTCCTCAGGGGCACCACCGTCACAGACGGAGTGACAACTAATATAAAAGTCTCATTAAATATAACAAACTACATATTACATATAAGTGTTGAACACTGATTAATGAAATAGTTTACTCAGTTGAAAGATTTTCAAGTTATTTTCTTAGAAGAGGCAAATTCATATTTGTGTAACATTAAATAAACAGAAATATTGTAAACACTAGTATCCATTACCAAATTCATAAATGCACAAACAAACACAATAAACGAACTAAAACTAAACAACAAGTGTGTGTGTGTGTGTGTGTGTGTGTGTGTGTGTGTGTGTGTGTGTGTGTGTGTGTGTGTGTGTGTGTGTGTGTGTGTGTGTGTGTGTGTGTGTGTGTGTGTGTGTGTGTGTGTGTGTGTGTGTGTGTGTGTGTGTGTGTGCGTGTGTGTTTTAGAAGGGAACAAAGGAGGAGGGTTGTGGGGACTTGGACCCCTGCAGGAAAGGTGTACATATTTCAATCACACATAAGAAACAGCTGCTTGATCTAAAAAAGGTCTAAATTCAGGTTATGTGTGTGTGGTCTGTTCAGATACAGATATAGTTAACAAACTGTAAGTGCTTGCAATAACTCTGTGGAGCATTGCTAACACAAAAACTAATCTTAACTGAATTAACACAGTCACACATAGTCATCATTAAACATCAGTCGTAAAACAAAGTTAAGGACCTATGCTTAGCCGTTCATAAAATGTAATAATGCCCAGTAAGTGATTAGTTACCAGTCCATGAGATAAGTTGCTTTGCTTCAATGCCAGTGTCTGGTCCTTGTGAAGGAAGCTGGTTGAGAAAGGTTCTTGTCCTTGTTGTTTGCTCGTAGACAAAACAGGGATTTAGATCGCTCTTTGTTCTGCTCAGTTGGGTTGGTATTGGTTAGCCTGGCTGATGATCCTACTCCATACAGGCCATGTTCAGGGTCTAGGGACAGCCGACAGCTGGTCCCTGGATCCAACAGAAGAGAGAAGAGTGAAAATTTGAAGAAAGAGGATCTAAGAAGAGAGTCGAGTGAAGAGATTCCAAGAAAGAGAGAGAGGAAGATGGTGTCCTCCAGTTTTATGGACATGATGGTGTCATCAACCAGAGGTCAGGTCAGCCAATGGACTAACAATTTGGGGTCCCTTGGAGGGTTTTATCACACCTGGGTGTGACCTGTTGGGGGAGGGTTTGCCTGGTTGTGAATGAAACAAAAGGCATCTTCCTTTTGTTTCTGACCAGGCAGCCAGAAACAGGCTTTTGGGCCTTGTGTAGTCCTTTGTTTGATCAGGCTGAGGCCTTGTCTGAACCAAACATGAAAGTTCACATTAATCCAGAAATGAAACAAACACTCATCTGTGGGATGCCAGTTGCACCTACTCCTCCAAGAGGATATTTTATGTGTCTCTGCATTCTAACCATGTCTACCAATTTTCATTCAAGTAGGTGAAAGTCCATTGAGGGGCTCGACTTTCCAACAGGAAGTCGGCCATTTTGGATACTGTGGCATTTGTTTTGCAAAGTGAAGCCAGTCGGACGTTTTGTACTTTAACTAACTCCTCCTATAGTATTGACCTGAGTGACTTGAAATCTGGTAGGTTGCATCTAAAAGCCTTTGTGATGCTAAATTGCGAAGCTTTTGAGGATTCATGGAATGC
Source organism: Echiichthys vipera (assembly GCF_963691815.1). Classification (NCBI taxonomy): domain Eukaryota; kingdom Metazoa; phylum Chordata; class Actinopteri; order Perciformes; family Trachinidae; genus Echiichthys; species Echiichthys vipera. The sequence continues at coordinate 11,539,393 of NC_139825.1, read as the reverse complement.
CCTCGATGTGGCGTGGCGGTGAATTTTGCCCAGAACTTGAAAAAGGAAGTTGACATAGCTCAACTTTACTTTTTCCAATCTGCCCCAAATTTCACATGCTGGATAACAGTCCAGGCCTGAACACATCTACATGCTGAAATGGAGTCATAGTTGTAGCGCCACCTACTGGCAACAGGAAGTCAACTTCCGGTTCCGGCGCTGTGTAAAGCGGCAGCCAGCAACAGTTGCTCTCTCTCCTTTCCGCACTTTTTGCTATTTTATCTTATTTTACTGTCTTTTTATTAAGTACTTTTTCCTGTAAGTCGTAGTGCTAACCTTAGCCAACCATGTTCGTGAACTTTCTTACGTGTTTTTTGTCCGTTTGTCTCATTCTTGGGACTATTTTTGCCGACCGCGTCTCCGTCTGGACGCAACAATGCGGCGGCTCCATTGTTTACACCCGTGAACAGCTGTTGTCGCTAGCACCAACGGCGCTAATGCGGGAGAGGCCTGAAATCCCCAAAGAACTGAGGAGAAAGTACAGGGGATGTAAGGCTGGACGTAAACAACGGGAAAAGAAGAGGAGATATAAACCATCTCTCCCTTCCATCACCATGGGGAACGTGAGGTCGCTGGCTAACAAGATGGACGAGCTGGCGGGCCTGGTGAAGACTCAGTGGATGTATCGTGTGAGCAGTGTGCTGTGTTTCACGGAGACGTGGCTCCACGAGGACATCCCGGACTCGAACGTAACTGTGGACGGCTTTCAGACTGTTCGGGCGGACAGGAGTCACCGTGAGAGTGGCAAGAGGAAAGGTGGGGGACTTGCTATTCTTATTAACAACAAGTGGTGTCATCCTGGACACGTTACTGTAAAGGAGCGTGTGTGTAGCCCGGACATTGAGCTGCTTGCCGTGAGTCTGCGGCCATATTATCTGCCGAGGGAGTTTTCACACGTGATCGTTCTGGTTGTTTACGTTCCTCCGACTGCAAACACGGCGCGTGCGAGTGACGTCATCCACACCGTCGTCGCGGGACTTCAGACACGGCACCCAGACGCATTCATTGCAATATCTGGGGACTTCAACCACATCACTCTGGCTGCAACACTGCCCACTTTCAAGCAGTTTGTGGACTGTCCCACCAGGGAAAACAAGACACTGGACCTGCTGTATGCTAATGTTAAGGAGGCTTACAGCTCCACTGCCCTTCCTCCTCTTGGAAGATCAGATCACAACCTCATCCATCTGCAGCCCCTGTATAAGCCCCAAGTCCAGCGGCTTCCTGTGACCACCAGGACTGTGAGGAGATGGTCACAGGAGACTGACGAAGCTTTACAGGGTTGCTTTGAACTCACAGACTGGGATTTGCTCTGTAATTCACATGGGGAGGACCTTGATGATCTCACGGACTGCATAACAGGGTACATCAATTTCTGTGTGGACAGCGTTGTTCCTACAGAGACTGTACTCTGTTTCCCAAATAACAAGCCGTGGGTCACCAGAGACATCAAGGTCCTGCTGAATGCGAAGAAGAGGGCCTTCAGAGAGGGGGACAGAGAGCAGATGAGGCAGGTCCAGAGGGAGCTGTAGGAGAGGATCCAACAGGGCAAAGACACCTACAGGAGGAAGCTGGAGCACAAACTCCAGCAGAACAACTTAAAGGACGTGTGGAGCGGCATGAGGAGCATCACTGGCTACAAACCATCTGGTAGCCAGACGGTAGGAGGTGGTACTGAACGTGCCAATGAGCTAAATCTGTTCTTCAACAGATTTGATGAAAGGGCTCTGGACCACCTCCCCACGGCTCCTCTACAACCACCCACCTCCAAACCTCCAACCCTGCTGACACCTCCCCCTCAATTCCTTCCTGATTTTGCCCTACCTGTCCCCTCCCCCCCGCCATCACCTCTCTCCACCCCCACCAACACACACAGCAGACAGACCTTCACTGCAGAGCAGGTGAGGAAGGAGCTGTGCAGACTCCGCCCAGGCAAGGCAGCGGGTCCCGACGGTGTCAGCCCGAGGGTCCTCAAAACTTGTGCGATCCAGCTGTGTGGAGTCCTGCAGTACATCTACAACCTCAGCCTGAGTCTCGAGAAGGTCCCTGTGCTGTGGAAGACATCCTGCCTGGTACCATTACCAAAGAAGGTGCGTCCCAGCACCTCAGAAGACTACAGACCGGTGGCGCTGACGTCGCACCTGATGAAGTCCCTGGAGAGGCTGGTTCTTTCACTTCTTCGGCCCCTGGTCAGCTCATCACTGGACCCTCTACAGTTTGCCTACCAGCCGAGACTAGGAGTGGAGGATGCTATTATCTTCCTGCTCAACCGTGCCTGCGCCCACCTGGACAGAGCGGGGACCAGAGTGAGAATCTTGTTCATGGACTTCTCAAGTGCGTTCAACACCATCCGGCCTGCTCTGCTGGGACGGAAGCTGACGGCGATGCAGGTGGACCCTCCCCTGGTTTCCTGGATTACGGATTACTTGACGGGTCGACCACAGTATGTCAGACTGCAGGACGGAGTGTCTGACACCGTGGTCTGCAGCACTGGAGCTCCACAGGGTACTGTTCTTTCCCCATTTCTGTTCACCCTGTACACCTCAGACTTTCAGTTCCTCTCTGAGTCCTGTCACCTGCAGAAGTTTGCCGACGATTCTGCAATTGTTGGCTGTGTCAGTGAGGGGAAGGAGGAGGAGTACAGGGACGTTGTGGACTCCTTTGTCAACTGGTGTGCAGCTAATCACCTGATTCTAAACGCCACCAAGACCAAGGAGCTAGTGGTGGATTTCCGCAGGAGTAAATCTGCCCCCACACCCATCTTCATCAACGGACTGACTGTGGATGTTGTCCAGGATTACAAATATCTTGGAGTATACCTGGACAACAAACTGGACTTTTCCAAGAACACTGAGGCTGTTTACAAGAAGGGCCAGAGTCGTCTCTATTTCCTGAGGAGGCTCCGGTCATTCAATGTTTGTAAGCAGAAGCACATTCAGCCATAGACTCATTCTCCCCCGGTGTAATACTGAACGCCGGAGGAAGTCTTTTCTTCCGGCGGCCATCAAACTTTTTAATTCATCTCCCCCCAGTCAGGTAAGGAACAGTGGAGACACTGTATCCTGAAAATGTCACTTTGTCACTTTATACCATCACTGCATCACTTTATTCAGTTGTACTTTATTCAGTTGTACTGTCACTTACTTCAGTAAGTAATGCTGCTATACTACACTGTCACTTTATATCACCACTACATCACTTTATTTATTTATTAATGGTTTACTGTAACTATCTGCTGATATACTTACTGTGCTTTAGGACATGCTGCTACATTTCACTGTGGTTTACTGTAACTGACTTAAGTACGAAATGCTGCTACACTCCACTGTGCCATACTGTCACTTTGTTCTGTAGGAAATCCTGCTACATTTTTAACATTTTAACACTTATAACTTATCGCTCCTTCTCACTTATTTAGTTTGTACTTATTTTATTTCAATCTGCTGCTAAACTGCACGCTGCGTATTGTTGTATATTGTATATACCTACGCTTAACCACGACGTCTGTTGCACTCTGTCACACTTGGTTCATTGCTTGATTTATCTGACGTTAGCTTTATTTTGATTTGATTTATGTTTATGCTTATTGTTACTCTGATCCTTTTCCGCCTTTGTATCGAAACTGTTGCACAATAATTTCCCTCGGGATAAATAAAGCTTCTTGAATCTTGAATCTTGAATCTTATGTGTCAATCTTCGTTGCTTGGGATTCTTGAAAACCAAACCAAAACTGGCACACAGGTCAGAAGAAAAACTGCAAATTTCTACATAAATTGGGCTTGTGTGTGGCCAGCAGGCTCCATAGCACCCCCAAAGGCATGCCATGGTTTGAAAAAAAGTTATTTTGTTGTCAATTTTTTTACGAACACAAAAATGCTGTGGATGCATACCAATCATTATCAAACCAATTATGTTTTTAATTTGTTGTTTTAATTTGACTTGCGTGTGGCAGGTCCAGTCTACAGCGCCCCTAATTACTTTGAGCACTTGAACGCATTTTTACCACACTTGTTATACTCGAAAGCACACAAAACTTGGCAGACACATGAGAACCCTTAAATATTGAGAAAATATACAGCGATTTGGTCCATGTGTGTTTAGCTGGCTCCATGGTGCCCCCTAACGCCTGGAAGGACTTAGTTGAAAGAAAGTTTCTCTGATACCCACATCTGGTACCCACATAGCTTTAATCATTTCAGACATATTTCCATTATCTTTAATTAGCTCTGCTCAACAGGAAGTCAACCATCTTGAATATTGTTGGTTTTCTTGTATTTTATGCAAACTTTTTAAAACTCCTCCTAGAGAGATTATCAGATTAATTTTATATTTTCTTGGTATAATCCTCCCACTAATGTGACGCTAAAATGTGAAGGAATAGTCAATACCTTAAACAATGACATGTCATAACTCATGTGACTACCAGCCATTTTAGGCAGGTGTGGTGTTCTAGAGCATTCAACAGATCAATCTTAAATGTGGTCAGCAGAATCACGAGACCTTCACGATGCCATATTGAAAGCATTTGTGTTTTACTGTGTTTTTTCTTTTCTACCAGTGTCCCAGCGGCCCCCAAAGCGCGAGGTGGCGTTAGGGCCCATGCAATGCTGCTTGCAGCTTTAATTAGGGCCTGAGCACCGACTAAGTCGGTGAGGGACCTATTGAAACCCCAATAATTTCGGTGAGGCACCTATTGAAACCCCAATGATTCCTCTTCTTCTTGTTATTATTATTATATAAATAGTATTATTATTATTGTTAGGGCCTGAGATCCGACAAAGTAGACGAGGAGTATTGTAATTGGAATTATTATTATTATTATTGTGAATTCTTTTTTTATGTATGCTGCCGTACACAGGTCTGGTCTTAGTTCTCAGTGAAAAGAACTGCAGCTACTCCAGTGTGTTGTTATAGATATTTATTCCACACATGAACATACAGAAAGTGTCAGTTGTGGTTACCTTGGAATCTACAAACAACTGAGCAATAAACATGTAATGATGATGTCATGAACGATGCGGGCAATAACACAGAGAATCGGAACCAAATGCAGACAAGGACACAGAGAACGGTCTAAACGAATATTTAATAACAATGTAAACAAGGGTATCCAATTACAGGGGGAAAAGTACAACACAGAGGATGACGAGACGGTCTAGGGTAACAGGAACGGGTAACAGACAAACAGTCAGGGATGCGGACAAGGGAACGGGATCTCGGGGAACTACAAAGGAAAAGAACAAGGAAACAATAATTAATAAACAAACCAACAAGCAGCAAAAATATCATTAACAAAGAACGGGAGCCAACCAACAAGAAGTTACCACGTAAATGAGAACAACGCTCTGGCGCCGAATGCATGCCACATCCGGCTTCTTATACTCAGGGAGGTGATCAGTGGAACTGGATACAGCTGAGGTGCAACCACGCCTACCAGCTCCAGACAAACAAACACACAGGGAAATACACATGCAGGGAGAAACAGACAGAGGGAAACAAACTCACACAAAAGGAAGAGGGAATAGACTGACAGGACCGGAATCCTGACAGGACACCCCCTTCAATGAGCGCCTCCAGGCACTCCACCGGGCCTTCCAGGATGGGCCCGGTAGCAGTCCCTGATGAGAGACGGGTCGAGAATCAGGGACCGAGAGACCCAGCTCCTCTCCTCAGGACCATATCCCTTTCAGTCGACCAGATACTGGAAGCCGTGCCCTCTGCGTTGCACGTCGGAGATTGAGCTGACCGTGAATGCCGAATGGCCATCCACGGTTCGGGGGTGGGTGGAGCGACGGTAGGCGGGCACAGCGCACTGGTAGACACCGGCTTCAGCTGGGAGACGTGGAACGTAGGATGGATCTTGAGGGACGCAGGAAGCTTGAGACGAACAGCACTGGGGTTGATGATAGTCTCGACCTCGAAGGGACCAATGGTACGGGGAGCGAGTTTCCTGGAGGTGACATTCAGGGGAATGTCATGGGAGTTCAGCCATATCTTCTGCCCCGGTCTGTACTCGGGAGCTGGGATGCAACAGCGATCCGCCATCCTGCGGTTACTGGTCTCAGATCTCCCCACTAAGAAGTCCTTTACCTCCTCATTCAACCCTTTGAAAAATATGCACTGTAGAGCCCTATCATCCCACCTTATTTCAGCTGCTAAGGTACGGAACTCAACAGAATAATCCGCTGAACAGGCGGAGCCCTGACGCAGGTAGAGTAATAAGTTGCTTTTATCACAATTAGAAACCGGGTGGTCAAACACGGAAAGGATCTCGTTAGAGAATTGCTGAAAGGTTGCATGTTGTGTGAGATGGTTGTTCCAGAAAGCTCCTCCCCAGACTTGGGCCCTACCGGTTAGCAAACCTAGCACATATGCTATCTTGGAGCTATTGCTAGCGTAGGTGAGGGGCTGCTGACCGAACACTAGTGAGCATTGAAATAAGAAAATCTTACACTCCCCCAACTTCCCATTATAACGCTCAGGTGGAGGGACATAAGGCTCACGGGGCAGAAGGGTACTCACAGTGGTAGCCGGTGACTCAGCATTCACAGAGGAAGCAAGGAGAGGCCCAACCTGTCTCTCTATGCTAGATACACAGGTGGACAGCTAGTTCAGACTCCCAAGGATTCCTCGCAGCTTCTGTGAATGCTGACCGAGCAGAATATCCTGAGAGGATACCGCTTGACAAACGCAAAAGCCCGGAGGGTCGACTTCCATGTCTGCGGGGTCCATGTTATGGCCTGACCCTTCTGACACAGAGAATCGGAAACAAATGCAGACAAGGACACAGAGAACGGTCTAAACGAATATTTAATAACAAGGTAAACAAGGGTATCCAATTACAGGGGGAAAAGTACAACACGGAGGATGACGAGACGGTCGAGGGTAACAGGAACGGGTAACAGACAAAAAAGTCAAGGATGCGGACAAGGGAACGGGATCTCGGGAGTCTACAAAGGAAAAGAACAAGGAAAAAATAATTAATAAACAAACCAACAAGCAGCGAAAATATCATTAACAAAGAACGGGAGCCAACCGACGAGAACGGTCTGGCGCCCAATGCGTTCCACATCCGGCTTCTTATACTCAGGGAGTTGAACAGTGGAACTGGATACAGCTGGGGTGTAAGCACGCCCACCAGCTCTGGACAAACAAACATACAGGGAAAGACACATGCAGGGAGAAACAGACAAAGGAAGAGGGAAGAGACTGACAGGACGGGAATCCTGACAGATGATAAATAATACTGAGTAAAGCAATGTCGCTAAACAGATACATACTAATTTTTCATTTAAAAAATGCAGAGAACAACTATGAAGTTAAGTAGTACCAGGGGTGCATCAGACCACATCATTACAGAGTATATGACATGAAATAAGCATAAATATCAGCAGATGTAAAACCCATCCATAATATTACAAACGCAATCTGACTAGTGTTATATGTTCAGAAAATATATATACTGAAATGTGAACAAATTAACACTCTTATCTATATTTTTTCACATAAAGAAGCTCAGAGTGCGTGAGCATGCATAGCAACATGGCAGCCGGTCCGAAACCGTACCTAACACTGCAAAACAGCAGATAACAAGAAGCAAATGTCCAGTGCCAACTCACTCAGCATCCTAGCGCAAAGCGACGACACTGTATGTCCTGGCTCCAAACGACACAGTCACAACTACCGAAGATGTGTGCAGCACTCGACAGGTAACGTAGTTGCCGCTGCGCCGTTCAGTTGTACCCTCATAACTGTTCGGGTCTATTCAGTGCCGCTTGGCGATGTGGCGGTGACATCCCGAACATGGCAGAGCAGAGAAGTTTGCACAATTATTATTATTATTATTATTATTATTATTATTATTATTATTATTAGGGCCCAAGCACTGACTAAGTTGGTGAGAGACCTATTGAAACCCCAATGAATCTTCTTCTTTTTCATTCTTTTTATTATTATTATACCCTATTGTAATTATAATTTTTCCTCCTCTTAAATTGCATTTTTGAGGGCCTAAACATGTATCACTTTTTTTTTTACACTTTGCACACTGATCAGGAGTGGTAAAATTTGATATTTTGGTCTATATTTGGGTCTTGGGCTTGGCAAATTAGCTCAATAGTGCCCCCTTGAATATTATCAAAGTCGAGCCTCTCAATACGCTTTCATCTAGATGTATGAAAATTGGTAGGCATGTGAAGAATGCAGAGACACACAAAATACTCTCTTGGAGGTATGCCCTAAACACAACAGGAAGTCCGCCATTTTGATTTGAACATGTCGTTTTTGGACGTGTATTTAAAAACTTTGCTCTGTACTTTAACAGACCCCTCCGAGAGATTTCAATGGAATGACTTCAAAGTTGGTCTGTACAACTTCAAGACATGGGTGATGCTAAATTGCAGAGCATACACGTTTTCATCACTCAGCTTGGCCATGGCGGGGCCATGGGACGGGGCCAAGGCCAAGCCAGGAAGTGGTCTTTAACATGACCATACATTGTCCAATCTGTCCCAAACATCTCAGGCATGATTGGACTCTCGGCCTGAACACATCCATCTGACAATAATCACTTATAGTCATAGCGCCCCCTGCTGGTAACAGGAAATTACATGTTTTATACTTTGATGTCCTCATCCAAACTGGTTCATCACATCCTTCTCAAAAGTGGCTACGAGAGCCTTAAGATGTGGATGATGCTTCATTGTGAAAATGTAACGATGTAAGTTAACGGCACAGCTGCAGTGGCACAGCAAATTTCGATAAAACGCCATGACTGGAGACACTGCTGAAACTGCACACCAAATGTTCAGATCTTTTCCAAACTTCATATGTTTGATAAGACACCCTCCATGAACACATATGTAGTACAAAGGGTTTTTTATCTTCAACACACATTGTCCAATCTGCAATAAATTTCTCATGATTCATAACAGTCCAGGCCTGAACACATCTGCATCTCAATATTTAGTCACTAGCATAGCGCCCCCTACTGGCAACAGGAAGAACATTGTGGGTTCTACACTTGAAGGGAAACATGATGCCTATTTTGTGCATGTTGGGTAACAGAAAGTTTTTCTTACTTTAGAATGAATTGTCCAAACTGCACCACATTTCCCAGAGATGATTAAAGTCGAGGCCTAAGGACAACTAAGGCACATTGCCACCTACTGGCAACAGGAAATCCGACTTATATGACAAAATTAATCAGATTTACATGAAATTCTCAATATCTAAAGCACACTGCCCTGAGTGTCAGCGACCAGCCACCTCCCTAACATGCAACGGGTGCAAGGGCCCGTTCATCGCTGCTTGCAGCTTTAATTATTATTATTATTATTAAACAAACAACTTATGGTCTCTAAGGTCGCTCCTAATAGCTAATCTGAGCTTCAGGTGTCTCCTCCCTAAAATAACAGTTTTTGTTACCATAATTTAGTTAAATTGTTCTAGTAGTATGTTTATGACACCACCACTAGGGGGCGGTCTGTTCACATCTTACATCTGTTCACATCTTATGCTATACGGAGCATCGTTGGTACAGCATGTGTTATCTATGCTTGGGTACAATTACAGTTCATTATTTGTCATTACAAAAGGTTGTTTGTGAACTTCGGGGGAAAATGTCGATAAGCAATTCTTGATTTCATTATGTGATATGACTCCCAAGCTAGTCTTCATTGATTTAATGTATAACATATGCTACGTGTACTCTCAGCAGCAGTTTAAAGTATAGTTAAAGCTTGATTACATGTTGAAAATAGGAACACTATGCATAACTAGAGGGATAGTTCAAAAACAATAAATACACAATACCTATGTAAATACGAGTGAGCTAAAAAGGTTTAAAGGGAGTAATTCGATTCATGATAAAAAAATATGTTTACAGTGTATTTACAAGATATTTACAGTAAGCTTTTTGTCTGATTGCGCTATGTTTGTGTGTTCTCAGTTTCACCCTTTTCAAGTCAATAAACCTGTGGATAAACTGATGACTGTCTTCAGAGTTTTGATGAGAAGAAGGCGTTTAACTTAATGCTAGGATATATTCAGCACATACATTGAGGGCGGCACAGTTTTTGACCCCTTAAGACATCATCAAGAGAAGAGGGAAAATAGTCAAATGAAAAAATATATATATTTCAGAGCAGACATAAAAAAAAAAACATGTAAAATAAATTAAATTAAATTAGCCAGCAGAGGGTGCCAAGATGCCTTAGGGCAGGTAGGCCATGAGGGTATTTTTCTACATCAAATAAGATGAATAGAATGCCTGCCTGTTTGACCATCCACCCTGGGTTAGAATGCATATGCTGTATCGATGCATGTCACCTCTGTGCATCAGTCTAGGTGTCAGACTTCAGTAAAGCCTTTTGACCAAACAGAGAACAAGAGTACTTCAGATAACCTTGTGGTGGTGGGTGACAAAAACTTAAAATATAAGAAAATAGAGCTCCGAGGACAAAAAATATAGTAACGAACTGAAATTCACATGCGGACCAGCTTCCAGTACTTGGCACAAAGGCAGATCAAAGATAATCTAAGTTCACGTAATATTGTAAGCAGGCACAGAAAGAAAAACAGGAAAGAGAGCCTCTTCCTCCCTCCGTCCTTCATCACGATGACAAGCCTGGCAGAGAACAGCAGTGCCGGTCTGAAGCACTGGTTATAAAGCTTCGACATCACCTCTCTGTATTTTTGGCGCTGCTCTACCACCTCCTCGTAGATGGCGATGCAGGAGCCTCTGTACTGCAGCTTCCCTCTCCTGGCGTGGGCTTTGCATATGATTTTCTCCTTCACCTGGTATCTGTGCAGCCTAATAATGACTGGCCGTGCTCTCTGCCCTGGCTTCGGCTACTCGGATAGCGTGCGGTGAGCCTTGGCATATTCCGGCGGTGATTCCAGGAAGCCTTCACCGAAAACCTCCATGAGCAGCACTGCGGAAAAGGCTGTTGGCCGCGGCCCCTCCACTGATTCAGGTAGTCCAATCACACAGAGATTATTCCTTCAGGGATACGTTTACGCTTTTCTACAAATATGTCTAGTCTGTTGTTTAACAGTTTTTCTAGTATTTCTGAGAATTGAGGGAGTAAAGAAACAGGTCTGTAGTATGTGAAATTATGCGTATTCTCTGTTTTGTATATTGCTATGACTTTTGCTAGTTAATTTGGATTGGAAAAGTACCGGTTTGGGAAGATAAATTACAGATGAATGTTAGCAGTTTGGAAAACTCCTCAATGACCATCTTAACTGAGGACATGTCAATGTCGTTGAAATCAGTGGACATTTTGATTTTACATGTTTTAACAATGTTCAAAAGTTCTTTCTCATCTACTGCCTTAACAAAAAAAAGAGTAGGGATTTGCAGTTCCGGCCCTGAGTAATTTGGTGCCCTAAGCAAGATTTTAGCCGGCGCCCCCTTGCATCACAGCAGTCAATTTCACAATCAACGTTCATACACTCACACAGAAACTACATGTGTGTATTCAAGATTTTTTTCTTTGAGTAAAAAATATCACACCAAATAAAAACTAAAGAAATAAACAAGTGATAAATTAAAAATACAAAATAAATAAGGAAAACATATTAAGCTAAACAGTGCACATGTAAACAAGTGACAAAATATGTATTAAAAATACAATATAAATATGGTATTGCACAAAATAAATAATGAAACCAGTGCAGATATGACAACACACACTATTGCACACAGTAAAGAAAAATGAGAGACCTCATGATACACCGCTATTTACATGATTTCAACAGAGGGGGCTATCTGCATGTTGACTGTATTAAAGGTCTCAACAACACCTCAAGAAACTCACTTTACAGCCTTACTCTACTTGACTTTCTAAATGCAAAGTCATCTATAATGTCATCATATGACAGCTGTTTTCCAACAGTATGGTTGATGCTTAGAATGGAAAGCCCACTGAGACGCCTCGTTGATCTCAGGTAGGTTTTAATAAGCTTGAGCTTAGAGAAGCTTCTTTCCGCAGAAGCCACTGTAACAGGAAGAGTGGCAGAGATCCTCAGAGCAACCCACATGTTGGGATACATCTCTGTTAGCTTTTTTCTCATGAAGGAAAGTCAGGAGTTCCATGGCTGTGATGTTCTTTGCTGGCAAATGTGGAAAGTTTTGCATTTCCACACAAAGTTCCCTGTCATTAATGTCTGGCTGCCTGTCATGGGTCAGAGCAGTGCTCAGGTTCTGACACTGTTGTAGCAAGTCTTCTTTTGCTGCGTTGGGGAAGTTGAGGAGCACTCCAAACTTGTCCTTTACCTCTCCAAGGTTCTGAAATCTGTATCCACGACCACATTAAAAAATGTGGTTTCCATTTTTCTGTGCATCATTAATAGGCTCATCTGGAGACTCGTATGCAAAGGGCTTTTTTTGTGGTTCTTAACCGCTGTTGTTTCAGTATAGTCTCCACATTCATCTCTTCACACATCTCCTTTGCAGTTGTCTGTGCATCAGAAAACCCAGTGGTTCTGTAGCAGGCCATGGAATCTCTGGTTTTCTTCAGCAAGTCTACAGCCACATCTAGCTGCATGGTGGGTGACTGCAATAATTTACTCACATGCTGGATTTGGTTGAGGATGTCGTACCATATGGCTGTACAAATGGAAAACCTGTAAGATCCTATCTCCTCAGCCAAAGACTCACCACAGGGTCTGCAGTAGTTTCCCTTACCCCCAGAAGAGCCCCTCTGACTTGCCTAGCCTGGTACCTTACTGCCTCAATGCTTTTTATCCTGCTTTCCCATCTTGTCTCTGACCATGATTTCAAAGTAGTTTTAACATGATTCAGCAGTGTATCCCATCTCTGGGTGGAGGCTGAGAAGAGCTTGAATAACTTTGTTAAATGTCCAAAGTAGCTGATGGCTTCTGGTGTGCTCTTTGCAGCATCAGCTATGACCAGATTTAAAGTGTGAGCACCACATGCAACAAAAAAAGTTCTCGGGTTCTGTTGAAGCAACCGAGCCTGAACACCTTTATTCTGTCCCTTCATGTTGGCCCTGTTATCATAGGATTGTCCTCTGCAGTTCTCAAAGGGGATGTTCAGCTCCTCCAGCCTGTTTAGGATGAGAGATGACAAACTTTCCCCTGTTGTCTCCTCTACCACAAGAAAGCCCAAGAAATGTTCTTTAACTTGTGATAAGTCGCCTAGTGATACTGACCTGACAATGACAGACAGCTGCTCCTTGACTCAGATCAGGGGTGCATTCCAGGACAAGAGAGTCATTTTTGATTGTTTTGATCTCATCCACAATGCTTTCCAGCATTTTGGAGGTGATGGAGTCTATCAGTTCATTTTGGATTGTTTTGCCCAGATAATGTGTGTGACTGCTAGCTCCACTTATCACCCTCCCAACAGGCTGCTTCATTACTGGATCAAATTTGGCCATGAGTTCCACCTCTTTCAGAAAGTTGCCATTGTCTGGTTTATTTAGGGCGCACTCACACTGTCCTTCCGCACTGCGCCCCAGGCTTTAGGGTACTTGTCCCGTGGATGGCCCACTAACCCCAGTTATGCGCGGAGCGGGTGCACTCACACTGCTCAAACGCACTAGGCTTTAGCTGAAAAAACGGTTTTGGCCTGGCGCGGAAGGACAGTGTGAGTGTGGACCCCCTTAAAGCCATTTAAAGCCTTTCAGCTAGGGACTGAATTATTGCCACCAATCGAGAGAGAACATCACGCCACCTGTTTCTCTCAGCCTCAGCGAGTGCCATCTCTTGCCTATCTATTGTTAACCCCTTTGCAAAACGGACCTCCAACTCCTTCCATGTTGCCATGTGGGTATTATGCTCCTGGCTATCCTCATGAGCTTTCAGCAACTGGCTTGCATTTTTCCAGTCCTTCAGTCCTTCTTTGTTAAGTTTATAATCTTTTGTAGAGAACATTTTGCAGGAAATGCAGTGCAAGCTATCATTCTTTTTGGAATACATCAGCCGGCTTCTTTTGATTGTTTCCCCATTAACTAAGACTCTTTTAAAAAGTCATGTTGACACCTTCTCTCATCTTTATTTTTTCGGAAATGTGTAACTGTTTTTTGTTTGAAATGGTCCTCTGTGTACTAACTCTCTTCTTACTTTGTCTGTAAGAAGAGCTGGCCAGTCAGCAGGTTCTGTTGGTGCAGCCTTCAGTCCTGATGCTGTGTCACTGGGCTGTGCAGAGGTAGATGGGACAGGAGCACCTGATGCTGTGTCACTGGGGGTGGTATTGAAATACTTTACAATTGCATGTGAAGAGAGAAGAAAATAAATGTGACTGCTGGATGTTACATTTTGATAACAAACAGATGTTTGGTGTGCTATAAGACTAAAATTAAAATACGATGAGATTCATTTAACTATTGTCATTGCAATACAATTCAGTCTATCCAGAGAGCAAAAAGCAGTAAAGTGCAGTGGAATTAATATGTATATTTCATCTATGAATGATATGGGAAAGCTAAGGTGTGGAGTATTAACACTAATACACTTTAACTGCACTTAAACACTGACATAACTGTGGCACAATTAACAAAGGCTTACAGCTACACTATTACAAAGGGGGTGGAAAACTAAAAGCATTTTAACATACCAGCAGTAGACACCTGTGAAATAATACCTGAACAGGTATAACGTTAACTTTTCAAACGTCCCTGATGAATTTAAGGTGGAGTAACATTAACACATGTCGACTCAGCTATTTATTGATAAAACGATGCTGCTATCATCCGAAGTAAGCTAGCAAGCTAACACTCTGCTCCAACAACGGTAACTACGATCATTAAACTATTTATTTCATTAACTTCATCACATTGACGTTACTGTACCTCTATCTTTTTCATGTTTTTCTTCCTCTTCTTTCCTTCTTTTCCTTCCCTGGGCGCCCGACGGTTTCAGTCTTTTAGACATAATTCCGCTACGGTGTCATTAATCTTCTTCTTCGTCTTGGGGTCACGGTACTGTCAGATTCAGGCAACTGGCCTTTCGACCCGCCCCCCTCACGGACGACAGGTACAGTGCAGAGAGCCAGGAACCAGAAAAAAGGCCTCTTCATTATTTAATAGTCTTCGCTATTAAGTTATGTTGCTGTGGGCTTATATAATAATTCGTAATGGCGCTGGTAAAAGAATTTATATACATATATACTGTTTTTTTTTTCCTCCGCCCGTTTGCGGCGCCACCCGCAGATGACGGCGCCCCTAGCATTTGGCTATACGGCTCTGGGGATTTGTCCCCCAATACATTCTCAGGAGTTTCTCTGCTGTTTTTCTGCCAGATGCCCCTGGATCAGGGATTTGTTTGGCCAGGTCTGGTTGAACATTTACAGAAAAGTGATTAAAGCTGTTAACTTAATCCTCCATATTATAATTTCCTTTGTCCTTAATAAAATAGTTAGGGTACTTTGTTTTCCCTGGGCCATTTTGGATAATGCCATTAATTATACTCCATACTATTTTTATATCGTTTTAGTTATCATCTAATAATTTCTTATAATAATCTTTCTTGCTTGCTGTTATAATATAAGTGAACTTATTTTTGTACTTTTTGTACAAAAAGTACAAAAATAAGTTCACTGTCTTGCAGGCATTTTGTAATCCCTTTGTAATCCATGGACATTTAGTATTTATTGGTTGTCTGTTATCTTCTATCAGAAATGGACTTAAACAAACTATTAAAGGTTTCATAAGCCCTATCAATGTCTCTTTTATGGTATATTATGTCTCAGTTTTGTGCCAGTAAGTCCTTTTTGAGTGCATGGATCGCTTCATCTGATCTCACTCGTCTGTATTCTGTTAGTTTGTATCGTTTGTTGCTTTGTGTATTTCAACAATTCTGTATGTTTACTGTGACACACTTTGAGTCTTCATCTGGTATATTATGTTGATTTTATCTCTAACTTTGTGTATTTCTCTCCTCAGGTCAAAATTCTGTCCTCCATTTATTCACTTGCTCTTTATTTCCCAAATTCATGCCTTTTAATATGGGTTCAGGACTGGTACAGTGGGTTCAGCCCTTTCTGAGAATTACACTTGTTCTATGCTGTTCTATAAGAGCCTCCATCTCTTGCTCTACTTTTTTTTTAAATCACAGTTAACATCAAGAAGCCAGGTGTGGTATTACCAGCTACCAACACACATTTGAATAACTTCTGAAATGCCAGACTTAACAATGTGGTATATCTACAGACAGATGATTGACTAATTATTTGCTTTTAAGGTTCCAAAGTTTGTTCAAACATGAATACATAAAAAAAAATCTTCAGAATGGTTGTTTTACGTCAAAACATTATTGTGACTGTTTGTGTTATTCTCTGTGTAAATTAGCAACCATGACTGTAATGTCTGCACCCACATCCAGTGTTTCAGAACATGCATTGTAATATATTATATACCGTATAATGTTTCAATTTTAAGCACAGTGGGCATGGGGTATTTCCAGGAGCAAAATATCTGCTTCTGAAACAGGGCCCTTGTTGCCCTGAGGAGAGATTGTCTCTGCCCTCACTTCTTTGTTTGTTTTTGCGCTGGTTTTTCATCTCCAATCTAATTTAAATATGTATCAGTTGGAGGTCAAAAGGTCAAATTGGCATCTTTTAAGGGCAGTGATTAGCTTTCACATTATGTCAATCACTTTCTTTCTATGAAGTTCTGGTGGTAATTGCAGCATTGCGTAAATATTTTTACTGTAAAGTTTGTTAATTTACTGAAGACAAAGACATTTGTTCCCAACTTCAACAAAAGGATGAATAATCAAAGAGATTGGTAAGATGCTAATTACCCTAAAGTCTTGTATTAGAGTGTGTGTGTGCGTGTGTTTACGTATTACTGTGTTGTAAAGTCTGTCCGCTCTGGTCTCTTAACTGCTACACTGGAGACTTGCTGTTGGTTACATTGTAGCCTATGTGTTTCCTGTTTATACAGTTCAAAGATAGCAAGTACTCACCCATCTGGGAAGTTGTCAAGTCTCTCGTCTGATCTGCCATTCATAACAGTTAGGTAAGTGGTTTGTAAGAAGGTCATATCTCCATGACAGCACCGAGGGGGGTGCATTTTGTTGTACCAGGCTAGTTTTCGTTTTATTGGAGGTTAAAGTTTATGAATAATTAGGGGCGCAGCCTCTTGAGTGACAGCTAGCTGCTGGCTCTCACTTCTCCTCGGAGGTAAACGTCAGCCAGATGGACATATCTCCGTCCCCCCAACGTCACATACATGCCCTTTTTTGGTAAGAGGAAATGAAGCGGAGTCAAAGTCTGAAAAGATGGCGGCTCCTGTAGGCGAAGGACAATTGGATCAAGTTGAGAGAACGGACCCTGACGGTATACATCCATTTTTTATACAGGTCGTTTGACACTCAATGTAAGAAAAACAGTGTCTATCTGTTTCTGAAAATGGATGGCCCACATCAACCAAACTAGATGTCATGATGAACAATCAGCCTGTAGAACAAGTTTCAGAAATCAGATACCTTGGCTTAATGTTGCTTAATGTCTCCTGAAATTCGACAAACAAAAAATTAGACAGAACCATAAAAGCCAACATATTTATTAAGACTAATTGGGGACTGTCTAACCTTTTAATATGTATGTGGTTGTATGTTGTTGAGTGCTGACCCTTGCTGTGACTGTGACAGTGTGTGCATCATAATTGTTAGAGTTGAGAACATATAACATACAAAGCCTTTTACAACAGGCTACCTTATTTCAGATTTGCGAACTAATTTTTGAGGCACAATTGAAGGCAGCGTCTCCACCACTTTTTTGGAGTAATTAATCAACATTGTGAGTGTGTGGATCATCACTCTTACAGACATTAAGATTTCAGTGTGTAAAAATAAAAAAGTAGATATCATGAAATATGAAAAAGTAAATACTTGAAATAAAATATGAAAAAGGTGTCTAAACAATAAGGTCAGGAGCTACAGAAAACAGTTCTTTAAAACCTCCCCAAATCAATTTCAGATGCGTACATGAACTGATGAAGCCTCTTGGATGAGAGGTGAAACGTTCTCCAAGACAAACAACCAAGTCCAGTTTCTCTTGACTGAAATTGCTTTGAGGATAACGATGACCTGGACAAATGAGAACATTCACAGGTTCTTTAAAATCTTGTCATGCAGGTTAATCTAGCCTGAAAAAAATGATTTGTCTAGGTTTGGGGAGGTCAGAGAGAATCTTCCTTAAAGTATTTAAAGTTTACAAACTATAAGTATAAGATGTAATGCAAAGATTAATTAGCTACTACATCAGCATCCTGGAGGATGGATTAATTAAAACTGATGGATTAATTTATTCCATTGCAGCAAGTTACACTATGGATACATGAAAGTATATAGATAAGTAAAAAATTTAATTATGAATATATAAATAAATTTGGGACTAAATGAATAAGTACATTCAATAATTAATACGATAATAATATTAAAACAAATAAATAGTGATTTTTAATGGTGAGAATTAAGCATTGAATTATATTATGATACATTAATTTATTTATATAAGCATTTTACCCCTACTTATATATAAAGCAATAAAATATATAATTATTGTATCATTACTTATAAAGCATTAACATACAGGTATATCATTTTCTATTTATTGATCAATTCATTTAAGCATTTTATCATTACTTAAATGTAATGCATTAAAATAAAGAATTATTCATTAATTTAAGCATTTTAACATTACTTATAGGCTATATATTAAGCACTAAATATATTATTATTTATTCATTCATTTATGCATTTCATAATAACTTATAGCCTATATAAAGCACAAATACAATTATGTATTCATTCATATATTGTCGCATTAAATTATATAATTATTGATATGTTCTATTTAGTTATGGCTCTTAAAACCTTCCGTAATTATCCGCGGCCCCCTGTTACGTCACGTTGCTGAGTCAGGTACGCGTCACCGGGGAACCGCAATCTACTGACATCCTTTTCAGGTGAGTGTAGTTGGATGACTTCCATCTTTAGCTGAGAGCAAACGAGAGACTTTTGCAACAGTCAGTAGACTCCACGGTGTTTGTTGAACAGATCAGGACACGCAGAGACACTTGTCAGTAATTCCTGTAGGTGAACGAGTTTAAACAAGAATAGACCCCTGCTGCTGATGGTGTAAAGAGGTTCATTTCTGCCTATCTTTAGTGGTTTAGCGCCGCCTGTTAGTGTGCGTGTGCCCTTGCGTCTTCACACTTGTATTGTTGCTCCACCTCCGCCGAGATAAAGTCGCAGTGAGACGGTTTCTCAAGAGGAACCAGACGGGTTGCGGATAGCTCTCGGTGAGGAGAAACGGGACAAACTGACGATGGCGGAGAACAAGACGGGTCCAAACCTCCAGGCTGGGGCTGGATTCCTCGCCAAGCGGGTCCAGAAGTCTCTGAATCGAGCCCAGGAGAAGGTGAGCCAGGGGAATCGAGTTTAAGTGATTTTGGGTCCGTTTAACTTCAGAGCTCTGCACTATAAAGCACTGACATTAGTTTGGTAAACTATGAGACTGACTCATTAAAGCTGGTTTTGTAATTCAGCTTTATCCCGCGGGGATATTAACTTACCAGGAGCCCTGCTGTAAGAGCGAGATTACTTCAACAAGGGTTTATTTGGAAACATAATATGAGGTATGTCTTAAAGGGGGTAGCTTAGTAGGTTATACAATCTACACGGGGCTTTCAAACAGGGACAGGCTTATTCTTTACCTGGGTAGAAACTGGCAAATGAAATAATGTGTAAGAGTAATTATTGCTTATGAAATATGTTGCTCTTAGCTACTGTTACTTTCAATCTATAGTCCCGTTATTTAGCTCTCAGCCAGGTCTTAACTCCTAATGAAATGGTCCCAGGTGAGAGGATAAAATCATGTCAAGTCTATTTGCCTGACCTTATCGTACCAAAGTGAAGAACCTTTGATACTAGTCATGAGAGAAAAGGAAAAGCTGTCTATGCAAGCACTGAAGCACATGCTCTGTCTTGTCTACTGTATGTTTTCAACTGTCCACATTTGACTGATTGCTCCTTTGACTGTCAGCCCGATGTATAAATAAAACAGTAGATTGGACTTTCCCCATCTGAGCATCATTGTTTTTTTTCAGTTCTGTACAGCTGTGTGTGGACACACAAAAGCTGCCACTTCCTGACTGTGCACTTCCTCTTGCTCGCTGAACCTTTCTCACTCACTTTGTGGTTGACTTGTTCGATTTCAGTGCTCCACCTCAAAACAGCAGCTGCAAAAGTCTGCATGCACTTTAAAGTTGAAGACTAAAACCTATTCACGGATTCGATTGATTTTTTTTAAATCATGGAAAATGTGAGTGTAGACATGATAATGAGAGCCTTTATTTGCAGATATAAAGTTAAAAGTCATGCCATGTGGCCTTATTTCAAACCTCTGCATGCAGTGGACTGTGAAAGACGCTGTAATAATCGGCCATGTGCATCTAGTTTAGGGGAAGCGTAGGGATATGGAGCATTAATATCTCTAGGCCGCTAAATTTACTGGACCTATAGATATCCCCATGTCTCCTGACAATGGTGACACTGTTTCTAAATGACTAAATCTACTCTACTTTGCTCTGATAGAACAACATAAATCATCCAGATTTAGAAAAAAAAGGCGCCTCTATGTGCACGTAGAGCCTGTTGTTTTGTTTTGCAAAAATCTACAGCGCCCGTGTCATCCGGTCCACTCAGCACAGAGATGACAGTTCGTGTACACGCCACAGGCACACGCCTCAAGCTAGACGTACCCTAAATGACGTTAGCAGTTGCTATCTATGAGTAAGTTAGCCAGCCTACCTCCATGTAGCATGTACTCCATGCTGTTTATTGATGAGAGAGGACACAGGTGCGTTCAGTGGAATCTGGTGCATGTGCACTGACCAGAACTTGATTGGAGAGAGCGGAGGAGCTCGGTTGTAGTGGGGGAGGGCGTGAGAGTTGTTAACATTTGATTGAGTCAACTCGATCTGCCAAACTTGCCGAGTGCAGCTTTAACTCCAATATGCTATATCTGCCATGAGCTGATTTTACATGATCTCCTACAGAGTACACCATGTGATATTTTTATGCCCTAGGATGGTGAAGGCATGACCCACCTTCTCTGCCATGACATTCTTACCCTAACGTCTACCTAATGTATTGACTTACTGTGACTCTGTTGTTCTCTCTCAGGTCCTTCAAAAACTGGGCAAAACTATGGAGACCAAGGATGAACAGTTTGAGCTGTGTTTCCAGAGCCTCAACAAACAACAGGTACACCAGCACATAACCTTTTCAACATGAAGTGGGTTTTACACATTGGTCCTTTGCTACTCACTGCGAGATTCAAATAAAGGTCATGTAAAGTTTAAGCTTCACACCACTTTTATAACAACTCATTGTATCCCTCTTACCGAACACCTCCAGTTAAATGAGCCTGTAAATGTTCTCATTTGTCCAGGTCATCGTTATCCCCAAAGAAATTTAATTCAAAAGCAACTGGACTTGGTTATTTGTCTAGGAAGACGTTTCACCTCTCATCCAAGAGGCTTCATCAGTTCATGTACGCATCTGACCAGGCTGGGACTGGTCCAACTATCTGGTGTGGAGATCCAGTTATTTAACCCCTCACAAGGCCGATGATGTCAAAGACTGTCGTTAGAGTGACAGTCGTTGGTGGGAAGTAGGTTTTGACTTTGTTAGTGCTCTATTGAGTCTTATCGACAGTCGTTGGAGTCACAGGAGGCCCTGTGTGAACAGTTGTCCTTTAAGGTTAGATTGTTGAATCTCCTGGGAAGGGATGAAAGGGCAGCATTGTAAATTGGAGATAAGTGGTGTTCTGGACTCTACTGTCCAATTTCCATCTCAAGGAGAAAGCCCACTCCTTTGATGACAGCAAAGTCCAAATCTTGGACAGAGAGGACGGATGGTTTGAAAGAGGAGTAAAAGAAGCCATCTATGTAAAAGTAGAGAAACCATTGCTAAACAGGGGAGGTCTGAGACACCACTTTACAATGCTGCCCTTTCATCCCTTCCCAGGAGATTCAACAATCTAACCTCAAAGAACAGCTGTTCACAAATGGCCTCCTGCGACTCCGACTGTCGTTAAGACTCAATAGAGCACTAACAAAGTCGAAACCAATTTCCCACCTACGACTGTCACTCTAACGACGGGTCGTTGCCACTTGGAGCACAAAGGGTTCCAGTGGCATCATCGGCCTTGTTCACACCCTCACTAGAGGCAGAAGCAGGTTCAACAAACTGAGTCTAACCCTGAACTCTGAGTTGATCTACTCTGAGATAGGAAACTCTTGAGTTTTCGGTTCCAGAACAGCTGTTTTGAATTTTATCAACTCTGAGTAGTTTGACCTGGAGTTAAGCGTGTGCACCACACGTTTAAAAAGACAGCATCAATGGGGCCCTGACTCGACGAGTCACCATGGCAATGGGGAAGAGGAGGGCTAAACTACCACTGGAAAATATTAATGCGCTCATACGGGGAGTTTGAGCACGTTTTTCGCCGAAAGTGTAACACAGCTGCTGCGGCAAAAGAGAGGGAGACGGCGTGGGAGGACATTGCTGCTCGGGTCAGTGCGTAAGTTCAAATGTAGTCCTGTTGCAATCACAGTAATATCACAGGGGAAACGGCTTGAGTGGTAGCCTATTCATTTATTTCATTTAGATACATTCCTGCGGGGGAGAAGCGCACTTGGCAGCAGCTTAAGATGAAACATAAAAACATTGTTCAAACAGGTAAAACCTCAGCACTGTCTCATGGTGACGCCTCATTTTGAGCATGTTTTACATTGTAAAGTAAATATTTGCAAAAAAATTCAGCGCAACACAATATCTGCTGGGATGTGAGAGCATGACTTCGGTTGGTAATGTTGGAAATGTACGGATGGATGAGGTTGTGTATGTAAATAATGGACTGTGACATGAAACGGTACCGCTCAAAAAGATAACCGCTGGAAATGCAAGAACATCTATTCGCGGTCTGATAATCATCTCCCGACGGATATTTAATTCTCTGCGCAGTATTGCTGCACCTTCATCCATGGGTTCATTATCAAAAGGACATGCCATGGTAGTGGAAATAGTCACCACCTAATATAACTTCTAATGTCGGCCTACTGACTGATGTTTGCAATGATTTTCTCAGAAATCAGATAGAACTATAGCAGAACTATACTACGTCAAAACTCGCCCGCTGACTGAATGAATGAGGAAATCAAACACCGTGTGTGGCTGAAAGAGGGCGGAGAGAAAGAGAAACTCAAGGTTTTCTGAGAAAAACCTGGTCCTGACCAGGTTAGTTTCAGAGAGCATGTTACCATGGTAACTGACCGAGAGGTCAAGTTACCTCTCTTTGTGAAACAGGCTAGAGTTACCCCTCTGTCTCTGGTTTGAGTTACCTCCCTTTGTGAAATGGAAAACTCAGTTTCCCTCATTTCAGGGTTAACAGACTCAGAGTTTTCCCTAAAACTGCTTTGTGAAACGGACCCAGACATTTCGACCAGTCCCAGCCTGTCCCGGTGCGTAAATGCGCCTCTTGGATGAGAGGTGAAATGTCTTCCAAGACAAACAACCAAGTCCAGTTGCTTTTGACCCAGATTCCTTTGGGGACTCCAGTTAAATGTCATACTGCTGAGTCTATAAGGAAAGGACTGTGTTTTGTTTTTGCTGTTGTGTTGAGATGCCAACCCACAAGTTCAGACAGCCTTGACAACAGGAAATACTTGAAACAAGATGCAGCTCTTTTGTATTTTCTTATCTATTCTGCATATATAATGCCTGCTATGTCTCCTCTAGATATCCATAGATTCCCTTGTTCCCTCCGCATTGATTTATATAGAGTCACTGTTTCGATCACAAAGACCTTTTCTCAAAACTTAAATGATAATAAAGGGTTGTAATAGTGGTGAAGACAACCACCTATATTGGCAGTTTAATTGTATGAAAAAAATAAGCATAAAATGTAATGAATGATGTTCTAAATTTGGAATACAGGGCTGTGAGGGTCCCTCAGACCAAAAAGGTTGGAAACTTCTGCACTAGATATCTGTACACAAGCATTACTTTTTTTTCTAAAAGAAATGTGTATACTCAGATTCAAGAAACCACTCCCTTATAATTAATATACGTTTATGACTTACGTTTTATCCAATTAGGAATACCCTTAGAGCCTACTATTCTCTTATCCAAACAAGAATACGTCTGAGGCTATCTGGTCATCAACAAACATTCGATAGCATGGTTTCTTCTCAGTAACCATCAAAACATGATTCATGTTCTTTGCTCATCACAAATCTCTGCTTTCCCATGAGATTCAACTGTCTCTGGTATTTAAACTAATCATGAGAGCATTAACAGACTTTGGGCATTATATATTAACATATTTATATGAATATTTAACACAAAGGAAAGTATAACACAGCTGTGTTTAAGCAATCATTATCCTGTGATTCACTTGTGGCTGTTATCACTGCTGTTAGGCAAAAATGACTAATGTTCACTTTTTAAGTTGCTCAAAGCTTAACAACTACGGTACATGTTGGAGGGAAACTTGCGAGGAAAAACAGGAAGGAAGTCTTATGTGCTGACAAGACATGCTGCTTTCACTTCACCACCTCCACCACTACATCAAATGTTGCGATTTTTATTTTATTTTGAACTCTACTTTGTGGCGAGATGATGCAAGTATCATAAATTATATGCAGTTTGGAACTTGATGCATGAAAAGTTATGCTGTAAAGTGTAAGCAAAAGCAGCCTGCGGTCCAACAGAAGCCCAACGATTTCGACATTAGTGGTTGTTAAGGAAATGATGAAGCATGTCTCAGATCAGTCATAGAAATACTCTTACTGGGTCTCAGTGGATTTAACTTGCGTGTGTTTTCTGCTCTGTGTGTTTTTTCTGCACACAGATCGACGGGGGCAGGTTGTTTAAAGATGTCAAAGCCTACCATACAGCAGTGAAAGGTAGGTTATGAAAGCATATGCAGCACATACAGACCCACAGCACAGTGTTAACACAACATCACCCTTTACTCAGGAGAGTTGGTGAATAATAGGGAAGTGGATTTCTTCTATTCTTGGATCCATGGTCGACTTTTGCAATTCTGTCTGCGTTGCCATGTTCTACCAGAACAAAATAAATCCTGCAGTGAAAATGGCAGATGCAGCATTGCATTTGTGATTCATGTGCAGGAAAGTGCTGTGTTTGTCATGTTGTCAGCTATTGCTCCTACACTGAGAGCTACAGTCAGGAAACCAGTGTTGTTCTGACCTTCTCTGTGGGTGTAGCAGCAGTGCCACAATTGGGGAAAAGAAATACCACCACAATGCACCGTGATGCTGATGCTAGATGATAAGGTCCTTATGGAGTCATAATTTAATTCTTTTTTTGTCCAACAATTTCATGTCCTTTCCACAGCCGTGCATGAGACGTCCAAGCGGCTGTCCCAGACGTTGCGAGACGTCTACGAACCAGACTGGAACGGAGTGGAAGACCTTGCTGTGATTACAGAGGTATGTTCAAAATGTGCTGGTCCGCAAAGACAGGTAGGCACTTCTATGTCAGCGGGTCAGGCTTATTTTCAGGAAATTTGGTTTCACCAAGCAGGTTTAAAGAAGTTTGACCTAAGTTACCAGATTAGAGTGGACCCCATATAACAAGCAGTGGTATATGTACCATATGTACAGTACAATTTAAAGGAACAGTGTGTAGGATTTATGGGAATATTGGCAGAACTATGTTTTCTTTTGTGTATAAGCACCTGAGACTAAGAATAGTTGTGTTTTCATTGGTCTGAGCCCTTCATATGCAGGATTCAGGGTGGTACTGAGGTTCTTGGATACTGTCTGTAGACAATAACCTTATTTTAAGGTTCATAGGTTGTTTGTTGTTTTTTTACCTATTTGGGGGTAGAACTCTACAACAAGCTGACATGTTATGGTCATCAAATGTTAGCCAAAGTTTGATGGCTAACATGTTAACAAATTGATACTTGGTTACAGATCCAGCTGCAACATCAGTGTGTATTTGGGATCGTGTGACATAGCTGCCCTACAAAACACTGGCCTTGTGTTCTCCTTTGAGAAAAAGAAATCTGTAATGTATATTTAATATTAGGTGGCTTCATGACGACTGGTTCCGGTATCCGTTCACGTAGATGGACCCCTTATTTTAATACAGCCAATCAATGTAAGTGTTGTGTTGTTGGCAGAGCAGACACAACAGGAACCACACTCTTTACAATAACTCACATTATCTTACTCACAAACATGAACACAAGTCTTGTCTTGTACTCCACCTTAGCTTATTAAACGAGCCACCACACAAACATTCAAGGGGGGATGCTAGACCTTTTTTTTCTCTTTTTTTTTTTTTACAATAAACTATAACAGTACATCATTTTATGATAGTTGTCTCGTATTTAGAGACACTTGTTACAGTTGCATATATGTGTTAACTGTGTCTAATTGTGTTAGAGTGAAGACTTGCTGTGGAACGACTACGAAGAGAAACTAAGTGACCAGATTGTCCGCACAATGGAGAACTATACGAGCCAGTTCCCTGAGGTCAAGGTAAGCTGATTTTTTTTTTTTAACTTGAATCAGTTCCTGCAAAACTGCATGCAGATACTAAAATGTCCATTGGGCCTTTTCTGTACTACCAATCTGATTTTGATGAGATCCTCCATCCTCTCTACAGTGGACAACATGCTCACTTAAACGCTTGTCTGTGTTTCAGGAACGAGTATCTAAACGCGGTCGCAAGCTGGTGGACTATGACTCAGCACGTCACCACCTGGAAGCGCTACAGAGTGCTAAGAAAAAGGATGAAGCCAAAATAACAAAGGTAGCATTAGTATGGCAGCAGATAACACAGATGTGCAGAGTGGTTTCAAGTGGGAGTATTTAAAAAAATATTGTCGAATCCTCTCCAACAGGCAGAGGAAGAGTTCAACAAATGCCAGAATGTCTTTGAAGAAATAAATAATGAGCTGAGGGAGGAGCTGCCTGTTCTCTTTCAGAGGTATGGTGGAAAATAACACGGTCCTAGATAGTGAGTACACTTGACTATGAACACTGATCTCTTAGTGGAGTTTTGGATCATGATAAGATGAGTAAAGGTAAATATCTGTATCAGTGGGTTATTTTGAACACACCATATGTGCGAAGTGTGTGCAGATGTGGGAATAAGCAATTTAAGTAGTATTCTAAAGAATCCAGGTAGAGATTTTCAGAAATAGGTCTAGGTTTCACGAGAGAGTAGGATTTCGTGCTACTTGTCATTTGATTTTATTATTTTGGGACGGTGCTTTTCTGCCTATATGAGATTGCAGGGATGTTCCAACATTTTTTTCACCCAGGAAATTGGTTTCATAATTTTTTATGCCAATACATTATGTTGTGTCCATTCAGTGCATAGACTTGCATATTTGCCATTACCCGATGCAGCATTTAAGGCAGAATCAGAGGAATTTCTGATACTGGTCAGTAAAACTCGAGCAGAGATGACAGGAAATGAGGAGGGAGAGGGATAGAAATGATGATCAACAAGGGTATCCGGCCACAAGGCCGCCACACACCACCGTCCGAAATACTGCCTATAAGTCGGTCTGGACAAAGTAGTCTGAACAAAAGGTGCCATAATATCATATAACAGGACCTCTAATGCTATTCTTGACTGAAAGATTAAAAAAAGAAGTGTAAATATGCATTTCAGGCCAGACGTAGTCGATCCAAGCAGAGCATTTGTACGACAAGATGACTGAACTTAAATAGTAATTTATCTAAGGTGATATGAATGACGTGAAAGATAAATTGAGAGCTCTTTGTGTCTGTAGCCGAATAGGTTGCTATGTGACGGTGTTCCAAAACATATCAAACCTGAGAGACGTCTTCTATAAGGAAATGAGCGTGGTAAGTTCCTATTATTTCCTCACTCATACAAGTAATGTCTAACATTACTTAATGTGTGAAAATACCAATGGTATTTAAGGTATGGTATTGTTGTTGCAAGTCTGTCTGTGTGATTATTGTACTTTGTGTTGCAGCTAAACCATGAGCTGTACAATGTGATGAAGAAACTGGAGACTCAACACTCAGGAAAAGCGTTCATCATAAAGGGTCTGAACAGGTAAGGCACTGTATCACACTGTGACAAGACAAGTCTTGCCTAGTAATGTAACTAGAGACCATGTTGCAATAATATCAGTCCAAAACACACACAGATTCACCGGGAAAAAAACACACAACTACTTTTTCTGTTTATAATGCTGGAGTACCAATTATTAGCTGGCATCACCTGACAAATTCACAAATGCCTGTTAGTCTGAAACCTTTCGATATTCAAGGAGCGTTCTCAGCATTACAGACCAAAATGCTTCTAGATACAATTGGATAGACCTACAACCAATCACAGCAACAAAAGATGACCTACAACCAGTCACAGCAAGGAAAGGACATAGCGCTGAGGGACATTGTAGCGAGTGACCAACTTTGTCCAATGACTGCTAAACAGTAATTAAAATGTGTTTCTAAAAACATTTCAGGGGATAAATAGTTAAAACAGTAACAGAATCTTGATTCATATTTGATCAGCACTGCCTACAGTTTTATTTGACTTTCATGAGCATTGGTAAGCTGCGCTGGTTGGACCTGCAGACTGAACAGTTACGCTCCTGTCAGTCATCATTTTAAACCCACCCTACAGATAAACGGTTGTGATTGGTCCGTCAGATCTGAAGCTGCTGGAAATCTGTCTGAATGTCTAACGTGCCAGAATAATTTAAACATTAGCTCAGCATATTTGTGTGTCTCCCAGGCATAATAATAATACCATTCTGGTTGATTTATAAAATGCTAGGCATGAATACAAAAATAACGTGTATATACTTTTTCTACAAATAGCACGTCAAGCAAGTCAAAGAAGAGAAAGTCCCTGGTTATCTCCAATCCCATTCCTTGCAATACAGCTTTCCCAGCCGACCACGTCTCCCTCCATTCTTCCGCCGAAAATGGAAAAGACACTGTACCCTCTTCCCTTGTCCAACTAACTCAAAGCATCTCTAGTGGCCTGCCAGAAGAAAGCAGTGTCCCATCCAAAGATGTCAATTCGTCCAACTCCGATCTTAGCTCCAGTGGTGCCAACACACCTAAGAGGCAGTCAGTATGTGACAATGAGAACAGTGACAGGAGCACAGGAAGTCAAAGTCCAGTGGAGGCGGAGGCGGAGGCAGAGGTGGAGGCAGGGGCAGAAGCTGAACTTGCTGCAAACCAGTCAGATGACTCCGGTGTGGATGTACCAAAGTCAGAGGCTGCAAGTCAGGAAGTGTCCAATCCTTCTGATTCTGCAGATAGTGCCTCACAGAGTCCAGAGCAGGAGAATGTGAGTGATCCAGCATCAGGGGAGGCAAAGTCCAAACCTGCACCAGTTCCCGCCCCTCGCCTTTCCTTCCGTTCCACAGATAAACCCAGCCTCTTCCCTACCGAGGAGCAGGAGGAAACGGAAGAATCAGTCAACCAGAAGACAGCTGATTCAGGAGACCTGAGTTTCCACAATCCACCAGGCTTCCTATACAAGGTACACAATTATGTTTAAGAAAGACTTTAACATTTTGGTGAAGGGGTTTATTTGTCTTTTCTTATTTAATGGATTCTTATTCCTTGTCAAAACCTGCCTACATTATCCACAATGCAACAAACTGCCTACTTTGTTATGCAACACCCCCAGATTTTTTTCATTTAGAAACAACACAACTTTTTTCACTTTTTTGCACTCCCCAAGATCTTTAAATGCACTTAGATGTGTAAAACTGGTTGAGCTCTCCTTTCAAGTACAGAGCTGGAGTCTGTATGATAGCTAAGCGAAAAGACTGGACACTGGACACAGCTAGCCTTGCTAAAGTTTAAGTCTACCAGCACCTTTTTTAAAGCTCGCATATGAATATATGGTATTTCATTTCTTTAATCAATAGACAAACGGAAGTATACAAACAAAAAAGGTAGGTATTTTGGTCATAGCCAGGCTTCTCTTTTGCCTCCAGTTTTTAAGCTAGGCTTAACAAGTTTCAGCTCCAGCTCTGTACTTAACCCACATGAGACTGACAGACTTTAACTATTACTTCAAAGTGGGAATATGTAACTTCTGATGAACATCTGCAGTCCAATGTTAAATGCTAAAACACAACAGTAAGAAGAGAATAGGGTTAGCAGACCATCACTGTGAAACACAAATTGCTAGCTAAAGTATGCTAGCTAAAATTAGCCACTACAGCTACTGGTCATACCAAAGCAAGTAGCTGGAAAACCCCAAAATGTGTTGAATTGAGCAAGAGTGTGTTTTTTTGCTAATGAGTTAAACTTTCCGTTCATCAGATGAAAATGTGTTATCTCTTCCTTAAAAGTTCCGTAGTCTCTATTCAACAGACTGAATAAAGAAGTTTGCATACCTGGACTAGCATAGGTTTTCAAGAAAAAACACAGTATATGATTTCAGGTTTGTTCACATGAAGTTCATAGTAGTTCACAGGCCAATCCTAATTTTATTAATTTTAAAACTCAGAAAAATGAATAATTTCCACCGGTGCCAAGGTAGACATAACTAAAATCAAACGGCAATAAAAAAAAATGACATGGCTATATCAATTAAACATAAATGCAAAGTATCCCTTATATCATATATCATTTATTTCAATTTGAGCACTTAAAATAATTTAATTTTCACTGACTGATGATAATCATTCATATTAATTACCTTAAAGACTTCTCATACACATGATGATGATCTTCTAAAGTATCTGTGTCTGAGATTTCTGTTTCCACTCCAGTACAAAAGAGGAGAATAATATTCCCCTTGTGGTTGCACATAGTATTTAAAAATAGTACTTGATACTGAAACCAGAGTCCCTGTAAAAACTGTGTTCTTTGCTGTTGAAAAATTGGAATGTATTCTTTTAAATCTGTGTGCACCGCAAACAAACATGTTGACCTACACTGATACTCATCACTGGTAAGCCTTTGAATATTCTCATTTGTCCAGGTAATCGTTATCACCAAAGTAATTTCAGTCAAAAGCAACTGGACTTTATTTGTTTAGGAAGAAGTTTCACCTCTCATCCAAGACGCTTCATCAGTTCATGTCGGCAACTGACCAGGATGGTCCAAATCCTGGACAGAGAGGACAGATGGTTTGAAAGAGGAGTAAAAGAAGCCATCTATGTAAAAGTAGAGAAACCATCGCTAAACAGGGGAGGTCTGAGACACCACATATCTCCAATTTACAATGCTGCCCTTTCATCCCTTCCCAGGAGATTCAACAATCTAACCTCAAAGAACAACTGTTCACAAATGGCCTCCTGTGACTCGACTGTTTTTAAGACTCAATGGAGCACTAACAAAGTCGAAACCAACTTCCCACCAACGACTGTCACTCTAACGACACACTCAAAGCACAAAGGGTTTCAGTGACATCATCGGCCTTGTGAGAGGTTAAATACCTGGATCTGCACACCAGATAGTTGGACTAGTGCCAGCCTGGTCAGTGGCAAATTAACTGATGAAGCCTCTTGGATGAGAGGTGAAACGTCTTCCTAGACAATCAAGTCCAGTTGCTTTTGACTGAAACTGCTTTGGGGATCATCTCTGGTAACTTTAATAATTTCGGTTAACTGAGCTTTTAAAATGAGCTGACTGTTTTACACCAGGGGGTGGCGTTAGAGAGCCATGCAGCATCTGGGGCCGGCCTGCTACAGTTTGAAGAGGGAGACATCATCCTGGTGCTGGCTGACACACAAGAGGTTTGTGTGTTCTTGTAAAGCAGAGCTCACTTTCACCTCAGACATAAAGTAGGTTACACACTTCCTGTAAAGGCTTTTCCTTTTGTGCTCCTTGTTGTTTTTAGTTTGAGCCATGTGTTCATCCTGCTGGTGATCCAGTCAAGTATTTATGTCTATAGCACATTTAAAACAACACAAGCTGACCAACATGCTGTACAAACAGAATAAAGCAGAATAAAACAGGTCAGCTGTAGTTTTCATCAAACGTTGAGTTGAGTTTTCTTGTTGAGTGATGAATTTAAATGTTTGGTGTCACGCTGAGGGATATCCACTGCAGGCAATATGAGGTCTGACAGCAGGAAATGTTTCCAATGTCTAAATTATATCTCAACTAAACATCAGGGGCCATATTTACAAAACGTGCTTAGGCTTGGCAGAATCTCAGATAAATGAGCAGTGGTCATTTCAGTCCAGTTAACATGTATCCAATCAGTGAGCAAACAAATCAAAACAATCTAATGTCACCAGAGATGGCGGTTTGAAAAACTTTCATTACTGTTTTGATACTGGAAAAATACTGTTGGCAGTGATGGTGAACTCCCAGCTGTCTGCGAGAATTATTCATCAAACCGAACATCACAACTTCCGATTCACAGTTGTTTATGAAGTGTACACTAAAAAAATTCTACAAATGAAACGGATGAATGCAGTTTTCATGGCCACAGATGAATTAGTTGTAGAATATTTCTCCATCAAAGAAAGAATTGTTAAAGTTAAAAAACAAGTAAATATTCAAGCTTTTAAATCTGTTTTGATTTAATATAATTTTTTTGTTAAATTAATGTAATACATTTTTAACATTCGTTTTAATATAATTTGAATGTTTGATTTAATTTAGACTTGAATTTGTTTTTGAGTTATAAATACATATATTTAACTATATACATTTAATTAAATCTATAATTTAATTTAGTTGATTTTTTATAATTTATTTTCAAAATGTTTATTCTGATCTAATCAATTTCTTATTCACAGTCCTATGTATGTTGATGAATATGTATATTTTATTTTGCATGTCAACCCACTGAGCAACAGGGTCAATCCGGCCCCTGCTCTGAACTCTGAGCTTTGTGAATGGCCCTTAGGAGGAAACTCTTAACCATCAACTTTTAGCACCATTTTGACTCTTAATGGAAATGTGAATACAACCCCAGATATCGTCGTCCCCATAGAATCAGGAAATCGCACCAAAAGTAAATCCCAACACTCATTCACAAAGTATGTGATTGGAGGGTGGATTTGTTTCAGTGCGTGTACTGTTTGTGTGTCCCAGCAGGAAGGCCTCGTGAAGGGGATCAGGGAGGAGAGTTGGGATCAATACAGGGATCTACAAAATCACTCTGGGATCTTCTCTGTAAAACTCCTCAAGCCTGTTCAGGCAGAGTGAGACAATAGTTCCTCCTCAGTCTGTAATACTTTCTTCTTCTGTCGAGCAGTTGGTGACACACACACACCCCCACCCACACGTGTTGTGGGTGCAGAGACTGTACTAACAGATGAGCATAGGCCCCAAGTGGTGCCTCACATGCTATGATGTTGCAACTTGTGGAACAAAAGTTTTGGAACATTTTGTAAGAGATGTTTGGAGTGTTAAATGTTACAGTATTTTGATCTTTTTTGTATTTACAAGGGCTTTTCTGTGAAACACTGAAACAAAAAAACATTTTTTATATTGAAGCTGTGATCTTGTGTGAAATTTCCTAATAAAGTGCTAAATAAAAGAAGAGGGTGTCTGCTGGTATGAAATTCTGCAGATTTGAACAGAGCAAGGTTCCATATCAGAACGTGCCATTCATTTAGCTGTCTCAGAAGCTGACAACATACAGTAAATGGGATTTGTATTTTGTAAATAAAGGAAATTGTTGCTGCAAGACTGCATATAAACAGCCCAAGCTTGTAAAAGGACTTTGACGATTCACCACAATGGAATGTGAAAATATTGTCAAGTCCTGGAAACTGAGACACACTGACTGATTGACTGTAAGGGAGTTTATGGAAGAAAGGTCTGTCTTGTATAAAAACATACTTAGCTGCGACTCACTTCTAGTTTGGCAATTCTGCTGTGAAAATGAGAACCTGAAGTGTGTTAAAGTTTGCAAAGCACCAGACTATACACAGACATAGCCAGCTGGCTGATGAGGTAACACCAAAAGGGGGAGTTAAAGGACAGTTCAATTTTATTTGTAGTGCCAAATCATAAAAGTTATCTCAGGACACTTTACAGACTAGGTATAGACCACACTTTATGACTTATTTATAATTTACATAGACCCTTTTTATTTTTCTTTACGCACCATAGGCTATAGGTACTGTAACTACAGCCCAAAATCTTGAATGGTTCTTGGGTTTGGTTTAGGTTTTGCTTTGTAGTTGTAACACTTATGGTCAAACAGAGAGGACCGTAAATATGCCCCCACTCTAGCAACATAATTTAGAGGAAATTTCCCATTGATTCTATCTGGAGGAGCGACACAGGGCATCACACATTTAAGCTGTTTTCATATATAAACTCCAGACAATGGCCAACCAATCAGGTGCAGAGATAGTTTTAAGTGACCCTTTCTCACATGTAGCACCCAACAGCAGATTCTCCATCTCAGAGGCATTCTTGCTAGAAGTACTTTATTCGGTTTAGGGGAGGGGTGGCACCTGGGCAGAGCATGCAGGAGGCAGAATATGAAGCATGTTACACCATGCTCATGTAGTCTGTTTTGTAATATGGTCAGTAACCACCATGAACCATCGTTTCAGTGATTACAGTCAGAAGTGTGGATTCTCCTGATAATGAGCTGTGCTATTCACACATAGGCTCTATTGGACATTAAATAGACTGTACTGAGAAGGTAAATTCTAATGTGTGATCAAACTGATTCAGACCTTTGCATTGTCACATACAGCTCTGCAGGGTAATGTCTAGAAAATTTCAGGTTTGCAATTGTAACGGGAGCTTGTGAAGGCGGAGAGGCTAGCAGGATTTGTTGTTAGCAGAGGCTCCTGATAGCAGGTTACCTTCAGAGAGTCGATAGGCAGAATGGGGACTTCCACACGGCATCTTTATTCTAAAATATACAGCATCGACCATACAACACCAGGCCTCCACGGCGCTACGTTCACAAGACATACATGTATAGTAATACGTAGACAGCGCAACCTGCACCAGCTCGTTACTGAGATTTCTCTCTTGGGGGAAGTTTATGGCGCAAGACACATGGTAAACAAGATTGATCCGTATACCCAACCATGTACACAACGCAAAGAAAACAAAGTGCCACCACCTTGTGGCGCTAGTCAGTATTGCATCTAGACTGTCTGTTACACACTGCATGTGTGAAAGGGGCTTTAGTCTGAAAAATATCCCTGTGGTGATTTACACCACTGAGCTTTTAAGTGAACCACATGCCGGGTGATAGAACACCGATTATGGCAAAGGTTATTGTGGAGATCTAAGTCCACAGAGCACCTCAAAGAGAAATTATGTGTACAAAGTTGTTATTGCATGTCATTATAAACTCTTTCAAGCTTCATGCATTATTTGCAAAACCTGAACTTCCGACAATAAATCATGTGGGTTTCAAAAATCGTAGCTCAACCGACAGACAGAACAATGCTGCCTTAGCTAGAGTTAAAGACTAACAATTGGTCATTGGAGAGATTAAAGCCTTGTTCTCTGGACCATTCGATAAAGGGATTGGACTGATACTTTGCAGACACTGAAGACATCTACAGTGATCTAGTGTGAAAGAGTCTTTGTGAATTGTAGTAAGCTTGATGAATAGCAGTTTGCTAAACTAAACTGTTTTCAGCACAGTTGACAACAGCTTTCGATCAGCAGATGATATTTTCATTTGTCATGGAATTGTTTGTTCAAACTTTCTCACTTTCTCCTTATCGACCTCTATGTTGAGTGTCAGAGTTCATCTATCTACAGTTCCATGAAAACAAGCAAACTCCATCTTTTGCTGAAGATCACGTGGGATGATTGAAAACCTCAGAAAAACTAATAAACTTTAAGGTTAGATTGTTACTACCAGCTAGTATTTCTAAGTTCAATAATTAACTCAAAAGCCCAACACAGATTGGAACCTATTTTATTCTCTGACAGATATTACTACATAGAAAATGTTGAGGTAGAAAGATGCGGGTAACTTTGTGCCAATGATCTTGTCTCTCACAAGGTGATCAATGTGGTCTCTCCATTGTGGGAACAGTTCTTGAAAAGGTGCATCTCAATGTTATCAGTAACTTTGGCTGGGGTTGATGGCTTGGAGGCAGGATTAAAATTTGGAGCCAAAGCATGCCTGGGGTCTCTTCTGTTCCAGATGAGAACATACAAAGTCTCTCTTACTGGAGTAAACCTCATTCTGCACCATTCCTGCTTTATGAAGTCACCACAGTGACACAGGGACTTAGTGTAATACTGGCCAGACTTGGAATAAACTCCTCTTCGCCCATGATTCCAGGAAGAAGAATGAGATCAGTTTAAGTAGCAAAGTTAGAGTTTTGTTATGCGGTTCTCTTATGAAATAACATCTGGATATGAAGTTGTTTACAGCTTACATGGCCTCTGATTTACAGCTAAACCTCTTTCCTTAGTCCGGCTCAACAGATGTACAGTGCTGAGATAAAGCCACGTGCCTGAACTGGATGCATGTTGCCATTCTAAAAATACCTTGGCCAAACACAATCTCTGAACTAGCAATCTACATTTACCTAATCTAAATTTGCAGTTGCAGGACTAATTTGGGATTAACTAACTTGACTAGTGTAGCGATTTGTTCCACTTCACATGAGCTTCTGTGATAAACGTTTGTTACATTTCTGCAAGAACGACATACTGCTAGCAAATGGTTGGTGGTTTTAACAGGTCCAGTGAGCTAAAGTATAGGCAGGCTTCACCTCTAGGTCACTGACCATCAATTTATTCTTTAAGTAAACGTCTTTACACACAGTGGATATAATCTTAATATATCTTGTGGCGTTTTGCGGAGAATTTGCTATTTTAATGCAGGGCTTGACTACAAGTTCCCTCCAAACAATATTTTGCAGAGGTGAAGTCGCTGCATTCAGAGCTTATCCTCACAGAGACAATAAAGACAACAAATAATTGTTTTAAAGACATGCAAACATGCCAGATTTTTCTCTTATCCGGGAATGTATGTGTGGAGTAGCCAGATCATATCCAGCGCTAGACTAGGATGGTGCAAAGCAATGCTAGATTTTTCTTAATACAGTATTTACTACAATTATTAGCTCTTCTAACTTCCAGGGAGCCTTTTTTAAAACAATGTCTTTATTGGTTTTTTTAAGCGTACAACTGTCAGTGATACTATTACACTACAGTGAATCCTTTTCAAGATGATATCAGCACAACATTTCAGTTTGATGACAGCAGTGTAGGTTTTTATAATTCATAGAGGCTTTTTATCAAAAACAGAATAATGAAGTATTTATGTTTCACTTACTTTCTGAGCATACTCCACCCTTGAACTTCATCACTGTAGATTACCGGACACACTTTTCCGTGGAGTGTTTTACAGGCAACCTGTGGGAATACACACTGAAATATCCGGACAAGGGCAACCGCACACAAGTCTCTTCTTGTGATATAAATCAAACAGTAAATAAGCTATTTATAGAGTTGCTGCATCACTGAGAGGTTAATACTGAAAGTGATATTCACAGTGGAAGACTCTGGGCTGTGCTCCAATGTGAATATAATCTGTTATTACTTGTCTTTTTGTCAATGAGGGGCCTTTATCTAGGCAAGAACATCTCAGAGGCCTATTTCTTCTCCGCTGACCTTGTGCTGCTCTGCTTGTTTGCGGTGAGTTTTCCTTGTGGCTCCTCTGGGGAGTAGGCTCGTAGGTTACACAGGGCTAACTGCTGTATTAAGCACGAGCGCACTCACACTGTCCATCCGTACCATGCTCCGGGCTTTAGGGTACTTGCCCCCCCCCCTCCGTCTTCCCCCGCGGCCCAGGCCCATTTGTACTCACACTACCTGGACCGCTGTGAATGCTTCTGTCTGCCTATACGTCATCCCGCCGTAACACGTCACACACATTGATTGACGTCATTGCGAGCGTCACTTTGTTTACAAATCTTTCCATAGACCTCAGAGTTTTTGTGCGTCTTGTCCGACTGTTTTTTAATATTTTCATCTGACCAAATCTGCAGTAAACACTCCACCTCCGCATCACACCAATGTGAACCTTTCGGCACCATTGATTTAAAAATGTTTCTATGTCCGAACAGGCACACATAAAATTACGTCAGAATCGCCGTAGGCCTCATACTCGTACACGTGCGCACGCTCGTGCTCATACATGTGCAAACACGCCCTACAAAAGCCCACCTCTCCAAGCAAGCGGGCTGCAGCTAGGCGTGGTGCGGTTGCACTCACACTGTTCAAACGGACTAGACTTTACCCGTGGAACCTGTTTGGGCACGGTACGGATGGACAGTGTGAGTGCGCCCTTAGCGTTGGGCCATTAGGAAGTAGTGTTGTGTTGATGTGGTAGATGATAGATAAACTTGGGTAAGGTCCCCTGGAGAGCTATAGAGTTTCAACCACTGCTCGGTCACATTCCTCACCATCAGAATTTGCACTGCTATGTGTGTGCAAATGCATACATATCTAGTTATAACAGCTGTGAATGTATGAATACTTTCAGAAAAAATAGAAAAAAACACAGTCATATATCGTACAGTTGCACTGAGAAACAAAAACATTGCAGAAACACATGTATGAATAATGTGAAAACCCATGTGTCCTTTACACATCACTCCCTGTGGAAAAGAAGAGGAGAAATATTTAATCTTATTTTCTTCCTGTAAAAAAAATCTTTTTTCCCCTTCTTCAACATTCAGGAAGACTAGAGGTCAGGGAAAGGTCAGAGGTCATGCAACACTAAACCTCCTTGGAGCTGGCTTTGCTCAGCTACACTTCATCAGGGTGGAAGTTTGCTTATACAGGGGTTTGATCAGAGGTCCTTCAGTTTCCAACAGTATTCCAACCTACAACATCACCTTTCTGAGCACAGTGCATACATTCTGCTTTTTTAAAAGAATATCTGAATTCACAGTAATGAAGTCACTGAGTCTCACACAGAGCTGGGTCACATTACTTTGAAATGTTAACATCAGGTATTGAATACAAATTACATGACAAGTGACTGTATTATGGAAAGATGGTGAAGACTTCTTCTGAAATCTCTTTCTGAAATGGGACGGGATGTAGCCTGAAGACACCGGAGTGGAACTTCAGAGGTGGAGAGGTTTCTGTACTGTAGCTTTGTGTTCTCTAAACCATTTAATGTTTAAATTTGTTTAAATAATGTTTTGTTTTTGAACATTTCCAAATTGTGCCAACAATATGTAGAGCTCCAGCTTTCACAGACTAACGTTCCCTTTGGATGCAGGCAGAAGGTGGGGATAGTTGTGTTACAGATGGATCCTAATAACTCTGGATACACTGCACCTTACAGACCATCGGGTCTGCAGTTTGACTGGGAAACTACTGCCAGACAAAGAGGAGAAGACATCCGACCAAATCACATTTCATTTCCCAGGTCCTATGTTCACCGCTTCTGAAAAGGGTCCGTTTGATTATGTTGCAGTCCAGTTTATAGCGGCCAGGCAGCGCTTCACTCAGTACTGGACACAAGTTGTTTCCATTAGACACTTACACAGAAGTACATAGGGGAATAGGGTCCAGTTGAAAAATACAGAAATTCTCCATTAAGGCAGTCAAGCATTATCTGGGTAACATCACATTTATTCACTTTACATGGAACTAAAATTCATATTATGTTAAATCATGGTAGCCGACTGAGTTTTCTGTTTTTGAGTTCTAAAAAATCATAAATGATCTTTTAGGAGGAGTGGATCTGTACTCGTAGGCTCTGTTAAATGTAACAATATGTTAACAAAGGTTTTCCCCCCAGCAGTAGGAAATAGATGAGGACTTTATTTGCCTCTTCGTCAGTCATTTAAAGTCTTCACAATTCACTCACGTCTTCTGATAAATGTGATTATATAAAAAAACATGTTGCAAAAATTGCCTCGACGTGTTGACTGTTTCGAGACACTTTAGTTTATTTAACTTAGTTGACAAAAGAGCTGTTAAAGTTAAATATCAAAGTCTTTAGCCGTCTAATGCACTTTTTGTACCTGAGTGACATCTTTCAAATTAAATATGGTAATTTGATCTAATGTCAATGTAAACATAGTGATTATTGTAGCTTTAGGGGTTCCCTGTGGAGTTTTTGAACTCTTGTACCACCATTGAGATGTTTTTCAAGGTCCGTGTTTTGTTTATCTTGTGTGGGCACACATTTCTGTCAATGATTCTACAGTACACTCTGATTCACAGGTGGTGGTGACACACCAACATGTGCAACAGGGAGCCAAAAAGACAGGGAAGGAAAAAAGTTTGTTAATCCACTGACAATGATCTTTTTCCTGTCTCAGCTAGTTCATGATCGTAAAGTCATGATCCTGGGTATATGAACCTCTGGAAGCACACATTAGTAGCCATGTTGTTTTAATTGTGGTAATCCTGTGGCTTCCTGTGTGTAGGTGGCCTTGTCCATGTATGTGTCCGGAGGGAAGGGTGCTCTTCCCTTCATCTTTGGTGCTCCAGACAACATGCAGACACTGCTAGTAGGTGTGTGTTATGTCTCTTATCACCTTTACTCTGACATAATGCAGACAGTTATGTGTGTGTGTGTGTGTGTGTGTGTGTGTGTGTGTGTGTGTGTGTGTGTGTGTGTGTGTGTGTGTGTGTGTGTGTGTGTGTGTGTGTACTTTAAGCTTTTGCAGTTTCAGTGTGCTTCATTGTAGCTACAAACACGCTCTTTTTCCACAGTTTGGAGCCAAATTAATAAAGGTCACCCCTGTTCACTTTATCCTCTTTTCTGTCTTTGAAAAAAAGGTAAAACGGCACAGTGCACTCTGAGGTAAAGACTGATAAGTGATGTGATAACTGTCTTTGGTTTGTGGGTCAATGACGTCATCTTTAGCTCCACTGTGGACCCTCTGTGAGCTATCCTTCATACCAGTCAAAGCAAAGACCTGAGTCACCTTTTCCAATTTCCCAACTGTCCCAACAAGAGCGAAAATTGATGCTTGATTTGGACTAGGGAAAGTACTGTTTGTATCTGATAAGTTGTAATTCACAACCAGGGGTTTGAGTCATCAAGAAACAGCACTTAGATGGTGTTTTACTACTCTAATTTGACACATATTTTAGGATGTTGAGATAAAAGGCAGGAAGAGACGGTAGATGACAAGTGCCATAGAAAAAGAGACACAGTTTTCAGAAGTGAAGACGTAAAAAAAAAAAAAACATAACTGTAGCTTGTTGCACTATTGAGTTAATTAAGTTGTTTTTTAGTCAGACTCTTGGCATCAGAGGACCATTACAATGTTGCTGTTTCATTGCAGGCTGTAGTACATTCACTTTAAAGTTGAAAAAGATTTTTGGCCACTAGACAGTAGAACATGGTGTAAACACAACACTGACATAATATATCACCTCACATGTTAGCAGGCATATTTACACATCGAGCAGACACAGCACGATGTTTGCACTCATTTGGACTCATTTGTTTCAGGCCACCTGGCTGATGCAAGTCCAATAATCTCTCTCTTTTTATCTTTGTTTTGGCCATAACCAACTGCCAAGCAAATAGACGTTTAACAACTAAATGCTTCACAACTTGGCTATCTGTTAACTTTGTCTGGCTGCCTTTTGGTCCTGTGCATGTCATACAGTTGTTTATCAAATATTTTTGAAGAGAACGGCTGCCTTGTGTTCTTTTCTTTTGCATATTCTGATTGCTGTATGATGGTATTTATGCTACTGAGGCTGCGGCTGAGAGTTAAAGATAATATCTGTAAGATTTTCATTTAAGTTCCTATCTATCAAAGAGTGAGTTAAAAACAGTGGTGATTGATCATATGATCCACTAATGAAAGCACTTCTACTTTCCTCTTTTTCGAGTATTCCAATATCTGTGTGTCTGTGGTGACATTCCCTCTCTAAATGCAAATGTGCTATGTTCCGCAGGGGTTGGTCTGCCCCGCTTGTCATTGTCCGTTATGCTGCGTTCACTTGTACCTTGAAATTGGGAACTTCTGATTTCTGAAAAAAGTACAATGAAAGGGAACGTTGCAGTCTGAATTTTGAGTCAGGCTCACTGTGTATTCACATCGGGCGCGATGGAGGCGATTAAATCGCCCGGAACACGAGTATTGTGTTGTTTGCCACATTTTTGATCATCGCTTCATTACTTCATTGCTTCAAACACAGGTAGCAGCCGAGGCAGCTAGCTACTGGCTACTAGCTGCAGCTAAACCTCTGGCTCAGCCTACTCTGCTGTTATTCTAGTGCTAACCAGGGATCTGAATGCTTTTAAAAGAACAGAAATGAGCTCACAGATGAAGTTTGTGGCGCTTACAAGAGCCGTTGTGTTGTAATGAGATCAGGCTGATTTAACCTCTCTTTAAGGGCCGGTCCACACGAAGACGGGCACAACTTTAATATCGTTTTGGCCAACCATCCACACGCAGCCGGCGTTATCATAGCCTGAAAGCAGTATTTTTTGTAACCAGGTCCCCGAGTGGGAAGATTGTCCCCTGTGGGGAAACCGCATACTTTGTTAACAATGCCATCATCAGTTTTACAGTGAACTGTGGGGCTATTTTAATATTTTCATGAAATACTCTGCTAGATAAACTAACAACCAGCATCCAGCACATAAAGTCAGCCATTATTTGTTCATTTATGACTGTAACTCAATGTTGTATTATCAGGGCACACTGTACTGCCTCTATGTGAAAATCTGTTTTTACAGAGAGAAAACTCTCTTCGCCCAAGTTGTTGCCTTTGGCAGGTAACACATCTTAACATCTTCTCATTCTACTTACATCAAACAGACTGAATATAAAAAACGTACCTACACGTTGTTAATATCAGTTGAGCATTAAAAGTAAAACCTCAATCAAGTACTGTAAGTCGTAATCTTGGCTATAAAGTGTCTCATGTCCCGACCAACGCTGTGGTTTGAATCCTAAAAAGTCACTAAAATGAACGCAAACGTTATGGCCAAACAGAGTTTCAGTAATAATAAATGCTATTCAAAATGTGTTTTAAACTATAACATTTAAATTGATGAGGTATATGTTGTAGTACCTGAGTACGGAGTACTGTGAGTGCAGTCTGATGTGTTTCACAAAGACATCGCTGCAATGGGACATTACGGACCAGAACAATCCGTGGATGGCTTCATCACCATTCTCACCATTTGGGCTGACCGGGACTGCACCGAGAGCGGTAAGCGTAAAGGAGGGGGCTTGCCGTTCTAGTAAACAGCAGATGGTGTAATCCTGGTCATATCACCATTAAAGAACAGCTCTGTAGCCCGGATGCTGAACTGCTGACTGTTGGACTCCGTCCATTCCGTCTGCCTAGAGAGATCCCGCATGTCATCGCCATTGTTCTGTACCTCCCTCCCTCTGCCAACCTGATGTAGTTGCCGCTGAAATACGGCAATGTGTTACCGTGGCAACACCAGAAGCTAGAGTGAAGTTATCATCTTGATTTCTAATTGTTTTTATTATTTTATTACGTTACATAAATTTTTGATGAAACCTAAATGCAGTTTAATTCAGAGATTTGCTGTATAAATGTATTGAAATGTTGTAATTAAAATAGTTTGAGAGAACGCTTCCTGTCCAAGTGATGTCTTACGTGAGCCTGAGTTGTCAGTGAGAAACAGAGAGACGAGAGGAAAAGAAGGAGAGAGAAAAAGAGAGGAGAGAGGACTAGCTAGTACTGGCTAAGCAGGCGTACACGGTAAATATTCTGAATATTGAAACTTGTGTACCCATGTCAAGAAACTAGTCTGTGAAAATGATGTATGGAAAATGTGTTTTATTTTTTGTTACAGTTTTCACGGTGTCCCGTAACTTCGGTACGAAGCGTGAATCATTTAACCAGGGTAGATATACCCAGCATCTGCCTGTGGCATCATACACACCACCATCTCCAGACTCCAGACAAAACACCCCAATGCCCTCATCATCATGCCAGGAGACTTTAACCATGTCACCTTGGA
The DNA here is from genome assembly GCF_963691815.1 of Echiichthys vipera. NCBI lineage: Eukaryota > Metazoa > Chordata > Actinopteri > Perciformes > Trachinidae > Echiichthys > Echiichthys vipera. The sequence goes on along the minus strand of NC_139825.1, from coordinate 11,495,416 downwards.
TAGAGTCTGACCTTCCCACAGTATGTGAGTTGTCCTACCAGAGAGGAGAGGACTCTGGACCTGATGTATGCTCACATTAAGGATGCATATGTAGCGGGTCCCGGCTAGGCTGTTGACAGATAGATAATCCTGACTGGAAACACAGGATAGCAATGAGTGAAACGGGACCACAACTGCTCATTCTCCAAGTCCTTTGGATTATATTTATTCTTACAAAAATCATATTAACCGTTTGACTGCAATCATAGAATATTCCTGTTATTTTGTTTGCATTAAAGCACTGGTATATTAACCACATTTGAATGACATTCATTTAAATGTATATGACTTACTTATTTTCCATGAAATAAATGTATCAAAATTTGTGTTAAACCAAAGATTTTCCCTTCAATCATATTGTCTATCATCAAGCATGTAATCCCTTCTCCTTTAAACACATATCATTCTCTATCCTCACATCAAAAGAGTAATAACTGTACATTCAGTACATTAAGTATTCACTTAATATAACAGAATGAGTCTATCTTGCAGGTTAACTATCTCACATATACACTGCATTAACACAAACAGAAATGATAAACATGGGTGGCCTATAGCTTGCTGCTTTAACCCGCAAACTCTTGAACTCTCGTACGCACACGCCTTTAACCAGAGCTGCAGCTGTAGCTGGTCTTAACCTGCACATTAGCATTAGCTTCAACATTTCGAAAAAAACACACTCTACACATTATAATAATTTCACACATAATAGCCCTCAAATTCCTATTTCAACTGATGTACCATATACACTTATTTTTATTTACTTATTACTTATTTTTAAGTACAGCATTACCCCACAAATGCTGAAGGAGCCAAAAGAAAACATTCAAAATGGCTGCGGCGTCGGCCGCCATTATGGCCACTACAATAGTCATGTACCGTGGCCCTTTAGTTGGTTTACACACTAAAGCTTTTAGCTTTGTGACCAAACATCACCAAGGATTCATATGAGCTTATAAACCTCTGAAGTTAGAGAAGAAGCTAATAACCAACCTGGAAACACAGGATAGTAATGAGTGAAACGGGCCCACAACTGCTCATTCTCCAAGTCCTTTGGATTATGAGCCTCACTTCCGCGATGCGCCGTAAAGAGTCCCAGTTGTGCTTCATGTAAGTGCTGCCACCCAGTGTCCGTTTTCCATAGTCATTGTGTGTTTCTCTTTCTTAGTCTTAATGAGCAGAGTAAAATAATGAAATAAGATGATGTAAGAGAAATAAACCAAAAAGTGACTCCAGAGGAATTGAAACAGAGCTGGTTTAAGTCATATTTATCAGAAAGATGTCAGTTTGTACATGTTAATGATAAATCCTCCATGCAAACTAAAGTTAGTCACGGAGTCCCACAGGGTTCTGTCCTTGGACCGATTCTATTCACCTTATAAATGCTTCCCTTAGGAAATACTATAAGGAAGCACTCCATCAAATTTTATTGTTATGCTGATGATACACTATTTTTCGATCAAACCAGACAAAACTGATCAGTTAGATAAACTTCAAATGTGCATTAAGGAAATAAAAAGCTGGATGACCTGCAATTTTCTGATGTTAAACTCAGATAAAACTGAAGTTATTGTACTTGGCCCCGAAGGCCTCCGAAACTCAATAACTAAAGATATTGTTACTCTGGATGATGTTGTGTTGTCCTCCAGCACCACAGTAAGGAATCTGGGTGTTATTTTTGATCAGGATCTGTCCTTCGATTCTCACATAAAATTAACAACAAGGACTGCATACTGCAACATTGTGTCTCAGAAGGATGCAGAAAAACTAGTGCATGCATTTGTTATTTCTAGGCTGGACTATTGCAACTCCTTATTATCAGGCTGCTCCAATAAGTCGGTTAAGAGTCTCCAGTTGGTCTAAATGCTGAAGCTCGTGTACTAACTAAAACAAACCGAAGAGAACATATTTCTCCTGTATTAGCTTTTTTTCCCTGGCTACCTGTAAAATCTAAAATTGAATTTAAAATCCTTCTCCTTACCTTCAAAGCTCTTACTGGCCAGGCTCCGTCGTATCTTTAAGAGCTCATAGTACCGTATTACCTGACTAGATAGCTGCGCTCTGAGAATGCAGGGCTACTTGTCGTTCCTAGAGTCTCCAAAAGTAGAAGGGGAGGCTCAGCCTTCAGCTACCAAGCTCCTCTCTTGTGGAACCAACTCCCAAGTGTTATTCGGGAGGCAGACAATGTCCCTATATTTAAGAGTAAACTTTAAACTTTCCTTTTTGATAAAGCTTACAGCTAGGGCTCACAAGCTCTCAGCTATGTTGCTGTTGTTATTCTTAAAGCTGCTTTTGTTCAGCTTAATGATGCTGCTATAAGCCTAGTCTGCAAGGGGAAATATTACCTTTCCTAATACTCTGATACTCTACTCTCCTCTCTATGTCATTCATGTCTCATCAATGCATGTTATTAATTCAACTTCCTTCCCGGAGTTGTTTGTGCTTTGTCATCTCGCAGGTCTCTGCTGATCGCGGTGGTGCCTACTGCCGTGGTCCTGTGGATCACTGCTGATGGTGGTAGTGCCTGCTGCCTTGGTCCTGTGTATCAGGTCCCTGCTGATGGTGGTGGTGCCTGCTGCCGTGGTCCTGTGTGCTAGTCTCTGCTGGTGCTGGTGGTGCCTGCTGCCCTGGTCCTGCGCGCACGTCTCCGCTGATGGTGGTGATGCCTGTTGCTGTGGTCCTGTGGTCCTGTGTGCAGGTCTCTGCCGATGGTGTTAGTGCCTGCTGCTGTGGACCTGTGTGTTGGTCTCTGCTGATCGTGGTGGTGCTTGCTGCCGTGGTCCTGTGTGCTGGTCCCTGCTGATGTTGGTGGTGCCTGCTGCCCTGGTCCTGTGTGCAGGTCTCTGCTGATCATGGTGGTGACTGCTGCCCTGGTCCTGTGTGCAGGTCTCTGCTGATCATGGTGGTGCCTGCTGCCGTGGTCCTGCATGATGCTTCCTGCTACTTCAATAACTATTAATCATTTATTCTGTCAATAGTTTTATAAATTATAAAATTTGTAGCCATTAAAACACCATCAGTGGTATGTCTTGCTGTATCGTAGCTGCTATTGCCCCTACTCATCATTGATCATTTTCGTCATAATTATTTTCATTTTCATGTTCTGTCACCCTGGATGTGTGTGTTCCTGCTGTTCTGCTATGCAGACTGCCATAACATGTTGGTCATGTTCACATTACTATAGATATTGTTATAGTTACTGTTACTCGCTGGAATCTCTGGAAGTGTGTCAGTCTCTCTGTCTTTTGTCTATCTTTGTGTTTCTCTCTTTCTCTCTCTTTCTCTTGCTCCCCAACCGGTCAAGACAGATGTCCGTCCTCCACAGAGCTGGGTCTGTCCGACGTTCCTCCCCTTTTAAAGGGAAGGCTTTCGTTGCCACCGTACTATACGGGGGAATTGTTGGGTCTATGCCTACTCTGTAAAGTGTCCTGAGATAACTTTTGTTATGATTTGGCACTATAAATAAAATTGAATTGAATCGAATTGAAACAATAATAATAGCTCAACAAAACAATTTTGTGAGTATCATACATACATCTCCTCTTCTCTCCTCCCTCTGGGCGGGTCAGATCATAACCTGGTTCCCCTCAAACCCTGCTAAGTTTCTCTGGTGAAGAGGAAGCCTACAACCACAAGGACTGTGAGGAGGTGGTCTGAGGAGGCTTATGAGACACTGCAGGGCTGCTTTGAAGTGACCGGATGGCCTGCACTTTGTGAGCCCCACAGGGAGGACATCCATGGGATCACTGGGTGCATCACAGACTACATCGATTTTTGTGGGGACTGCAATGTCCCAGCTCGGACTGTAACCTGCTACGCCAACAACAAACCCTGGATCACCAAGGACATTAAGGCCCTCCTGAAGGAAAAGAAAAGAATGTTCAGAGATGGCAACCGTGATGAGGTGAGGAGAGTGCAGGGGGTACTTAAACTTAAAATCAGGGAGGCTAAAGACAATTATAGGAGCTGAACGGAGTCTACAGTCATCTGGACAAGCCTGCGAGCACTGTGAGAGTTATGTTCTTTGACTTCTCCAGTGCATTCAAAACCATCCGTCTGGCTCTACTGGGTGAGAAGATGGCTGCGATGCAGGTGGAGGCCCCCATTGTGTCCTGGATTGTGGATCCCCACAGGGGACTGTCCTCTCTCCCTTTCTCTTCATCCTCTTCACCTCAGACTTCAACTATTGCACTAATTCCTGTTACCCTCAGAAGTTTTTGATGACTTAGCAATAGTTGGCTGCATTGAAAAGGGGGATGAAAGTGAATACAGGACTGTTGTGGGCAACTTTGTCACTTGGAGTGAATCATCTGCAGCTCATCGTGACTAAAACAAAGGAGCCTGTAGTGGATCTGAGGAGGGTAAAAACACCTGTGACCCCTGTCTCCATCCAGGGGGTCCCTGTACACAGTGTAGAGGAGTAGAAGTACCTAAGGGCGGCAGTAGCTCAGTCCATAGGTGACTTGGCTGGGAACCGGAAGGTCACCGATATATATATATTTATATACTGTTTTATATTTCTGTTTTTACAGATGTATGTTATCTGTATATTGTTTTTGTTGTTGAATATGTTGTTTGTATAACTGGGATTTGAAACAAAAACTATTTCCCCCTGGGATTATTAAAGTATTTCTGATTCTGATTCTGATATGCATCTGTCTATTTTTTCATGACCACATCATAGTTATATCAAATTTGATAATCAGGGATGACATGCACCTTTTTTTTCTGCTCTTGCATTATAACTTGCTGCTGTCAGAGTAATTAAACATTAAACAACTCTTTTTAAATAATCTTTGGGCTAATGTCCAGTTGAAGTCAGGAGTCAATGGTATTAGTTAAGGCCAAGATCCTCAGATGCCAAATCAAATCATCATGATTATTTAAATTATTTGTATAAACTGACACACTGTTACTTTGAATCTGAAACAAGTTATTTCAATGGTCTAAGAATATTCTATCAATATGTGTGATCATGAGCTGCTCTCTCTCAAAGCTAGAATAGTATATATGATACGTGGTGTAAAGTGTGATCCATAAACAATGGATGGGAGACAGATTACCCCCCCAGTTTTATTCCTAAATTAGCTTTATTCATTTGTGTTGTCAGTTGTGAAAGTGAAAATTTTCCCATTCTCAGCTGCGTGCTCTCATTGTCAACATACTGTATTTCACAATTTATTACTTTATAATTGATGAGTTTTAGCACTCTAGTTTTGGGATTTGGGAGAGGGATCTTCAGAATTTTGGACTGTAAACTACGAGAATAGCATGTACGGGATTTAAAATGGACATAAATACAGAAGCCCTAAAGGGTCATACGTACATACATTTTACTTCCGTTTTCCTGTGGTAATGAGATATTAATTTGAGATCTTGATAAAACAAAACGATAGTCTAGTCTATTAAATCATTGCAGGAAACATCATTCAGTGTATCAATGTCAGGCGAGCCGGAGAATATCGATCACCATCACACATCTCTTCAATCAAGCCCTTAAACAGGCTGAAATAACTTTATGCCTCTCTATTACAGATGATGTTCACATTAGTATGTGTCATCTAAGAAGAAAGTTAGTAAGGCCTCAGCTTTATCAGAGGTGTGAGTGAGCCTGATTCAATTCAATTCAATTCAATTCAATTCAACTTTATTTATAGTGCCAAATCATAACAAAAGTTATCTCAGGACACTTTACAGAGTAGGTATAGACCACACTCTGTGACCTATTTATGATTTACATAGACCCAACAATTCCTCCTGATGTCCTCATTAACTACATCGGTTTCAACATAAATACCAGTACAGGGAGGAATTTTACCATGTGCACATATAGTAAATATGCAGATTAAAGTTTTTACAATTTCATGACAGTAAACAACCAACTGAAATCATCTGTCAGTGTTGTCTATAGTGTTCTTCCAGATATGAGAAGTCTTTATAAGGCATGACATATCAGGTGTGATAGAAATCTCAGGCCTATCACGTTTATCTCATTATCTATCAAAGAAAAATCATCTTGTTATCACAATTTCGTTATCGTGGGAAAATAGAGGAAATAAAATGTATGTATGACCCTTTAATGCTTCGGTACATAAAGCAGTTATAATCAATATATTTCCAATAAAGGGTATGAAATGACAATGTGAAAACAATGTGTAATATAAAAAAGTGGCAGTGATGAACCGAACAGAGAATTGTTGTCATGAATGTGCAGCACTCCTCGGCTTTACTGAGCTTTCAGCTCATTGTTTTACTGTCCAGACCAACTTTAATGCCTTGGTTTACTCTCACCGCTCGTCGTTTTTGGCCACAACAAGCAGCTGTTTTCAGATCAGTTCAGTTTCCCAGTAAGCCCTCATCATGCTCAGTACCAGAGCACTGGCATATTGGGCTGTCATAAATAAATTCTCAAGAGGCTGTTTGATGATGAGTCAGTGATATTCTGTTGTAATTGTCTGTAGGTTATTCTTTGACATTAGTCCAATAATAGATACAGGTTTCTCCGTGATACGTGTGATTCTGTGTCTTGTGTTACAACAGTACCACAGTTTGGTTTTCTGCCTGGTAATATTTGAAGCTCCACCCCAAATGAGGTTGCAATCATTCCCCTCTCCTTCCCTCTCTTTCCCCCCTCTCTCTCCCTCTGCCTTTCTTTACATTTCGCTGTGCACTTTGGATCAATACAACAAGACCTGTTGGAGTTGAACGGATTATTCAGGATACCGATTTATGATAAGGAACAGCACGGATCGGCTATTCAATGAAAGAAGACACGCGCAAAAGAAGAGATGGGCAGTGTTCCTGGACTTTCACCTACCCAGTCATGGGGGAAATGTTGTCATTGCGCCGTGCTGGTTGTACCTGTAGTGGTGGTTTTGGTCCAGCTTTGCGCTGCTTTTAACTTGGACACGGACAAACGCGTTGTGTTCACAGGACCTCCGGGAAGTTATTTCGGATATTCAGTGGAGTTCTTCACAAATTCATCCAGGTAAAGTCTTTATGTAGCATCTCAAAGCCTGGTGTCCTCCTTCACCTTGGCAAGTCAGTGGAGAAAGTTTACAGCATTACAGCACTTCATCATAATCTACTATAGGGAGAATATAAATGAAAGAGTAAGTGACCTCCTCAGTGCTAGTGGTCTTATTTTGGTCTATACAGATGTGGTCCTTCATGGGATCACCATTGTTTGCACTCATACAGTCTTTGTGACTGTACATTACACAGTGACTTTACTTCCCCCCCCTCTCTTCTCGTGTCTTTATGATATTATACTAGGTCAGCTACATGCTACAGAGGTTGTGCCTGTGCTTCTTAGTCAGTTCTCGATTCATATTTACTGTATATAGGCCTATTGTAGTCTACATCTACAGTGCAGCCTTGGAGATTCTTATTAAATATATATATATATATATATATATATATATATATATAAATAAATAAAACACTCAGTGTTTTATGTAGTTAGCACTCACTTCAAACTCTTCTTGTTTGAATATGAATTTATCGCAATAGAAATGTTAAAGATTGAATATGAAGAATGAGCAGAACACCGCACACAACTTTCAAGAACACATTTTATACAACATTTTAATTTTTAATATTAGTCTGTTGAATACTTCATAATGATGATGGAAATAGGCTATGGGTAAAATTCACTTATATATGCATACATCTCGCTCAGTCTCTCTCCCTCTCTCCCTCCCTCCCTCACACACACACTCACACACACACACACCTACCTACACTTGCGCGCACACACACACAGATACACACACACCTACACTTGCGCGCACACACACACACAGATACACACACACCTACACTTGCGCGCGCACACACACACACACACACACACACACACACACACACACACACACACACACTGAATTCCAGCCCAAGTGTGATTGGAAACAGACACACGCGTCTGTATGTGATTGAGAGAGTAGGGGGTTATCCTACAGCAAAGTCAGAAATATGCTAATCTTGTTCTGAATATACTGTATACAGTATATATTATATATAGGCGTTTCTTTCTGTTGACAGATGAGAAACTGTGAGATAAGTCCAAGTTCAAACATGTCCTCCCTTTACACACAGCCTGTAAGTCGACCATCACCTGGTTTGGCTAATTGAGAAAACACTCTGGGCACACACACACACACACACACACACACACACACCCTCACACAGACACGCACACACACGCACACACACACACACACACACACACACACACACACACACACACACACACACACACACACACACACACACACATACACATACACATACACACACACACACACACACAGACACGCACACACACAGACACGCACACACACACACACACACAATAATCCATAAATAAATGGCTATGAATTGTGAAGGACTATCAACTGAGGCCGGTGGCTTTATGGTTCTCCATTAATTGGTTACACATAGACATTTTGTGCATCTCATCTATTACCATACTTTTATTCAGGACTTATTTATTCAGGACTTTTACTTTTATGCAGGACTTTTACCTGTCATAGATTTTTTCTCCCCTTTTTCTTAAGTAACTTTGACTTCTTCCACTATCCATCACTAACACCCTTGAAGGGTTTACAGAGTAAAGTCAATGTGGATTTAATGAATTCCAGTCACACTGATTTTCACAAAAAATGCATACTGGGGATATACCAGTAATATATTGATTTTACATTCCAGTATTTCATATTTCAATTTAAAAAAATGTTAATATTTTATAATATTTTGCTCATGTTTTAAGAAAGGACGTGTGGGCTACTTATTCTGGCTACCTGCATAGGATAAAAGTATTACAACTTAAGAACTAGGAGACATTTATACTGTTCACAGGCTACATTAAACTCTCCACTCTCTTTCAGTTAAAGCGAGACTATGTAACTTAGAAAAGAAGGACATTGTTCCTCTTCCTCTTACAGCCCTGGTCTGGTATGAAGCTATATTCCATGGCCAATGGAGGCTAACGTTAGCACACTTTAGATATATATTGCTGATTTTACTACTCTTCCCTACGGAAGCCCTAAAAAGTCATAGATTACATACATTTTATTTCCTCTGTTTTCTCATGATAATAAGATAATTAATTTGAGATCTGGAAAATCAGTGTATCAATGTCAGACGAGCCGGAGAATATCGATCACCATCACACATCTCTTCAATCAAGCCCTTAAACAGGCTGAAATAACTTTATGCCTCTCTATTACAGATGATGTTCACATTAGTATGTGTCATCTAAGAAGAAAGTTAGTAAGGCCTCAGCTTTATCAGAGGTGTGAGTGAGCCTGATATCATCATTAACTACAGTTTTTTTTGTTTTTTAAACAAACTTTATTGTCATCAATATCATATTACAACAAAATAAATACCAGTACAGGGAGGAATTTTACAATGTGCACATAAATATACACATTACAGTTTAATTTCATGACAGTAAATAACCAACTTAAATCATCTGTCAGTGTTGTCTATAGTGTTCTTCCAGATATGAGAAGTCCTTATGAGGCATGAGGGCATGACATCTCAGGCCTGTCAAGTTTCATTAATTATCTATCACATTAATTATCTCATTATCTCGGGAAAATGGAGGAAAATGATCTCGTAACCATGAGAAAACGGAGGTATTATCTTGTTATCCCAGGAAAACAGACGAAATAAAATGTAATGTATGACCGTTTCAGGCTTCCGTACTTCTCTACTTGTACTATTATGTTATGTTTTGCTATTTTCCATCTTCCCTTAATTGCACTTGTTGCCACAGTGACCAATTGTAATATTCTCACTTTAAAATAAACAAACTGTTAAAGCTAGCCAGCGGCCCTACTTAGCAAGTAACCATCAGTAATGCTAGGCTAACTGCAGCCACAGATATTTATAGCATCAATCAGATGTTGACACACCAAGTAATGTGCAAAGAATTTGAGTATTTTAAATTTGAACTTTTTTGCAATTTTGAACTTGACAACATTTAAGAGAAAAACTTATAAAATATGATGCTTTGCTTTTAATGTTAGCTGAAAGTAGCCATTAGTCTAGTTAGGACAGCATCACCTGGACTGATTACAAGGTAACATAATTTAACAATCTGAAAACAACCACTATTTCCATAATGAGTTCTTATTCATTTTGTTACTTGGAGTAGTTTTTTATTCCACAGTATTGGTATTGATTTTTTTTCCACCACTGGAATACATTGATGGCTATCTGATCAAATAGTACAGGAGGCTCACATTTAACATACTAACAAGCAGATTAAAACATAGAATAACCGATCACTTACTGATTAATAGTGTTAATGAGTTGAGTACATTTTGAGCACCACCAGTGTTAACATTAATATGATGCACATGAGTGCATCATAATTGTAATTCAATAACATACATTATTCTGAATGAGGACTTTAGGCTACTTTAAGTATAGTTTGATGCAAATACTTTTATACTTTTTTTTTGAATGGATGGCTTTCACTTGTAACAGAGTTTCTCTAAATTGTGATATTGCTACTTTGAGATTAAAATCAATGTTGCTTTAATGACTGTAGATGTTGTCCTGTGAGGAAATTGGTTAAGATTCTCTGTTTGCTTAACTGAGCTTCTGGCAGTTAGAGAGCATGATGTTGAGTCATTATTGGGATGCTGAATTTCACAGACTGATGCCCTATTTGCTTACAATAGTTTTACTTACACTTGACCAAATTCATGTGTTTTGACAGCTACTGTTGAACATATTCATATGAATTAATTCATGTTTTGTGGTGGGTAAACATCACAGCAGGAAAAGGATGACATAGATGTTTTCTTTCTGCTTTCTGCGGGCTGTCATGCATTCGGACAATTACCACACTGTTTGGCTGTAGGGCGCCTTGTTAAGAGTTGCTGCTGTTGCTCACCATGCCCTCTCTGTTTTCACTGTCTCAGCACACATGTCCAGTTTAAGTCAATAAGTCTTGTTTAGGGCACAGGCATCAAGTGTGATGGTAGAGATGGTTCAATAGTGTACATCAACAGTAAACTTGGCTCTAGCATACTTGCCAACCTTGAAACCCCCCAAAAATATGGAGCTTTAAAGACGTTTTCTGCGTTCTGGTGACTTTAAAACATTTAAAATAACAAAAAAACAAGTACATTGCACCATCATTTTTATGTCAAATACCATATTTAATCTTAAATTTTGCTTATTGTAGTTGAAAGTCTGCAGCACAGTCCTTGAGAGACATAGGTGTGGGCCGGTCCTGTGTAATTCAATTTACAGGAAAGAAGTGAGCAAAGAGTTGTCCATCCTCATTCTATTCTCTGTCACTACCTTCTGACCATACTGAACACCCTCTCTGAATATGCATTGCTGTGTGGTATGGATAAAAGTCATCAGTTTAGTCAGATTCCTGAAATTCCCATCTTTTGCCATGAAAGCCCAAACATTGTGAGATATCTGGGAGAATTTTAACAGCAGGACTAAAATGAGAGAGAGTAGTGAAAATCAGGAGGGTTGGCAAGTATGGGCTCTAGGCATGGCAATATTATTAGGCTGATTCACTGCTTTGGTCCAGACTGAAATATTGTGACAACAATTGGCTAAATTGCCATGACGTTATACATTCATGGTTCCTAGAGGATGAATCCTACTTTGGCAATCCTCTGACTTGACATTTGACATTTTGGATTCAGAGTTTGGACAGTAATGATAATATTGGATGGATTGCTCTGAAATTTGCTACAGATATGTCCCCCTAAGCTTGAATCCCCTGACTTTCCCTCTAGCGCCACCACCAGATAAGATTTTCTGTTTGTCCAGTAATCCCTCCAAAACTAACGACATTCCCAACAGCCTCACCTGTACTTGTGTTTAGTGCCAGCCTAATGTTAGTGTGCTACTACGCTAAACTAAGATGGTAAATATGTTACTGGATTTATGTCCCTACAGTCCTGTTTCCCAGCTCAATATCTACTAATATGATTAATTAAGGAGACCTTACAAAGGGGTTTACGTTCTCATGCTTTTCCCCTTGGGCAAATATTCAATGTTTCCCTGGGTCGAAATGTTGAAATCACCCATCTGCTGTACATCTTAAAGCCTACTGTTGTTATACTCATGAAATCTACACACCACTTCAGATTTGCTGGCAACACTGCTTTCTTGACCTTCGACATTTATATCTCCACAGTGACTCTACGGATTTTTACCATTCAAACTGCATTTGAAAGGGCAATCTCCTTTCATTATTTCCTTCAATATTAGGCCTGCTAAATATGCTGCCATTCTCATTGTGGGCATGTTAGCTCGCTGATGAGACCGATCCTACCCGAGGCCGTGCATGTTCAGCCCGAGCCCGGCCTGACCCGAAACATTAACAGAGTCAATTTCAATCCGATAATTTTTTTAATAAATGGTCCATTATGTCTGACGTTCTCAAATACAATTGGGAGTTGTTTGAACTGTAGAATGGAATTATTCAGAATGGAATTGATCAGAAAAGGATCTGAATGAAGACATGTGAACTGCACTAATGCACTGGACAAAGCCGGCACATACCTGTATGTCGTCACTGCCCACGACTTGTTTGAAATGCTTCCATACCTCAGACTTTCCCCCAGACTTGATAAAAGTTGTTTTTATTTCATTATTTACATCTCCAAGCCCCATGTTGAACTTTAGCTGCAAAGCACAGCAGCAGGCCTGTTGTGACACGGGCGAGTGGAGGAGACAGTGCAACATATGGCGTCTTTCTTTTTTTTACTTTGTGCAATTTTGTACACATTTGTTACATAGGCCTACTCTGCTAAATAAATATAGGCCTATAATAGTTCTGTTTATAGCATAGCTTTCCCCTCAGATTAGGCCAATAAAGCAATGATTAAAAAAACAAACAAAAACCCCCCCACAAGCTGGCCCAAGCATAGTGGTGGGAAATATAGGCCGGGTCGGGTCATGGTTGTGCTCGAATCTAAACTCTAAATGGGTCTCAGCTGTTGAAATCCAGAGACCTGATGTCAGTGGTACTACATGGCCACTCACAGTCACTGCTGCGTTGGGTTATATTGATAGTAGGAAAATATATAATTTGGTCAATTAAGCCAACATTGCACATTAAAATAAATAACTACAAGAACATGCACTAATTGGGTATTGTGTCAGATTACTCTGGGCCACCCACATATGTATGAGCTTAATGATTGTATTTACAATCCTAATCCAACATAACAGATATTTGGGTTGGGGAACTGGTTTATATAAGCATCATGTCCTGTTTATTATAACAACCTAGATAACATCTTGAGAGACCTGAACAGGGTTTGTTCCATGGACATGTTTTGTGTTTATCACTGAATGTAATTATATACCTCAGTGGTTCTTAGTGGTTCTTGTTTCATTGTAAGAAATTCAACCAAAGTCATTGTCCTTTCTTAAATAGTTGGATTGAAATACCGGCCTGAAAGGGTTAAACTATTCAGTATTTTAGAAAAATGAGTTCTAAATAATTTTCTTATGATGCATATGAATCGTCAAACTGAGTAAGACATACCATTAGAACATGACTTATTTCAAAATAATGTTGCTATGTAAATGCATCGACTGGAGCTCATAAATCCTTATGTAAAAATATATGTTGCATCTTTCACCTGGTCATGCCTCTTAGCCATTTCCGTGTTTGCAGATGTTCATGTAGAACGCGAGCTAAAGGAAAGGAATCCTTGTTTCAGGTCGCCACCTACTGACAACAAATAGTCAGCTTTATGTGTCAAACTTCGTTGTATTTTGGGGCTTGGGATTCTCGAAAACTCACCAAAACTAGCACACAGGTTAGAAGTGTGTGGCCAGCAGGCTCCATAGCGCCCCCAAACATACGCCATGGTTGGGGAAAGGTTATTTTGATGTTCATGAAATTATGTGGGATCATTGCTCTCATCTTGAAGAACATATTGACAATTTTTTTTTCGCCTAACAGAAAGTCATCCATCTTGGATTTTGTGCATTTATTTTAATTTTACAAACAAGTTTGAGGCCTTTGGGATGCTCAAAAATGCACAAAACTGTGGACAGATGTTCAAACCAATTATGTTTTTGATTTGATATTATAATTTGATTTGGGTGTGGCACTTCCGGTCTATAGCAATTTTTAGCACACTTTCTATACTCGAAAGCGCACAAAACTTTGCAAATACATGAAAACCCTTAAACATTGGAAAAATTAACAGTTATTTGGTCCATGTGTGTTTAGTTAGCTCCATAGCGTCCCCTAACGCCTGGAAGGCATTAGTTGAAACAAAGTTGCTCTGATTTTCACACAATTTGGTACCAACATAGCTTTAATCATTTGTCATATTTCCCATTAACTTTCATTAACTCCACCCAACAGAAAGTCAGCCATTTTGAATTTTGTGTAGTTTTCATTTATTTTATGCAAACTCTTTTAAACTCCTCCTAGAGAGATTATCGGAGTTATTTCATATTTTCTTGGTCATAATTCATGTGACTAACCGCGATTTCATGGTGTTTTTCATAACTTCTAAAGAATTCAACAAGTCAATCTCAAACATGGTCAGCAGAATCACAAGACCTTAACGATGCCAAATTGCAAAGCATTTGTGTTTTACTGGAACGGGGTTGCCCTGGCAAGGTGGGCAAATTGTATGTTTTGCCACGACACAGTAAACTGTAACATGACTTTACATTGACCATTCTGCCCCAGATTTCCCATTTTATATGAGAGTTCAGAGTCCTCTACACACCCATATTGAGTCAGAGTCACAGCGCCACCTACTGAAAACAGCAAGTAAAGCTTGTGTGACAGACATCGTCTGATTTACATGAATTTACATTTATATTGTGTGGCCTACATCTTATATGCAACATGGTATATCGTTAATGTGTGTTCTCTGGTGTCTCAGTGGATATCCGAAGAGATACAAAAATTGAAATCCATAATTTGCAGTTCCCAATGGTCGATACAGAAAATAATGTCTTGGGTCATGCATGCAGAATGTGATGGTTGCGGGAATGTATGGTTGGGTCTGCCAGCGTCCCATCGTGCCAACCCGATGCGCATGGGGTGTGAGGGCCCAGTCAATGTTGCTTGCAGCTTTAATTCTGGTATGTTATGCTGTTCATCCATTTTCAGGCTGAAACCTTTTGGAGGTAAGGATAAATGCTTCCCAACTTGCAGATAGTTACAGTGGCTAGCATGGCAGAGGCATTGCACATGCACTTTATTATTTTGGCCAATTCAGTCATCCATAATAAGTCATTTGTCTGGAAGATGGTGTAAACTTAACAAAAAATTAGTTCTAATCAGAGATGCATCCACTTTTTTAAAAGTTCTGATTTGATTTCAAGACCTGAATTCATAGATCCGCCGATACAAGCAGATTGAAACCATTTGCATTGCATTTTATTTTTGTCTTAATTTTATATGTATATCAAAGTCGTTTATTTGAACTGTAGGTTAAGTAGACTTCACTTCACTGTGGGAGTGCAAATTGATATGGCAAACTTTGCCTGCATATCTCACTCATAGAATACTAGACAATTCGAGACAATGAAATATAGGGACTACTGGTTATTGTTGTAGATAATTACTAAATATTGGATTATTTAAAAAATCTTGGCTACAAAATTTTGGCTATTGGCTTAAAATTGCATTATTATGTATTTATATAAAACATATCAGACCACACAATCTGGATCGGTGATGTCAGAGTGAATAACGTCAGTGTCTGCACCCAATACCGTGTTTGGATCAGATCAGTCCCAACTGTAGTTTAAGTGAATACCTTATGAGTCGATGGTATATCAGTGTTGTTTACAACTTGTTACAAGAAAAATCTTCAATGAAATTCTCATGCTTTATGTTAATTCTCCCTTATTTTCTACATGAATTGAACCTTTTTTTTATTGAAAATATCTTTGCTACTGAATAATTATTTACTGGGTTTTATTATTTGAAAGGCTCCTCTGGCTACATTGGATTTTAATTAATACATCCACAGATGACACATGATTTCAATGCTGACTTTTACCTCACACTGAGGTTGCAGAGCGTTGGCTTAACTTGATGTGATAATGTGAGCATTGTTAATCATAGACAGATGTTTAACCTTCTTCCTGGGCATCACTGCTGGACAGTGTTTTTTTTCCTGAACCAAACATTAAAAAAAACTCCATGACACCATGACCAACGTGATAATGACAGGGATCTGCGTAAATACAGCCACTGAGGTAAAATCTGTAAACTGATCTTTAAATGTCAGTGTATTAAACAGTTGCGCTGTACCTCATAAGCCCCCACAAACTGGAGCAGGGATTGGTAAGGGAGAAGGCAGCCTAGGTACTGCTTCATTATGATTGTACTTGATGTTACTTCTCAAGTAACACCAAGCTAAGAGAAAAGTGTAAGGTCAAACCAGGGCTTTTTTGAGCATTGTTTGAATTGATGTAGTTTGGGTTTTGTATTAGTCATATGCTCATTGAGCACTGTTACATCCAGATACAAAACCAGGAGTAACCATTGATAATGAAAAGAAGGATGGATGAGAGGCGCTTGTTGAAACAAATTGCCCGTACAAACAAAAGGAACAATGTCGGTCACTGAACGGAAAACATGCTTGTCACACAAACAGTCCTGCAAAACAGGCCATCTAAAATGACAAGGACAAAAAAAGTTAAGGTATTGACAAACAAAAATCCAGATCACAAAACCAAAGTGTGCTGTAATCACCCTCCTTTCAAGGAAAAGGAGTAAAACCTACCATAAGTTATATGAACACACCACCCAGTCCGCTGCCAGTCAGCGCACAGCACAGGATGGTATGAGAGAGGGAGGGCACCCAAGCATTCTGCCTGTCTTTTATCCTGGAGCTGATTAAGCCCAGGTGTGCTTTATTAGCGTCACCAGCAGCAGCCCAGAGAAAATTACAAGGAGGGGGAGGGAGGAGACACACCACAAAAAAAACATACTCCTACGTAACAAGCACATATACAGAAGATGTTACCTTTCAAATTAAGCCACATACATGCATTTTGGCTCGAAAAAGCTCTACCCAGGGTGGGCAGGTTAAGAGTTAGATAACAATATTGAAGCCTGGTGTCATGTAAGGTTGTCAAAAGTATCAGTACTTTGATACTTTTTTTTAGATACCATGTGTTCTTCATTTATTTTTACATTTGATAGTATCAAAAGTACCAAAAAAACAAACACAACACAGACGCTACTGGCAGTAGCATGCAGCTAATATAAGCTTACCAGTAGCCTGCAGTGGGAGCATACCTATGTTCCCCCTGGTCCTATGTTCCACTTTGTATGTGACTGGGAAACATAGGACCCTTTTAAAAAAACAAAAAAACATCTGATGTTCCCCACTTTGTATGTGAAATGGGAACAACAACACCCTGACCCTGACTGAAACCTCTAAAAATAAGAAAATGTCGAATTAAATCAGTGAAGACATAGGCTTATGTGACCAGGGAACACACCAGGGACCCTGCAGCTGCACTTTTTGAGACACCATGAGCATTGCTGAAGATGATGGGGAAACAACTAAAAGTTACCTTTTCTGTAGCAGCACTGTGTGCAGGTTGTTAATAGTCTTTTGTATGCCTTGGACTAGTGTTGTTTTTGGCGGCCTGTTTTACTTTTTTTAGTCTAGTCTAGTTTTAGTCGACTAAAAGTCTGAGCATTTTAGTCTAGTTTTAGTCGACTAAAAGTCTGAGCATTTTAGTCTAGTTTTAGTCGACTAAAAGTCTGAGCGTTTTAGTTTAGTTTTAGTCAACTAAAAGTTTGAGCGTTTTAGTCTAGTTTTAGTCGACTAAAAGTCTGAGCATTTTAGTTTAGTTTTAGTCGACTAAAAGTCTGAGCGTTTTAGTTTAGTTTTAGTCGACTAAAAGTCTGAGCATTTTAGTCTAGTTTTAGTCGACTAGAAGTCTGAGCATTTTAGTCTAGTTTTAGTCGACTAAAAGTCTGAGCATTTTAGTCTAGTTTAGTCGACTAAAAGTTTGAGCGTTTTAGTCTAGTTTTAGTCGACTAAAAGTCTGAGCATTTTAGTCTAGTTTTAGTCAACTAAAAGTCTGAGCATTTTAGTCTAGTTTTAGTCAACTAAAAGTTTGAGCGTTTTAGTCTAGTTTTAGTCGACTAAAGGTCTGAGCATTTTAGTCTAGTTTTAGTCAACTAAAAGTCTGAGCATTTTGGTCTAGTTTTAGTCAACTAAAAGTTTGAGCGTTTTAGTCTAGTTTTAGTCGACTAAAGGTCTGAGCATTTTAGTCTAGTTTTAGTCGACTAAAAGTTTGAGCATTTTAGTCTAGTTTTAGTCGACTAAAAGTTTGAGCGTTTTAGTCTAGTTTTAGTCGACTAAAAGTCTGAGCATTTTAGTCTAGTTTTAGTCGACTAAAAGTCTGAGCATTTTAGTCTAGTTTTAGTCGACTAAAAGTCTGAGCATTTACTCTAGTTTTAGTCAACTAAAAGTTTGAGCGTTTTAGTCTAGTTTTAGTCGACTAAAAGTCTGAGCATTTTAGTTTAGTTTTAGTCGACTAAAAGTCTGAGCATTTTAGTTTAGTTTTAGTCGACTAAAAGTCTGAGCGTTTTAGTCTAGTTTTAGTCGACTAAAAGTCTGAGCGTTTTAGTCTAGTTTTAGTCGACTAAAAGTCTGAGCATTTTAGTCTAGTTTTAGTCGACTAAAGTCTGAGCATTTTAGTCTAGTTTAGTCGACTAAAAGTCTGAGCATTTTAGTCTAGTTTTAGCCGACTAAAAGTTTGAGCATTTTAGTCTAGTTTTAGTCGACTAAAAGTCTGAGCATTTTAGTCTAGTTTTAGTCGACTAAAAGTCAGAGCATTTTAGTCTAGTTTTAGTCGACTAAAAGTTTGAGCGTTTTAGTCTAGTTTTAGTCGACTAAAAGTCTGAGCATTTTAGTTTAGTTTTAGTCGACTAAAAGTCTGAGCATTTTAGCTTAGTTTTAGTCGACTAAAAGTTTGAGCGTTTTAGTCTAGTTTTAGTCGACTAAAAGTCAGAGCATTTTAGTCTAGTTTTAGTCGACTAAAAGTCTGAGCATTTTAGTTTAGTTTTAGTCGACTAAAAGTTTGAGCGTTTTAGTCTAGTTTTAGTCGACTAAAAGTCTGAGCATTTTAGTCTAGTTTTAGTCGACTAAAAGTTTGAGCATTTTAGTCTAGTTTTAGTCGACTAAAAGTCTGAGCATTTTAGTCTAGTTTAGTCGGCTAAAAGTTTGAGCGTTTTAGTCTAGTTTTAGTCGACTAAAAGTCTGAGCATTTTAGTCTAGTTTTAGTCGACTAAAAGTCAGAGCATTTTAGTCTAGTTTTAGTCGACTAAAAGTCTGAGCATTTTAGTCTAGTTTTAGTCGACTAAAAGTCTGAGCATTTTAGTCTAGTTTTAGTCGACTAAAAGTTTGAGCGTTTTAGTCTAGTTTTAGTCGACTAAAAGTCTGAGCATTTTAGTCTAGTTTTAGTCGACTAAAAGTCTGAGCATTTTAGTTTAGTTTTAGTCAACTAAAAGTTTGAGCGTTTTAGTCTAGTTTTAGTCGACTAAAAGTCTGAGCATTTTAGTCTAGTTTTAGTCGACTAAAAGTCTGAGCGTTTTAGTCTAGTTTTAGTCGACTAAAAGTCTGAGCATTTTAGTCTAGTTTTAGTCGACTAAAAGTCTGAGCATTTACTCTAGTTTTAGTCGACTAAAAGTCTGAGCATTTTAGTCTAGTTTTAGTCAACTAAAAGTTTGAGCGTTTTAGTCTAGTTTTAGTCAACTAAAAGTTTGAGCGTTTTAGTCTAGTTTAGTCGACTAAAAGTCTGAGCATTTTAGTCTAGTTTTAGTCGACTAAAAGTCTGAGCATTTTAGTTTAGTTTTAGTCGACTAAAAGTCTGAGCATTTGAGTCTAGTTTTAGTCGACTAAAAGTCTGAGCATTTTAGTCTAGTTTTAGTCAACTAAAAGTTTGAGCGTTTTAGTCTAGTTTTAGTCGACTAAAAGTTTGAGCATTTACTCTAGTTTTAGTCGACTAAAAGTCTGAGCATTTTAGTCTAGTTTAGTCGACTAAAAGTCTGAGCATTTTAGTTTAGTTTCAGTCGACTAAAAGTCTGAGCATTTTAGTCTAGTTTTAGCCGACTAAAAGTCTGAGCATTTTAGTTTAGTTTTAGTCGACTAAAAGTCTGAGCATTTTAGTCTAGTTTTAGTCGACTAAAAGTCTGAGCATTTTAGTTTAGTTTTAGTCGACTAAAAGTCTGAGCATTTTAGTCTAGTTTTAGTCGACTAAAAGTTTGAGCATTTTAGTCTAGTTTTAGTCGACTAAAAGTCTGAGCATTTTAGTCTAGTTTTAGTCGACTAAAAGTCTGAGCATTTTAGTCTAGTTTTAGTCGACTAAAAGTCTGAGCATTTTAGTCTAGTTTTAGTCGACTAAAAGTCTGAGCATTTTAGTCTAGTTTAGTCGGCTAAAAGTTTGAGCGTTTTAGTCTAGTTTTAGTCGACTAAAAGTCTGAGCATTTTAGTCTAGTTTTAGTCGACTAAAAGTTTGAGCATTTTAGTCTAGTTTTAGTCGACTAAAAGTCTGAGCATTTTAGTCTAGTTTTAGTCGACTAAAAGTTTGAGCATTTACTCTAGTTTTAGTCAACTAAAAGTTTGAGCTTTTTAGTCTAGTTTTAGTCGACTAAAAGTCTGAGCATTTTAGTCTAGTTTTAGTCGACTAAAAGTCTGAGCATTTTAGTTTAGTTTTAGTCGACTAAAAGTCTGAGCATTTTAGTCTAGTTTTAGTCGACTAAAAGTCTGAGCATTTTAGTTTAGTTTTAGTCAACTAAAAGTTTGAGCGTTTTAGTCTAGTTTTAGTCGACTAAAAGTCTGAGCATTTTAGCTTAGTTTTAGTCGACTAAAAGTCTGAGCATTTTAGTTTAGTTTTAGTCAACTAAAAGTTTGAGCGTTTTAGTCTAGTTTTAGTCGACTAAAAGTCTGAGCATTTTAGTCTAGTTTTAGTCGACTAAAAGTCTGAGCATTTTAGTCTAGTTTTAGCCGACTAAAAGTCTGAGCATTTTAGTCTAGTTTTAGCCGACTAAAAGTCTGAGCATTTTAGTCTAGTTTTAGTCGACTAAAAGTCTGAGCATTTTAGTTTAGTTTTAGTCGACTAAAAGTCTGAGCATTTTAGTCTAGTTTTAGTCGACTAAAAGTCTGAGCATTTTAGTCTAGTTTTAGTCGACTAAAAGTCTGAGCATTTTAGTCTAGTTTTAGCCGACTAAAAGTCTGAGCATTTTAGTCTAGTTTTAGTCGACTAAAAGTTTGAGCATTTTAGTCTAGTTTTAGTCGACTAAAAGTTTGAGCGTTTTAGTCTAGTTTTAGTCGACTAAAAGTCTGAGCATTTTAGTCTAGTTTTAGTCGACTAAAAGTTTGAGCGTTTTAGTCTAGTTTTAGTCGACTAAAAGTCTGAGCATTTTAGTCTAGTTTTAGTCGACTAAAAGTCTGAGCATTTTAGTCTAGTTTTAGTCAACTAAAAGTTTGAGCGTTTTAGTCTAGTTTTAGTCGACTAAAAGTCAGAGCATTTTAGTCTAGTTTTAGTCGACTAAAAGTCTGAGCATTTTAGCTTAGTTTTAGTCGACTAAAAGTCTGAGCATTTTAGTCTAGTTTTAGTCAACTAAAAGTCTGAGCATTTACTCTAGTTTTAGTCAACTAAAAGTTTGAGCGTTTTAGTCTAGTTTAGTCGACTAAAAGTTTGAGCGTTTTAGTCTAGTTTTAGTCGACTAAAAGTCTGAGCATTTTAGTTTAGTTTTAGTCGACTAAAAGTTTGAGCATTTTAGTCTAGTTTTAGTCAACTAAAAGTCTGAGCATTTACTCTAGTTTTAGTCAACTAAAAGTTTGAGCATTTTAGTCTAGTTTAGTCGGCTAGAAGTCTGAGCATTTACTCTAGTTTTAGGGCGTGATCACACTGTCCTCCCGGACCGAGACCCGGACTTTAGGGTACTTGTCCCCCCTCCCTCTCCCCCCCGCGCCCCAGCCCCGTTTGTACTCACACTACCAGGGCCTCGGCCAATGCTTCTTGCTGTCCACACGCCATCACGCCGTAACACGTCACACGCATTGATCGCGTGTGTGGCTTTTGTTACAAATCTTTCCACAGACCTTGGAGTTTTTGTGCGTCTTGTCGACTGTTTTTGAATATTTTCATCCGACCAAATCTGCAGTAAACACTCCACCTCCGCACCACACCAACGTGAACCTTTCACCACTATTGTTGTTGTTGTTAAATGTCCGCGCATGGTCCGTCCTTCTATTTACATGTCCGAACAGGCGGACATAACGCTACTGCCGTAGGGCTCGTGCGCGTGCACGTGCGCACGCTCGTGCTCGTACATGTGCAAACGGCTCCGCTAAAGGCCACCTATTTCAAGCGGGCCGTGGCGGCCCAGCTGGCCCCAGTTGAGCGCGGAGCGGGTGCGCTCACACTACTTAAAGGTACTAGATTTTAGCTGAAAAACCGGTTTTGGCCGCGGCTAAAAGGATAGTGTGATCACGCTCTTAGTCGACTAAAAGTTTGAGCATTTTAGTCTGGTTTTAGTCAACTAAAAGTCTGAGCATTTTAGTCTAGTTTAGTCGACTAAAAGTCTGAGCATTTTAGTCTAGTTTTAGTCAAAGAAAATTATATATTAGTCTCTTTTTAGTAATGCAGTTATATTGCCAATATGATAAAAGTACCTAGTAGTATTGATGAAACCAACATTTTCTTTTAGCCAAACCCATGCAGATATCTTTAGTATACATGAATGTACAGGTCTAGAATAAGTAATCCAATTTATGTTGATGCTAAATTCAGTTCAGTGTGATTTGCTCTATGAAATACAAAACTAGTGAAAGTATTTGGCCAACAAGGGGAAGTTTAGTGCACTTATAGTGAGTCAGGTAGGAACTAAAAAAAACACACACACACACACGTTCTCAGCTCCAGTGGCTAACGTCTAAAGCTAGCGTTTAACCCCGACACATTAACCGTTGCCTCATGTCGCATGAGCTTTCTAAAACAGAAAGTATCGTTACGTTATGACTTGACTTACCTAAGTTGTCGCTAACCCTAACGCTAACATTAACCCACAGCAGCGGCAGCTTCAGAATCTAAATAATGCGCGTGTGGGGATTGAGGAAGTGACATCGCCCAGACGCGAGACTGGGAGAGAAACTTCAAAATAATAATAATAATAATAATAACGTGACTAAAACGAGACGAAACAACGTTATTTCGTCTCGTTTTCGTCAACGAAAATGAAGAGACATTTCGTCTCGTTTTTTATTCGTCAACGAAATTGCAATATATATTTAGTCTCAGTCATCGTCACATGCCCAGCATTTTCGTTTCGTCTCGTCTAGTTTTCGTAACGTAATAAAGGTTTGTTGACGAAGATATTTCGTCATCATTTTCGTTGACGAAAGCAACACTACCTAGGACTCTTTTTGCTGTGGTAACGGCAGAGGTATAGAGTATCGTTTTTTATACTAGCATCATATTAAAGTTTAAAATTCTGGTATTGTGTGACAACCTTCTCATGATAAATATGGAGCTCCATCAAGGAGATTGTTAGCATTTTTTGTTTTTTTACTTTTAAAATATTCTCTTCTTACTCAACGGCAACTTGTAGTAATAAAGAATCTAACCAATCACTGGCGCCACATGTACCCTTTTGACCCTTCCAAGTTTTTGTCCAGATTAATTTCATAAGCTATGTGCATGAGAAAACTTTAGTAAAACTTTAGTAATATAAATACATATGTTTTTAGATTCAAACAAATGTCTCTGTGTAATCTTGAACTAAGATTTTTTTTTCTCTGTGCTGTGTAGTACTAGTGTTTTGATCGGCGCTCCAAAAGCTAACACTAGCCAACCCAACATCACTGAAGGAGGAGCTGTGTACTTGTGCCGCTGGAGCCAAGCTAAATGCAGCATGATCAACTTTGACAAGCAAGGTAGGGTGTCTTGTTAAATGAAAATTGATGGTCCGCCTCTTTGTAGATAAAATTGTGATCTTAAGCTCAGTATTCAAAATCCAACTGAGAGACTTTTCCCTACATCATAATCACAGCAGTAGTTGGTAACTTACATTGTTCCAGGATATAAAAGTGTCATTTTTTTCCCATGGCGGGTGAGACAGGACTGTGTAGTAAATGCTCAGCTGTATCTAACCAGCCATGAAAGTGGCTTAGAGAACCTATAGGTAGTTAAGCACTACTCTGCAGGACCCTGAGGTCAGGATTGCGACTCCCTGCCGCCTTATGGGTCCTTATTAAACGCTTCTCAGTTTTTATTAAAACCAGCCTTTAATGTCTCTCTGGTGTTTTAATGGTGACTGAGGTTTTCCTCCACCCCTCAGTAAGGTCTCAATTTTGGTACACAGGCTGTATTTTGCAGTGCTTTTACAGAGCTTTGATTTCCTGCTGAACTTGGGCCCAATGTTATGAAAGCTCTTTAATTAGGACAGAGTCATTACGGGGACAAGGACCCCAGAGGACCTGGGCTGCCCCCGGCTCAGCCAGAAAAATAATCACCTCCATCAGAAATACAGGAAGCGATAAGGACCACCGTTTGAGGATCACAGCCTAACTTATTGTATGCTCTCGGATGCTGATATCTATCGGTTTACACAGACCGAGAGCTGTGACTATGAAAACTCTGCATACAAAAATACACACTTAAAATCTGTTTACACACAGACTCTGCAGAAACGGGAAACGTGAAACGTGATACAGCGTAGAAAACAACATGCAAAACCACACACTTTTTTTTTTAACGTTACCTTTATTTTACCAGGAATGTCCCATTGAGATTAAAAACTTCTTTTTCAAGGGAGTTCTGGCCAAGAGGCAGCAAAACTTACAAAGTTACAATATAAAGACAACAGATAAAATTATAAAAACAGTTACAAGTAAAGGAGGTTGTCTCAAGTGCTCTCAGCCTGGATTTAAAGCATTCAAAGAAATCAGTTCAGTTAATTTCCAGTCTTATTGCAGCATGTTCCAGGTAGAAGGAGCAGAGTAGACGAAAGCCCTTTTTCCCAGTTCTGTGCGGATAGACAGATGGCAACAACTGATCGTTTGAACGCAAACCATAAGAATCAACACTTCTCAGTGTTTTATTAAATTACAGATGTAGGAAAGGCATAAAGAAGGCAATCCCACTCGAGAATACAAGTCACAATGATGAGTCAGAGCTCTACAGCTCCTTAGATATTGAGCTGAGTCGATCATATACATCAGGTCCCCATAATCTAAAATTGATAAAAAGGTTGCTGTGACAAGCCGTTTTTCACCTCAAAAGAGAAACAACAATTTATTTTGGTAGAAGACACCCACTTTAAGTTTAAGTTTCTTCACAATATTGTCAGTATGGGGCTTGAAGGTGAGGGAGTCATCATGCAAGATACCAAGGTATTTGTATGTATGAACCGCCTCTATGACATTTCCCTTAAGAGTGGACACTGGGGACTGTTTGAGGTACTTTCTTAGTGTTGGAAAACAACATTAGCTTAGTCTTCTCGGCGTTGAGGATTAGTTTTAGCTGCAGGAGTGTGTGCTGGACGCAAACCACTCTGCTACAGACAGCAGGCACATATATCAGGAAATACAGCACAGTGAAGTGCAAACAGTTGCAGGCATATTTATGTATGATTTAAGGCATCATATTTCGTTAAATGACCTTCCAAGGATGCTGAATGGCAGAACAGTTGTTCACTGTAGGTGTGAAAGAAATTAGGATTTGTCTGCAAACCCCATCAAAACACTTTTATTTAGTACTTGGATAAGGATGTGAGAACAGTATTTCCAAGTCAGGAACCTGTTTTTACAGTGTTCCATATAGGACATAAAGGCAACAGGACTCACCTATCCGTGGACCAGTATTAGCAATCCAAAAAGACATATTACATTCTTATCTTTCCAAATTATGTTGTTGGAGGAGTAATGCTGCTGAGGCAAACACACACACACACACACGCATGCACGCACGCACGCACGCACGCACGCACGCACGCACGCACGCACGCACGCACACACACACACACACACACACACACACACACACACACACACACACAAACACACACACATAAACAAAAGTGCACACACCTCTTGCAGTCCTCCCTCGTCACTGCTCCTTGCCTTCGTACGTACTGTCAGGGCCTCTTCTTAAAACAGATCCTGACAATGTAGTACAGCCGTTTGGGTTACAGTAACAACAAGGTCCAAGTCCCTTTGAGCTGTTTGATGTCTGCCATAGCATGGAGGATGGATTAAGACTGCAGATCCTGGGAACAAGGCCATAAAATATCCATGTAAAAAGCCAAGAACATGTGGGGAGCGCTCTCAAGTGAAGCCCTGACAGCACTGAAATCAAACACTGGTTGACCAAGTTGAAATAGGCAGCTCCTGACATCATTGAAGTTTCAGTCTCTGAGTAAAGAATTGCATCTTTACGTTATTCATTCATGAAAGAGCTGCATACACCTCTGTGTAAATATCCTCTGAATTGTTTTTTCTCCTCTGTTCTCATAGGTGATCGGTATTTTTATATAAATGATGTGAACACTCAGGTTGAGTTCAAGTCTCATCAGTGGTTTGGAGCTACTGTACGTTCCCATGGTAACAACATCCTGGTAAGAATGGGTCAGGGTTGGTTGGTCCATTTGGACAATTTGCCTACATCATGCTGTGTGATGACATGCTATGCAAACAATTGGCAACAGAACATTTCTAACACTAGCTGTTTTTTCATATGAATTCTGGACGATGTCGGACAAATCGGGTCTGAACATTGACCAAAGTTTCCCTTTCACACATGAGATTGTCTTTGAAATATTTCCTTTGGTTTAGGCAAGGGGTGGCACCAGGTAGAGCTTCCAACTAATTCAAACATTTGCGTTCTCATACACAGCTCCTCTGGTAGTGCAAAACAAAAGTAAACTCGCAAAACAATCTGACCCTCTCACTATACCTCTCAAAAAATATTGTCACTGCTAGCCATTGTCACCAGTTGATAATTAATGTAAAAGAAATGTAAATACAAAAACAGTATGGTTTTTATACTGCAGAGTAGATTAGTTGGAGCTAGTTCCATAACTTTACCTAAAGTATTAACAAAGTTGAGGGTATCTGCTTATTGTAAGTATTTTCAAACAATATACTTCACTTTTACAAGGATAAATGGTTACAAAATTTGCACCAATTGATTACATCAAATACATTTTTGTAAATTAAATACAGAGCAGCATACAGCTGCTGCTTAAAAGTTGGCTAATGTATAGCAAACATTTGAGACTTTGAGACATTTCTAGGCAACGCTATTTCTAACAACCAGTTATCCCAAAGAGGCTAGTTTCACTAATATAATGTCCATGACCATGAAAGCAGGTACTTCTCAGCTCTCATCGTAACACCCACAACCTGCACTTGTACTGTTTTGTTTTGGCCAGAAAAGGTGCTAGATGCGATAGATGAGATGAAAGCGATGATCAAAAATGTGACAAATATGAGCAAGTGACGCGTAACTCGCGTTCCAGGTGATTTAAACGCCTCCATCGCTTTTGGTGTGAATGCACAGTAAGCATTACAGATTTTCTGTGTGTAGTTCCAGCTGCTAAGCTATGATTGCACAGTTGATTTGTGAGGGAGAGGTTCAGGGTCAGTTGAACACAACTAGAAATTGTGTTAATGTTCTTTTGCAAGTGAGCTGTCTCTCTGTGCTGGCTAGGCTTGTGCTCCCAGGTATTACTGGAGGACCGAACATGACGCACCCTTTGCTGATGTCACAGGGACATGCTACCTCTCTGTAGACGGTCTCAAAACTTTTGTGGAGTATGCCCCGTGTCGAACAGGTGAGTACAGCGACTGATTGCTGAAGTTTACATCAAAATCAGACTCCATCTTGGAGTCATAACTCACACATAGATATGACACACATATTTTTAGATTCTGTGTGACTTAAGGCCTTTACATACACATACACATACACACATCACTATTTTTTTTCCAAATTGTTGATTTTGCCATGAGTACTTTCACACAGAATATAAATATTACTCTTCAATGAAGGAACATATTTAACATATTTCTTTCTTTATATCTTTTGCACCGGGAATCATCAACCTTGAGGATTATAAAACAACAACAACAACAACAACACAGAGGCTGTGTAGTACCAATACGACAAACTTAACTCCTTTCAAACTTGATAACAGCAGCACATACAGATCCACTACATCGTACCTTTCACAATAAAAGCCCTAGACTGCGTAACTGTTCATTCTCTGATTTCCTTGGCGAAAAAGTTTCCATATATCATCTTATTACTCTAGAAGTTGCCTGAAAACCAGCACAGTTTTACGTTTTTGTAAGTATCACAGTAATCCATTGGTAGTTGTCTGTACATCCATGAGTACTCTGCAAACAGGAACTTGCTAATAGATAATTCAGCATATGTAATGGTGCCAATTTGTCAAATGATTAACAAATCAAAGTAAGTCAAAGAATTCAAGAAAATCCATTTGTATTAACTCTTCTCATATTTTAATTTATATAATATGTTTGAAAGTACTAAGGCTCAGAATGTCCCACCAACATAGTTCTTATATTCCTAGAACACTAAAGGTAAAAAAGTTGTTTGTCTTCTAGAATCTATATTGTCTATACAATATGTGTTTGTGTTGAATATACAGGATACAGCTACCTGCATATCTTATCATTGGTGCTTTCTACAATTAAGATCAGCTCTTTGAACTCATCAACTGAACCAGATTAATATAAAGCTATAAATTGACCCTGAAACTTTTTCCTATTCTGTGTTGTCTACACCGGAGAATTCTGCCCTAAACAGAACAGAAAGTTGTGAGTTGTTTTAGTTTTCATGAAACAGTAAGTTTATTAGTGCTTCCCATGTTTGGTGCTGTTCATTGCAGAACGACATGGACCTGTTGGACAGGGCTATTGTCAGGGGGGATTTAGTGCAGACTTCACCAAGGTAAGATAAATATTTGTTGAGTTCTTGCTGGTCTCTACATAATCACATAGTTACTGTTTCCGTGATTTGGCTGATGTGTGGATATTTACAGAGTTTTTTTGAAACTATTGATGAAACTGGTGACACAGACCCCCTAGCTCCGGTAACTGTTGTGTGTTACAGGATGGGAGGGTTGTGCTTGGAGGACCAGGCAGCTTTTACTGGCAAGGTGAGCTCACAGGAATGTGGAGCAGCATGGATTTTTAGATAGATACCTACAGATAGATTTTTCCTTTGAATGACTCATGAAATCCACGATGTCCATGATGAGTCCATGATCTTTGTCTGTGAACAAACCTGAGTGGAGTTCACAAGCCTTTAACCTCTGACCTTTAAGCCTTTGTTACCCATCCATCCCATAGGCCAGCTGATCTCAGCCACCACAGAGGAGATTGTTAAGGCCTACTATCCCTCGTACTTCCTGCTGTCGGTCGCCGGGCAGATTCAGACACGACAGGTGCAGGGGAGCTACGATGACAGCTACCTGGGTGAGGAAGTACACTGAATCAATTCATCAAGTCATTACACCTGCCAGCAGCTGGACCTCATGGTTGGTTTTCTCATCAATTTGGCCGAGAGCAACATATCTCAACAGCAGCATGACATTTGACATGGATAAGTATAGGTTAATATCTGCTGGTGTCAGTGACCACCTGACCCTTTGTCCAGCTCCACCATGAGGTCCACACACATGTCAGGATTTTGGTAAATCCCTGCCAAGGCAAACATCAATACCTTGAACAACAATGATTGGCTTTTCATTCAGTTTGGTATTTCTATGACTAGAGCCTCCTGATTTGACCGCTAGTACCATCATCAGGTCAACATTAAAAAATCTAAAAAATGAAACAGGAAGAATTTCTCTCATCACAACTATATTCCCTGAAGGAAGAATTCTTTCCATTTTAGTCACTTCATGAGCTCTCCATTACCACAACCCTCGCATTCAATTGTCAACTTTGTACAAAGAAAAAAAAGCAGTTGGATTGCAATACATTAGTTGTCAATATTCAGTCTCTTTACCTTTCCTCCTTGGGATCTGGAGTTAGAAATAAGTAAGTTTACATAGCTCTGCAGCCTCTCCTCATCTCTGCATGAGGCTAGCAGCTTGAGGCTACATTAGCAGCCAGCTACTAGCATAACAAACCTGAATCTCTGACTAAACTATTGGCGGTTGAGTTGCATTGTGGGTAATTTAACTTGATATGATCAAATGAGGAAGTGCTTTGTGACACTGCAAAAGTGTAAAGGCTTTTATCTTTACTAGTATGTAAAAAAAAACATTTGTACAACAAAAATACCCTTGTGCTACATAGATTACATCTATGTTCAACTGTACAATACTTGGGTCGACTTTTTGTTTTGAAATGTGCTTTATAAATACATTTGGATTGGATTGGATAGTAGTCATTATCATTCGGTTCATACTGTTTTAGGTAACTTCTCATTTCAGTCATGTATCATAAAAGCTTTCATTGTACCCACCACTTCCAACCTCAGCTGTTTTCTTTCATTCACTCTATCTTTAATCTTCATTCCTCCTGCAGGTTACTCTGTAGCTGGTGGCGAGTTCAGTGGGGATGATGAGGAAGGTGAGGGTCATATTTACAGTACAGAGAGCCAAAATGCATGGCAGATTACAGGGTCTGCTAACCCCCCACCACAAGCTTGGTCTAATATTTAACTGCTCAGTCTCAACACACATGATTGTGTTGTGATGGAAAAGGATTATTCAGTCTTTCAAGAATCAAGAACATTTAGAGACTCAAAGTATAAAAAGAAGTTCTTCTAAGTGTGTAATCAGTGAATTTGTTGGTCACAACAGGGAAGGTTCTGTCCCCGCTCATAAAATCTGAGTTACCATAGAAAACTAACATTATCAATGTTGTTTTGATGTGACCCATCCTAACCCTTTTCCCCCGGCTTTCCTTGTTGCAGATTTCATCACAGGAGTTCCCAAAGGACTTATGCTGTATGGTGTAGTAAGGAGTCACAACATTTTCATTTTACACAATTTTACAGTGCAAACATTCTACAAAACATAAAAGTAAATACATGCAGTCTACTCAAATAATGATGTTTGTCCATCTCATTATAGGTGTCCATATTAGATGGAAGGGATCTCCAGTCTCTGCTCAACTTGACGGGGGAGCAGGTATTTGCACATCTGGCTGGTGATTTTCTGTAATAGCCAGGCTCCCATGTTCATATGTGGGTACACAATCAAAGTGGCATGTGTAAAGGAGGATGGCAGATAAAGGATTTTTTCCTGTGGAGGGGAGGCCTATACCAGGGTCAGAGGTCTAGTTTACAGTATGCACAGCTCATGGTTTCCATAAGCTGTAAATCAAACCCAGAAACAGCAGACAAGGATAGTGTTCATGTTGTCACTGTATTAATTCAGCATGCACTTTTGAAATGGAAAGTACTTTTAGTCATATTTCTAACCCACAGATAAATAATTTTAAAACAAAATGTCACCAACTCCCGCACTGTTACTGAAAATGGCATTCCAAAGTTCAGCTAAAAGTAAGCTTAAAATGTCTGACTTAATAAAGTGGGTATATTTCAAAGTTCTTAGTATGAAATTCCCTCTGTATGCCTCCACAGACAGTAGTCAGCTTTCTATCTGTCCTCAACTTCTTCAACCGTAGACATTGTAAAATTTCACGTATCCAACTATTATGAGTCGGTGGAGAAACATGTTACGTCTGGTGAGCATTGTAGTAAAGGCCACGACATGCTGTGTAATAATGGGCAGATTTTTAGACGGAGGGTGCCCAAAAAGAGCAGTCAGGGGATTTGGTTCCTAATTTGTTTGAGGGTTTGGAGTATATCAGATCAAAATTCAGGAAGCTTCGGGCACGTCCAGAGCATGTGTGCGTGGTTGACCGGGGACTGCTTACAATAGTTACAAGCACCACTGTGACTAGGATATATCTTAGCCAATTTAGCATTTGTGAAATGGGCTCCATGAAGCACCTTCCACCGTAGTAGGCTGTGCCTGGCAGAAATCGAGGATGAGTGAACCAGTTTTAGAATGTCCCTCCACTGGACCTCAGTAATGTCTACCCCCAAATCCTTTTCCCATGCATTTTAGGCGATATAGCAAGGACTGGGCTAAGAAGAGCAATCTAACGACAGATATCAGTTGTTTGTGTTGTTCGTTGAGAGCCAGGAATTGGTCCATCTCAGTTTCAGGGATGCGGTTCGGAAAATGTGGAAATTGCTTTTGGATTAAATTTCTCATTTGAAGGTACAGAAAAAAGGCTATTAAGCAAATGACCATCTTAATAAGATTAACCCAGCCTTCAAGGGACAGGGGGAGGGTCGCCCATCTAGACAAGTCTGACTTGCATTTATCTAATAGCTGGAAGTTATTTTGGAAAAGGTCCCTGAAGGAGCTGGTGATAAACATCCCTAAATACTTGAACCCCTTGTCAGCTGTTTTAAAGGGGAATTTGGATTGTGGTAGTGATCTCACCAAGTTGTTGATAAAAAAATAACTCACTCTTCTGAATATTCAACTTATACCCCGATAGGTGCCCAAACTGATCCAGAATTGATAAAACTGGGGGGAGGGAGGATGTGGGGTTTGAAATAGAAGGTCATCAGCATATAAGGAAAGTTTGTGGACTAGACGAAAACGAGTGATACCTTCAAACTCATTTTGGTTTCTAAGCCAGATGGCTTATGACTCGATGGCTATGTTAAATAACAAGGGTGAGAGCGGACAGCCCTGCAGGGTCCCACGTCTGAGAGGGAAACATGCTGAACGGACAACGTTAGTGCTTACAGATATTTACACTTTGGAGGCGGAGGGTGAGGACCTTAGCAAGGATCTTACAATCTATGTTTAAAAGTGAGACCGGTCTGTAGCTGCCACATGAGGTAGGATCCCTGTCTTTCTTCAGGAGCAATGAAATAGATTCCTCATACAAGGTCGCTGGCAGTCTGCCTTCAGTAAAGGAGTCATTGAACATTCTCACAAGGACCGGAGCCAATAGCGCAGAGTATGCCTTAAAGAACTCGACTGTAAAACCATTGGGACCAGGAGATTTCCTGTTTTGCATAGACTTGAATGCTTCATGACCTCCAACAGAGAGATGGGTCTACCGAGTTCCCTAGAGATATTTATATCAATCTGAAGGTATGTTAAACATTCATTAATTGGGCTGCATTCAGAAGTATATAGTGCGGTGTAGAAATCAGAAAAAGACTAATTGATAATCACTGGATCAGAAGTATGGCTACCGTCCGGCAGTTGAATTTGAGAGATCAGTCTAGAAGCATTAGCTGCCTGGGCCTGATGTGCCAGGAGTCTCCCTGCCTTATCTCCCTGCTCAAAAAAGCTTTGTTTAGATTGTCGCAGCTGTCTCCTCACTACGTGTGTCATTAAGAGGCTGTGATCCAAATGTAGTAGTAGCCGTTTCTTGTATAGGGAGGGGGAGGAAGAGGTTGAATAAGTTCCGTCGAGTTTTACCAGTTTCTCTGCAATTTCCACCAGCCTAGCCCGTTCAGCCCTTCTCATTTGAGACATAAAGGACATCGCTTGTCCCCGAATAGTAGGTTCAAGCGCCCCCAAAAGCGCGCCGCTTCTGACATCAGGGGTGTCATTAAACTCTATGTAAGAGCGGATTTGAGTCGCAACAAAGTCTCTCCTAGGGATGCATTGTATAGTTTAATGACCACAGGCAGGAAAGATTCCCTGTGGCGCTCTGTGGTGCATCTGAGTGCGAGGAGTCTTCTTCTGAAGGTGCTCCTGTGCTGGGCCAGTGTGTTGTAGAGAGGGTGGGAGACATTGGCCAGGATGGACTGGAGCCTGGATAGCATCCTCTCCTCTCTGCCACGGTTGTCAGGGTATCCAGCTCCTTCCCCACGACATCACCAGCCCTCCTGATCAGTTTGTTCAGTCTGTTGGTGTCTGTGACCTTGCACACTGCCCCAGCATGTGACAGCGAAGAAGATTGCACTGGCCACAACAGACTCATAAAAAATCCTCAGCATTGTCCGGCAGATGTTAAAGGATCTCAGCCTCCTCAGGAAGAAGAGTCAACTTTGGTACTTTTTGTAGACAGCCTCTGCGTTTCTATTCCAGTTTAACTTATTATTAAAGTACACCCCCAAATACTACAGAGCTGTTATTTAATGGTGATATGACCAGGATTACACCATCTGCTGTTTACTAGAACGAGAAGTCCCCCTCCTTTCCACTAACCGCTCTCGGTGCAGTCCCGGTCAGCCCCAATGGTGTGGAAGCCATCCACAGAGACGTTCTGGTCCGTAATGTCCCTGTGCAGCCATGTCTCATCCATCAGAAACACATTAGACTGCACTCACGGTACTCTGGGCGGCTCTGCGTTAGCGCTGTTAGTTCATCCATTTTGTTGTACAGAGACCGTACATTACCCATAACAACAGAGAGGATACACGGCTTAAATCTTCTCCTCTCCATAAGCCCATCCCGTCTTGACCCTCCTCTAGTGCCCCAACGTTGCTTCCCAACTCACGTCCTCTTAATACGTGGGGTGTCAGCTAATTTGAGATGTGTTTCCTGCAGGAATACAACATCCCCTTTAAGGTGATGTAACTGTGATTCCAGGAAGCCTCGCCAAAAACCTCCATGAGCAGCCCCGCAAAGAAGGCTGTCAGCCACGCCCCTCCACTGCTTCAGGTAGTCCAATCACACAGAGATTATTGCGCAGGCTGCGGGGCTCCAGGTTGCTGACTTTAGCCAGCAGCTTAGGGTTGCTCTCTGTTAGCGTGGCACAAGAGGCCTCCTTGTTAGCAGACGCTCGTCTTGTGAATTTGCATTTACCTCGAGGGAGTGTGGTCGGATACTGTGGCAAGGACATGGTCCAGCTTTGCTTCGAGCATTGAAATTGAGGCTTTGATCTCGGTGGAGAAGGCTGTACGTTGCCCCGCCCAGAGGTGAGCAATAGCCGCCATGCTAATCTCGCCACCTGCCTCGTCTGCAGTGCTAGCCTTCG
Organism: Echiichthys vipera; assembly: GCF_963691815.1. Lineage (NCBI taxonomy): Eukaryota > Metazoa > Chordata > Actinopteri > Perciformes > Trachinidae > Echiichthys > Echiichthys vipera. The sequence goes on along the minus strand of NC_139825.1, from coordinate 11,460,362 downwards.
CCCCCTGGTCTTTTATAGTCTTCCTGGTCGCATACATCGACATATTTCGGTGTTGTATCCGTCTAACAAGACGATATTACTATTTGTCATGACTTTTGGGGTCCTTAAACGTGAAATCATCAAAAGTTTTGGGAGCGAGACTCAGCGCGCATCTACTCCATCTCAGCAAAACCGTAAGTCCTGGAATTAATTTTTAAACACAACAAGGACTCGGAAATCACTTTTGGAAGGGTTTTCTTCAGAGTTAGCATGAGGAAAGAGTAATAGAAGAGGAATGATTACTGAAACCAGAAACTCTTTCAATGTACATATGGGCATGTGAGTTTGCCTTAGACACACTTGGAAAAAATGTGAACCTATCCTTTAAGCTTGGACATGCCAGCTACACATTGGGCAAACTATCGGTTACTTTTTTCTGCTACTACTTGTTACTTCATGCTTTCCCATGTGTACATGAACCCATTGCAGGCCTAACCACTATATTATACTACTACTTTCATTAAAATCTAAGTCACTTCTGAAATAGAGCTCCTGACTGTTAAAATTTTTTTAAGTGGAATGCAACTTTCCTCTGGTTTCTGATCTCACCTCCCCTCATATGAACATTCCTAGTGGTTCAGCTCTACAGAAGTGTTGATCATATTTCTAAGAGTGTGAACGTATCTGGCCAAAAAGTGTAGGGTATCACGATGAGTTTGAACTTTGTCCTGAGCCTCACTTTGATTTATGTTGATGTGAGCTGTTTTACATGTGGAATACAGGAAGACAGCCCCAATATTCAGTCTTGCTTTTCACGAGGGTCTCCAAACTCATTTCTGGGTAACGTTAGCTACAAATCACTTTGAAGTGAGGGTCACCCTAGGATGTTACATGACCCTAATTTATCATACATGGTATGAAATGAAACCGGAAAGACCCAAGCCCCATGAGTATATTCTCTGAGTGAGTTTTAAAGGGGTTTGAGTCCCCCAGTCTCCAGACCCCCTACCTCTCCTCAACAGAAGCTCTCTATCACTGAGCTCCATGAAAAGGGAGAAGAGGAGACCCCAGGGGATTGTGGGATTGAGAGATTGAAGAGGAAATCTTCCGGGGGCGATGGTGGAGGGTACAAAAGAGAAAAACGGACACAGAGAAAGAAAATGAAAAGAAAGGGATCTATGCAGCGTTGTGTGATTACAGGCTAACTGGGTCTTGTTTGTAATACGTTCCAGATGGGGTCCTACTTCGGCTACGCAGTGGCAGCCACCGACATCAACAACGATGGGTGAGTGGATGCAGTCACGGTGAGACAGATGATTGGAAAAGAGAGACAAAAAAGGTTTAATAACAGGGAAGGAAGATAAATGTAAGCTAAAACAAGGGACTAAGGTTACTGAAACAGAGACATCAGTTGGACTTTTTTGAATGTTTCCCACACTTCAGTTCAACCTTATTTCTGGAAGTACTTTCATTCTGTGTGTAGTTCCTCTAAGGGTCAAGTTCTCCTTTGGTCAGTTTCACTTCTCTAACCCGAACTGATTCTGACTATTGTAGCCATTTACAGTGTATTTGATTTGAAAATACATGCTGGTAGTGTTACTGTTACTGTAAATACTTGTATTCACTCTTTTTATGTTGACATTCATTAAGTATCAATGAGTCAGATGGGTACACATGATTTTAGCCATTTTCATAATTCTAACATCCACAACTACCAACAGGAAACATTTAATTGTCAACTTCCATCGCTTCATTCCCATGTTTCAGCAGTCTGGTGTGATTCTGTTTGAACGTGTTAAATCTGACTGTCCTGCCGGTGATTATTACACACAATTTTTTACAGTAAATACTTGTAGAGGTCCTTAGGTTTTCACAGATACCGACCACCATGGTACAGTGTGGAATAAGATGCTTTCCCCTACATTAAAGCTGCTGAGGTGTAAATACTAAAAGTGGAAAACGAGATGTTAAATCAATGCTAAATACAGACAATGTCCGGTGAATCAGCTCCAGAAATAGTCAAAAGCGTACTGGAGATACTGCCACTGATTTAGGTGAGGGGTGGCGTCTGGTTAGAGTGTGCAGAAGGCAGAACAAGATGCAGATTACACAGCGCCAACAGAATAAGAACACACATAATTTGGTCTGAAACAACGGAGTCTCTTACCATTCTTTATATCTGTCTGCCGACTTTGACAGAACTTAGGGATGCCGTTTTTGTTGGTGTCTGTGTTAATCACCCTTCTTCTTCACCCTCCAATTTTTGTTTGCCTGTTTTCATGCAAGCTACATGATAGAAACGTCATCAACATGCCGCTCGCTCGCTTTGAATTCTCTGGATAAGGCTCCATTCACACATGGGTTCAATGGGACATTACACTAACTTTGTTCTGGGAACTGCAGGGTAAATTCTGCGTTCTCACCATAGACTATATAAAAAATGGACGTAACTTCTCCATCAGGGTCTGTTCTCCATTCGTCCTTGTCTATGGGTGTCGCCATCTTGACAGGCTTTTACTCCGCCTCATTTCCTCTTACAAAAAAAGTGCATTGATGTGATAGCATATGACATTGGGGGGAGGGAGGTAGGTCCATCTTCCTGACGTACACCTCCGAGGAGAAGTGAGGGCCAGCGGCTAGCTGTCACTCATGAGGCCGTTCCCCTAATTATTAATACATTTTAACCTCCAATAAAATAAAAACTAGCCTGGTACAAAAAAAAATAGAGACATGACCTTAACATACAGACTAAAATGTTTTTTGTACCAGGCCTTAAATAATTAATTTAATTATGCTGTGAAAACGGCCTATTTAACATGGGACCCCCAGGAAATCACTGGCTTGGTTCTTTCACACAGCTCCTTCTGGTAATGTCTAGATAAGTTCATGTTTTCAGTGCATGTGTAAAATGGGCTAAAATCCTGATTGAATATCTTTCTATATGACTGTATCTAAAAGTTCCTCTTCACCTTCTGGCATCATCTCCGTTACTTGTCTCCTGCCAATGCTTGCCTCCCCAGTCTGGATGACCTGGTAGTTGGAGCTCCAATGTTCATGCGTCGAGGGTTCAACGGGCGTCTGGAGGAGCTGGGCAAGGTGTACGTGTACCTCCAGAGAGGCCCTCTGCTGCTGGAGCCGAGCCAGACCCACCTCCTAGGTCCACAGGCCTTCAGTCGCTTTGGCACCTCGCTGGCTCCGTTGGGTGATATGAACCAGGATGGATTCAACGGTAGGTGTCTACATAGACTGTGGGTTAAATGTTTGATGAGAATACACCGATTGCTATTATACTAATTTATTTAACTGTTTTTTAATGAAGGTCTGTTGCACCCCTCAGGTAGATGAGGCTAACCTGTGTCAAAAATGAAAATCAAAATGACTGACAAAAGATCAATTGCCAACTATTTTGAATCTCAAATGTGAAAATAATCCTTAGTTGCAGCCCTAATTGATTGTTTATTCTATAACAAAGTTATGGCTACTTAATGTGGAACTTAAGAGGAAAAGACAAAAATATATTCAGTTTGAAATTATATAAAGCAGAAAAAAGTAAACCTTTACATTGGAGAAGCTGGAACTAGCAAATATTCAGCTTTTTAAAAAAGTGATAAATGACTGGTGAAAATCAGCACTAGTTTAAACAAGCTCATATATTATTCTAAATGTGGAAGACATCTTAGTAACAGCAACTGATTTACTGACAGAGTCTGTGTTTTATTCAATTATGATTCAGCCAAAGTCTAAAGAGTTAAATCACCATAACACAGCACAGAACTTTTGAAGGGCATGGGCGAAAAGGAAAAAAAAAGGGCACATAAAGCATGTCCTTGCCACTGAAGAGGGCACTTTTGCATACGTTTTGGCCCCCATGAGGGCACTTTAGCACACGCGTGCCCCCCCATGCACACCACTCTGTACAAACACATACAGTATGTGTTATACAAACAGAGCTTCTTGTTGCTCTTTACAATCAGATGTGGCCATTGGATGCCCCTATGGAGGAGATGAGCAGCATGGATTGGTTCTCATTTATAATGGTCATGCCGGAGGACTCAAGGACACGCCCACGCAGACGCTCTCTGGCCAATGGGCTTCCAGCCCTTTCCCGGACAGTTTTGGCTTTGCCCTGCGTGGCAACAGAGACTTGGATCAAAACGGCTATCCAGGTACTGCAGAAAAACGTCTGTTAACACTTCATCTTCTACTCTGATTCTACTTCTACTCTTCATTTAAATCACTTTCCTTTGTTGCAGATCTGATTGTTGGTGCTTTTGGGGTTGATAGAGCAGTGCTATACAGGTATGTTAAAGCATGTATGAGTGTAATGAAATGTATACATTGAAAATGTATAGAGCCTTCCTGTTAGGCAGGCCTCTTATTCTTTCATTGTCTGTGTCTTCAATCAGGGCTCGACCAATAGTGAGCGCCAGTGCGTCTCTTACAGTGCAGCCGACCATGTTCCACCAGGAGGAGAAGACTTGTGAGCTCATCACAGGGAATGAAACCATTGCTGTGTCTTGGTATGGACGTCAACTATTTTCCTTTAAAAAGTTCCTCTTAGATCGAAGTAGGAAGATTGACAATGTAACGGAAATATCTCTAATGGTTTAACAAGAAGCTTTACGAGAGTTTAGTAGTTAAAGAGTTCTCGAGGATAACAGAACATGGAAATCCTGCAAATGTTATTCAACACACATCTTAGTTCATTTTCAACTTTCCAAACTCTCCAAACTTTACCTCACAAGGATGTCAAATGACTTCATGTTTGCCAGTTTCCCATCCAAGCTGCTCTACTCACTCAGCAGCCTATTCTTAGATCTAGTGGAAGAAAAGGGAAAATTCACTCTGCTTTCAATCTAAATGAAACTCATTCCACAAGTTCACTTTAACCCTCCTATTAACTGTGGAACATTTTTAGACTGAGGTGAGAGGCATTTGCCAAAGTTGCTGGCATTTTAGTATCTGCCCTTTAGGTTGATACAAGTAAGTCTTGTTTCCCTGTTTATTGGTGTTTTGCTGCCGTGGTAACAACAAGGAAATGAAGGGAGAAGAGAAGAGGAAGTGGGAGGAAGGTGGAGTCGTAGGCCTAATATGGAAAGATGAAATGGTGGAGAGAGTGTTGAGTGCCATTATTAAATACATGGAAATGGATGGAAAAGGGTTGTAACTTTCTAGAAATGAATGAGATATTGTTTGGCATCAATGCCTTTGTACTTCTAGTTGCAGAGCAGCTGGTTTTTGTGTTAAAAGTGCAGTCAAACTAACTCAGTTTAGTTTAGAAGTCAATATTATATTCAAGCGATCTGATCTCATACTGCACACAGTGCGACTTTTCTCCAACAGGACAGAGTGAAGCTGGTTACCTTGGTGACTGCTTATCCAGCAGCTCACTGTGTTTACATTGACTGTTGTCTTGTATATAGACAGAATAGGTTTTGATGAATGATTGAGTGAACAAATTGGCTACTTCACGATAAAAGCCACTCCATGTTTGGCAGTTAAAGTCACCGTGAAATGAAAGTTGGAGCATCTTTAGTGTCTGTACTGGGATGTATTTCCCAATACAGACACTGGGGAATACACAATACAGAGTATTTTAGTGGTTTAAGGTTACAAGTGGGATTTAAATCAAATCCTTTTCATTTAATTGGGCAACTAAAAGTTTAGCATGCTATGGAGCTAAAGAGACCTTTAGCTTCACACCCCCATACTACATTGTTTCCCTGTTAATCCCTCGTGCCTAAAAAGACAATCTGAAAACAGTGGGGAAATGGCAGTGTCTGCCACTATAAATAAAAACTACTATAGAGAAAAAAAAAGGTGAATATAAAGAGTATCGAACATGGGATTTAACTTAATGAAAAGATGACAAATAAAAAAAATAAAAGCATATACAGGAGTAAATACATTTGTATAAGCTCAATGTTATTGTCTGTTTTCAACCTCCAGTGTCAGCATCGCTTTCTGCCTGCTGGCTAATGGGAAGCACCTCCCCTCTCGTCTAGGTGAGGCACACACACACACACACACACACACACACACACACACACACACACACACACACACACACACACACACACACACACACACACACACACACACACACACACACACACACACACACACACACACACACACACACAGATGTTCCCTATTACCTTGCTTTCTCATAGCCACAAGTATTCTGGACTTCACTGTGGTCAATTTGGCAGTTAGGATCCAGATAAAAGGACAAGCATTTAAACACAGGGTAACTTGGTGGGCTCCGGGAATTTAGAAAGATGTGTGTGTGTGTTTATTTTAAGTGCATGGGTGTGTATTGTCTGTGTTCTCTTCATAGTTGTTGTCATGTGGCTTTCTGCGTACTGTACAGGGAACAAAATAGCACATGAAGGCGCTTTACCGTAATAATTTTTGGTAAAATAGTTTACCACTGTATGTGTGTGCATGTGCATGTGGCGATGCATGCATATGTCTGCGCAGATATGTGCTTGTGTGCCGACGCATACATTTACATGCATTTACATGCATTTTTTAGTTTAATAGATGTTCAAACAAAGTACATATTCATTGTTGTGTGGCTTTGTACGTGTATATTTTCAAGGCTTTGTGGTGGAGGTTCAGTTGGACAGTGAGAAACAGAACCAGAAGGAGTCCATCAGGAGGACTCTGTTCCTGGACAGCCAGCAGCCCAGTCTGCTGAAGACCCTCAGCCTCGCCCACGGAAAACACTTGTGCCATGACACTAAGATCTATCTGCGGGTCAGTCACACATGCTACAGCTCAATTTTTCCTTTATTTTCTGTCCATGCTGCCATGTAAAGATGAAAAAGAATATCACAATTTATGAACTTAAAAGTATATTGCACTAAATATTCCTCAGACCAGTCATTCTCAAGACTATACCTTTTTTTTAAATATATTTCACAAATGTTCCAATTCTTAAAGTGTAATTCCAGCGTATATGGATTCCATAGTCTTTTTCAGCATGAATATACATCAAATTAGCCATTGAGACAGGTTTTTTTCATTGACCTATTAACAGAGAAATCCAGGACAGTCGCTGACAGCCAGACATGGCTAACACTGACTAGCTCGGACGGAGCGGTGAACCATCTAAAACAGCTTTTGTTAACCACTTATATTGCTAACGTAGCAGGTGAACCCGGAGTTTTGATCTGGAGTTCAGTTCAATACTTTCCTCCTTGAACCGAACCCCAGTGCATTCGGTAATCTTGTTTGGGCTGCTTGTCAATGAACAGAGCCTTCTGCTAAAGCTTGTAGCTTTGTAAAACAGTTTTTTTTAATAAACCCCAGGTTTGCCTGTTATGTTGTTGGTGCTTCGTTTTATGTGAAGGGACTGTTATTATATTACTGCAGAGGTTTGGTGCTATTTTGAGCAGTATTAGTGGTTAAAAAAGCCATTTCGGATGGTTTAGTGCTCCTTCCTGAGCTACTCAGTGTTAGCCATGTCTGTCTGTTAAGGACTGTCCGGGATTTCTCTGTTAATAGATCTGTTAATGATCAACGAAAAAAACTGTCGCTAGACAGTTTGTGTAGAAATGGATCAATCCCTCTGTGTTATAGTGAAGAGCTATAATTACAGGACTTTCTTTTAGATTACTGCTGTGGTCAGGAAATCTGCCCTAAACTCTCTGAGGAACATGCCAATGCCATGATTTCTCTTTGCGTCTTCAATCTCACTCTCTGGCAGGTTGCAGACACAGTTGTAGAATCACATTATAGCGCTCACCGTCACTGGGTAACGCTTTGCATTTCCTAGCTGGTGTGAATCCTTATCTTCATGTTTATGTACTATAGCCAGTGTTTTAACCATATGTCGGAATAAAAATGGACGTAGCCTGTCTGTCGAGGTTTGTTCTGTCAGCTTGATCCAATCGTACTCGCCTATGGGAGTCACCATCTTGTCAGACTTTGCTCCTCCTAATTTCCTCTTACCAAAAAAGGGAATGTATTGTAATGTTGGGGGGAGGGAGATACGTCCATCTGTCTGGCGTATACCTCCGAGGAGAAGTGAGGGCCAGCGGCTAGCTGTCACTCAAGAGGCTGCGCCCCTAATTATTAATAAACTTTAACCTCCAATAAAATGAAAACAAGCTTGTTACAAAAAAAAATCCGACCCCCTCAGTGTTGTCATGGAGATATGAACTAAACATACACAGTTATTTGCCTTAAATAGGTTTAATTGTGCTGTGAAAACGGCCTGTGTAACATGGGATTCAATGACAAATTGCTCTATTGTGCAGTTTTTGGCACTTCCTGATTGGATCATCCAGGAAGTTGCTGTGGTGGGGGCTTGATATTAACAAATCTCCCCTTTGCTGTCTCGGCCTTCCTTTCTAGAAAAATAATCTGAGCTTTGCTGTATGAGCCTCAGAATCGAGGTGGACTCATGCACTCGCAGTATTTGTGCTGATGACTCTTCTGTTCTCCTTGATCAAATATAAATAAACTCCTTTAGCATAAGACATCCAGGACTCTAGACAGATGGCTTAATTGATGTATATTCATGCCGAAAAAGACCTACGGAATGCAAATACGCCGGAATTACACTTTAATGTTGGCCCTCAGGAATCAGAGCCCCGCTGGTTTTTCTTTGAGCCATCAAATCAGAGCAAATGTTGCACCTGCAGCACCAGGTGAATGTCATTAAATTGCATTAAGGGTAAAGTCATTTCCTAATAAACAGGGTTTGAAGTTGCTGTTTGAAGTGTTATTTAAGAGGAAACTACAGTACCAATCTTCTCATCACTCAGTGGTGACCTGATCAAAGTGAAGTGCAGATGTTTATTGTAAGGACATAATGATCAGAGCACTTTGCTCTTTGACAGGTTAAGAGATGGTTTGAGTAGACCTGTCAGTCAACACGTATCTGTACACCGTTTCTTTCTTTTACTCCTTCTTTGAAGGGACTACATGATTGTGGCTACAGAGTTCATGTCACTCCTTAGAGAAACTTCCAACAGACTAAATCCTACATTGAGGCCAGTAGTTGCTGTAACATCTGCTTTTGATTTATTTTTTTTGTGCATTTCTTAGGAACAGGGTTTCACAAAAGGTTTGAAATCCCCGCCCTGATGACACATTCCTAACTGTCTAACCACTTTTGCCCCTCGTCGGAAGTGTCAGCCTGTTTCACAACATTTAGGACAGACATGAATACACCAGACAAAGCTTATTAATTCTCAGAGATGACAGACAGCACATGGATCAGTGTCATTCACATAGTTGCATCTTTCTCTGTTACAGGGCGAGGAGGAGTTTCGGGACAAACTCTCTCCCATTTTCATCAGCCTTAACTTCAGTCTGGATCCTCATGCCCCAGTAGATCAGCATGGCCTCAGACCAGTCCTGAACTTTGACACAGAACAACACATAGAGCAGAAGGTATGTTTATTAACTCATAATACAAAAAAAGAACTTTAAGCCCACTTCAGTAGTGGTAATGGACATATGCACCTAAATATGTATTACTTCCCACCATTACTGGTATTTCTTTACGCTCTGTTCACAGTGACACGTTTTTATCACCTGCTCTAACTGTGAAACTGTTGTGTTACTATGATGTGAGATATCGTGTCAGTAATCTTGGCTGTTGATTAGGGCTGGACGATATGGCCAAAATCTTCTATCCAAATATAGGTAATTTCATAAATAAATAGTTTATTTTTTACAATAGCCTATTTTTATATACTCCTTTGTTAATGAAATACTTGACAAATGAAAAGTACTGTTAGAATTTTCTCGTTTTATTAAAAACTTTAGTGCAAAATAAACGTAACAAGGATTCAAATTTAAAGTTTCATCAAGATGACATAAATATTATAATATATATATATATATATATATATATATATATATATATATATATATATATATATATATATATAATAGCACATGTATATATATATATATATATATATATATATATATATATATATATATATATAATAACACTTACATCATGATATAAACAATAGACATTTTAACATTGTTTTAACCATAACCTAGGTCTACATAACTAACCCTAACCCTACTGTATGTATCACCATATCACCCAGCCCTAGTTAGAGTTAGGGTTTGATGATATTGCTTATTTCATTCCTTCTTACATGTTTGAAAAAAAATCACTTTAAAGATACTATTAAATGTGTTAAATTCAAAAGTTCAAGGTAATTTACGCGAGTTCAATATCACCTGTAGGTAAAACCAATTTCATGTATTGCTATCTTTGTATTTTTACCCTTTTATTAAAATTATACCTGTGTTTGTTTTTTTTTAGAATTTACAACGCATTCTGGGCAAAAGTGATGTGAGAAATATTCTGGATGGAAATCCACAAAGCACTGTTATAAAAGTGCAGAGTTTTAAGCTCTCTCTGCATATTGCCTTACCACTACAAACATCTAGATACCACTTACATGGCTCTATGCCTCGCCTGTTATGAACCAAACAGATGATTGATCACCACGATGATGACCAGAGGAGAGAGAGCATAACAGATGATGAACAAAACTTTATCAAACTATCTAAACTAGTGTCCACATGGTGTTTACATACACAGTGGTTCTCTGTTCTACTTTAACTTCACCCTCCATACCACAGCTCATCTCGCTGTTTACATTTTGCATGCAGGACATTTATTTGAATGGCAAGGACAGAGGTTACAAGCCACCATTTTAAAACATCAAATGGCCCCTCTATAGTGCCGAACCCCATATGGTTAGAAGTTCAGGGTCAGCCCTGGTGGAGCAGGAGCTCATTACTGCGCTCAGGTCTCCATTGGTAGAGCTTTTTGTTTGCTATATGAGGAGTTAGAAGGTTTATGGAGGACTGGCGAGTCATGGCTCTGCAAAAACACAGAAGGAGGACCATCAGGTCTATTTGGTCGGGGCGGCGCTCAGCTCTCACACATCTGGTTGTGGTTTGTTTATATATATTGCTAGTGGTCTGCTCCACCAGGCCAGAGCCAGAGCCTGAAAACGTGCACATGTTTATGTGAGTAATATAAGGTAAAATGAGTGTGATGTGGACATATGAGTTTCTTGTTTTTAACAGAATACACCAACCTTTCAGCCAAGAAATCTTAAAGGCAACACTGTGAATTGCATCTGTTGTTTTCTCCCTTCTATTAATGTGAAAGGACTCAAGTGAGAAGAACATCACCCATGTTCCCAGTAGACTTTGGGCCTGATGCTTAATACTAACACTTCAGCTTACATTGTGCAGAGCGACACTATAGGCTCTTTAGCATACACTAGTTTAGCATGTACTTTCTGCTCTTTCCCTCCAGTTGTATGCATGCATTTAATGAGTGGATTTGAATTTTTTCGGGCCCCTTAGCCCAAAACCCCTTGGTTTTGCACGTTCACATGTAGCAGTAGGGTGTCTCAATTCTCTCTGGCATCGAGGGATAGGGCTAAGGGGGGAGAAGGCTAGTTTGCCCTCCAAACTGAGATTTTCCAGACCAACAATCCAAATGGAGGGCTAGGAGATATTATTCATTATTATTTAGAATCCAGAGAAACTAATAACACACATGCATTAGTTAGCATGTTGTGTAGCCAGGCAAACTACAAAACTTTTTTGCAGTTGATTCTACATACCATAAATTGGTCCACCAGCAATCCTAGGCTTTAAAGACATTTTCGTTTTCTGAAAGTCTTCTCTTGCAGACAAGCACAAGAGGATGCCGATAGCCCACGCAAGCCAAAACAGCTGAGGACGGCACGTTGAATCTCCGGCAAAAACATGTCGCGTCTGCTTATGTAAAGCCTTACGTAATGATGTAACGCGTTTGAAGGGGTGTCCCATTTCCTAGGGGTAGATTTTCATCCCCTACCCCTTGTAACTCTGTTTCAACAAGTGGTATTTGAGACTCAATGTACTCTGGTGGTGACTCAGTTGACATGGACAGTAAATGCAGATAACTTTGGTCTTGTCCAGAGAACAGTCCGGCAGACCTTTGAAGCTGAACATGCCATTCAAAAGATGCTCTTTATTCATTTCTGCTCAAGGAGGTTTGTTCATCCACAATGTTACTGCTGCATCACTTCCGGATTTCCTAAACTACAGTCTGGGCCCAGGGCGATGGTTTTGCTGCTATGAAGCTGTTAAATGTTTTATTTTGTGAGGTGTGTGGTCATAGTGCAACAGAACTCAATTGTGACCACACCTACAGTTGACATTATTCACACTATTAGTCACATTTGTAAACTTAAATGATGACTTCTCTGGAATATATTACTCTTTTCCCAAGTGTCCCGAGGGTTCTCTCCATGAATGTAGTTGAATGTAGGGAGTATTCTAATATCTTGCTGTCAGATTATTCTTATAGTGCTCCACTGCGACTGCTGTTTTAAACACGGTGAACGTGAGGATAACATTGTTAATTTAAACAAAACTATGAAAAAAGATAGTGGTTGGGGTTGAAACAAGTGCGTTTCTAAATACAGTGACACACTGGACATGCCGGACATGAACGGGACACAAACCGCGGTCTCCTGTTTTATTTTGACCATCTACCACCACCCTGACTTCCTCACTACACAGACTTCCTAATCTTACTTCTGGAGCATTTGCTCTGAGCATTTAATTATGCAGAAGATGGGTTTACAGGTGAAAGCTTGGTGGTTTAAAAACAGACTTTCAAGGTGCCTTGTGCATCTGTAGCAAATGCAGGGGGCTGTGACATCTGACAATTTGATTTGTTGAGCAGATCCAAATCACAGGACGGATGCACACATTATTTATCACTTTTGTTATCATAATAGGGCACAGCCTCGGCTCTGTGCTCTCTGAGTGCCTCTTCTAGTTTCCATCGAAAAAGCCCAGCAGTCGCTGATCATGTGCCATAGTCAGCGATCTACAGGTATGATTTTGATGCCTGTGTTTTCATCATTATGTATCTGGAAGTTGACCAACGGGCCAACAGTGGGGTGTGTTCCTTTAAGAGCTGAAGGGAAACATGGATCACAAACGTATGGGAAGATGAAGAGATGAAAGTGAAAAATTAGATGAAGAGTGATTAGAGGTTAGGGAAGATAAGTAGAGAGTCATCACTTGCTCTAAGTAAGCCTGTAACAGAGTGTGTGTGCTCCTGTCTGTTTGGCATTAAATGATCAATAGACTCTTGGGTCCTGAGTGGATGTAACAACAGGGACTTGAATGAGGAATCTCCACAGAGACACTGTTAACCATTGCCAGGCTAGCTCTCTGCTCTCTTTGCCGCCTGTAGCATTCTTTTTAGATATAATGTTTCCCATATGTTGGAGAGATGAAGCTATGGCAACAATGACGCATGGAGCTACATGAGAGAAATGGTGGAGACAGAAAAGGAGAATAAAGCAAGAAGCTGATGGGACAGTGGAGATGAGGATGCCGCCAAATCAAATTACATTTATCTTTCACTGTGGTTTTTACCAAGTCTTCTGTCACGAAAAGAGCAGATTAAGCCCTATTCTCTGCTAAATGTGAGGTTTTCAGTCTTTGTGATTGAGGCTTTTCCGCAAAAATGTAATACTTGTTTAGACCGAATTCATCATCCTTTCATTGTCCTAAACCTTCACCATGTTTTCTCTATTCTTTGTTTCTTCATTCCCACATGTAAAGCATGTATTACTTTCATCCTGCAAATATGAAAGGATTCAGCTTTCACACAACTTCTTGACATCTGGTTGTTTTCTGCATAATATGGAGGAGATGTATAGTCTATATCCTCTCTTATCCTTTCATTAAATCATGACTCTAGTGTTCTAGCTTCTGAAAACATCCTATTCCTCAAAAGCTTTTCTCTCTCCATACGTTTGGACTTTGTTCCCCGGATACCACTCTCTTTCACCCATCATAATCATCCCTCGCTCGTCCCTCTTCCATCTTTCCTCCATTTATCGCTATCCCTCTTTCTTTCCCAGGCCCAGATTCAACTCGATTGTGGAGAGGACAACATCTGCGTCCCTGACCTCAAGCTGGCTGTTTATGGGTGAGAGGAAATCACGGTTCTTTTACTTTACCAGATTCAAACAAACAACAAAACATAATAGCATAATATGTTCACACAAGGGAACAAAAGAATAAAAAATCAAGATGGGACACATTGTACAGGTGTGAAGTATTTTCCCTAATTTTTCTCAAATCATATCCTCAATGTAAGTCAACATAGAACTGCAGGTTTCTCCTGTAACAAACTTGTGCTTTGTGGTCACCAGCATTAATCATTTCACTCAGGAGAGACTTTATTTCAAAGTGTAATCAAGTTTAGAAATGTACAAGTCTTTTAGAGCCCACTCGATGTCATTAAATGTTTAGGGGGGTAGAGTTGTTGCCATGAGCATGAGCAACAGGAATAAAGTATAAGAATGTAGGGACATGCCTGAAGATCTGAAGTCTGTGATATGGAGCAGAAATTTTGATGTTATAAGTAAAAATTGGGCGCTGGAAGTGATGAGAACTGGAGGTGAATGTGGAGAAGAGTCACAACGATTTTACACTGAAATGACAACCGACAGCAGCAGAGGGGAGAACCATTTCGCAGTTCCACAGCGATTTTGGTTGGATGGATTACCTGCAGGGGTGAATGCTTATGGTCATCTGATTAAGTTGTAAAAGAGTCAGAGAGAGAGAGAGAGAGAGAGGTAATGAGAAGCAAAGAAGTCCTTCTGAGTGAACTTTCACTAACCCTCATTTCAAATCATGTTTTGACAGCTCAAAATACTACCATACCCATGAGCCTCAGCCAACATCTCTATGAAGAAGAAGCCAGTAAGTGGCACAGATCAGAGCGGTGGCAAATTCAAGGCACTTTGTGTGCACATCAGAAAAAAACATGGCACCATGTTTGCTAAACTCATCCAAAATTGATTTAAACAGCAGATGGTGTCATCTTATATGCGAATGTTAGCAGCACTTGTAACAAATCTCTGAGCTCACTGAGTGTCATGTACACATTTTACTTTTTCAAAGAAACAGATATTCTCTAACACAGTTGTTAATCTTATGGAGTGACAATCCAAATATGAGGGATGCCTTAAATAGCTGATGAAAATAAACTGTGTGGTTTTCTCATGTTGTCTCTGATGATTACTGTAGAATAATGCCTTTATTTGACAGCCACAGTTAAAGAGACATGGGGAGTAACAAAGATTTCCAGGTCACCACAGTTATCCATGGTTTTAAAGGTCTCATAAGTATCCCAATATACACAATGAAAACATTCACACCACAGTTCATTATTTTCTTAGGACAGCTCTTATATAGATGAAGGAAGGCTGGGTGTAAGGCTGTGGAGTCAGTATAAGATCACCATGTGGCTTAACGACTAGCAGTAGTGCTATGATGTGTCCCAGGTCAGATCACTTATAACGTGTCCTCATTCACCTTCTACATGTACCTTATAGAAATTCATATTTCATTAGATATCATATTATTTGTTGTGCATACGTTTCCACAACATATATGAACCCTTTGATGAGAAAATGTTGCACATTTCTACGGACAGTTCCATTTTATTCCACTGATCATTACGACTTGCACAACAACATTATGCAGGCTTAAAAATATAAAAAGTCTGTTTTTCAAATGTTTTTTTAGGAAGTAAATGCAATCAAACATATTTTTTAAGCCTCAAGGATACACACTGCCTTTTAATAAGGAAAAACTTGAAGCCTAAGTATTGTTGCCTTGGTTGTCTATAAGCAGTGAGTGACTGGTGAAAGATAGTGAAAGAAAATAAGCATAGGAATGAAATTCACAGGAATAAACACGATTCATTGACTCAGAGCCTTTAAGACAAAGACGATGAGACATAGTTTACAGCTCCTAACCTACGCTGGAGAACAGATATAGAGGAAAGATTCCCATGTGTTTGTTAATAATCATGTATCTTGTTTGTGTATGGACATCAGCCAAATATGTGGAAATCCCTCAGTCTGTTCACAAAGCCAACACACTTGCTCCTCTCAGCCAGCTCTGTTATGATGAGTGTTTTGCATTACATGGCCATGTGATTTCTCTTTGCTGCAGACATACAATCGGTGCAACAAATGTCTCCCATGGAAATCAAAGATCTGCATTTGTCATTGCCACGGGACCCAACAGGAATGATTCAGCACTGTGACAAAACTAAAACTGAATCTCCCTTCTCCCAGAGAGTGGGATGTTTAACATTCACAACATGGTCACTGGTGTTTGAGTTCTATCCTCTGGCTTCAATTATGCTTTATGAGCATTGTGATGGACTTTTGCATTTTCCCAACATTTGAAACTGAGTGTTGTTAAGATCTCAACCATACGCTGCAGAGCTCTGTCTGTTCTTAGCATTTTCTGAGTGTTGGTGTTTGGGTATCCGTGTTGCTTCCTCTTAACTTGCCCGGGCCTAATTAAAGTCATCTGGTGGTTGTCTTAGCGAGGGGTCACTGCGTTCAGACCCTCTGAAGACGGGGGGAGGGTAGGAGGAAATGGGGAATGAAAGAAGAACCCTGATTCCCAGACTCCTTTCTCCTCTTTCTGCTCAATAGAAACATGAATTTACTTGCACAAAGTGAAGCTGTGGGGGAGGGCTGGAGTTGGAGAGTGTCAAGGGGATTTTTCACTACACTGAAACTGTGTTTGCACACAGGGGGCATCACTATGAACATATGGAGTAAGGTGGGGGTGGGTTTCCTGAGACAAATCACAGTGATCAGATTTGGGTCATTTCCCAGGTCAGTTGTGAACAGATATGCAGGAGAAAATGGCCTTTGGGGACCGTCTTAAACAGAGATGCATTGTGTGGAAAGACTCCATGTCCCTGCTTTTCATTAACTTTTACAATTGCTTCTTGGACATTTTGGTCATGCCCTGCACCAAGTCACTTCAAATGAGCACAGCATTCTGCTAGTCTGTTTCCAGTCATTTTGATTGCAGTAGATACAACTGGCCCTTTCAACGCTCAAAGTTCTGTATTTGTCATGTGCACAACAACAATTACGTAAGTATTCACTGGCACTGAAAATCTTAGGCCTCAGGCCCCCTCCAACAATGCTCATTAAATAACTATAGAATAAATCACGCAAATACAGGCAAAATCTGAATCTAAGAAAAAAACATACCACTTTTTCTTTTTCAATTTTTTTGGTTTTATGGTCCTTGATTTGACTGTTTTGTCTCAGTATCAGTAACGAATCTTGTTGTGGTTGTGCTTGTGGTCCTCCTCTCTCAGTGACCGAGGTGAGGTTTACCTGGGTGATGAGAACTCTTTGAGCCTGACGTTCAACGCTAGGAATGAGGGAGAAGGGGGGGCATACGAGGCAGAGCTCTACGTGGTGCTTCCCCCAGAGGCCGACTACAGCGGGATAGCACGCAACAATGTGGTGAGGCACACAACTATATACTATATAACATTTGAGCCTAAACTGTACCAGTAATTACTCTTATTTTTTTATTCCAGAAATAATATTATTATGTATAACAATGTATAGTACGGAAGCCCTATACGCTCATACATAACACATACATTTTCTTTCCTCTTTAAATAGTCCAAAACATGTTTATGAAGAAACAACTTCCTTTATGTTGTACTCATAACAGAAAGTACTGTATATCTTTGCATTAATTAGTCCGAATAAAATCAAACCTCAGGCTCTGTGCAAAATTTGGGATGAATCGGAAATTACTTGGCGCTGTTACACAAAATTGAAAAATACACAAATATGTGAAAAATATTCCAAACCTACTTTTGTGAACTCGTCTTAGGCTAAGAGTCTGATCAGCACAAAAGTTTGCAAACATAATCTTTCTAACGCTACGATTAAAAGTTATCAACAGATTTTTTCATAATCCAAACAATATGAAAGTTATAGAGGAAAGACTTGGTGCACTGTAGTCACAACAGGGAGTGGTGCCTTACTTTGAAGTAGTTTCTTTGATTATCACACAACTTGGAAAAGTTATTTCCCGAGACGTACTGAAGGTCTGTGCATAATCTGACATCAATCGGCCACAAGCTGGGGCTGTTATGCAAAACGGAGTAATGCATGCATTATGCGAACAAATGCAATATCTACTAACTCAAATACCTACACTTTCTTTTTCAAACTACAATCTGTGCCTCGTTCAAGCTGTGACTTGCGTCGGGCCCATGGACCTGCAGGTCTGAATTGCAGAGCCTCTGCGGGACGCCAGGTCGGAGTTGCACGAGGGACTTGGACCCTACTTGCAGGTCTAGTTACAGATGATGTTCACATTAGTGTGTGTCATCTAAGAAGAAAGTTAGTAAGGCCTCAGCTTTATCAGAGGTGTGAGTGAGCCTGATTCAATTCAATTCAATTCAATTCAATTCAACTTTATTTATAGTGCCAAATCATAACAAAAGTTATCTCAGGACACTTTACAGAGTAGGTATAGACCACACTCTGTGACCTATTTATGATTTACATAGACCCAACAATTCCTCCTGATGTCCTCATTAACTACATCGGTTTCAACATAAATACCAGTACAGGGAGGAATTTTACCATGTGCACATATAGTAAACATGCAGATTAAAGTTTTTACAATTTCATGACAGTAAACAACCAACTGAAATCATCTGTCAGTGTTGTCTATAGTGTTCTTCCAGATATGAGAAGTCTTTATAAGGCATGACATATCAGGTGTGATAGAAATCTCAGGCCTATCACGTTTATCTCATTATCTATCAAAGAAAAATCATCTTGTTATCACAATTTCGTTATCGTGGGAAAATAGAGGAAATAAAATGTATGTATGACCCTTTAATGCTTCGGTACATAAAGCAGTTATAATCAATATATTTCCAATAAAGGGTATGAAATGACAATGTGAAAACAATGTGTAATATGATAGCTCAAAATACTACCATACCCATCAGCCTCAGCCAACATCTCTATGAAGAAGAAGCCAGTAAGTGGCACAGATCAGAGCAGTGCAATATGTGGCAGTGATGAACCGAACAGAGAATTGTTGTCATGAATATGCAGCACTCCTCGGCAAATTAATCATCTTGTTATCTTGGGAAAACGAAGGAAAATGATCACATTATAACGAGAAAATGGATCATAATTATTTCATTATCACGAGAAAACGTAGGAAAAGGATCTTGTTATCAGGGAAAAATGGATCAAAATGATCTTGTTATCATGAGAAAACAGAAGAAATAAAATGTATGTTAAATATCACCGTCAAGGACTTCCGTAGTATAGCATGTTTGCTCATAATTTGAATTGTGTTTCCAACAAAGTAGCACTAAAAAGCATCTGTACCACAACCCTCTTTGTGTATATTCCCATCAGCATCTGAGCAAAATGAAAACACAGTTAAAAAATGTGCTAAAAAAACCACTTCATAATCCTTGTCTGTCCACAAAAATATTGAGAAAAACAGAAGGGACACTATTTTAGGTTATGTGTTTAGTCATCTAATAATCCAAGAGTTGACAGTTTTTTATGTTTTTGTGTCCTCTCCAGAGCTTGACTCAGCTCACATGCAGCTATGAGGCAGAAAACCAAACCCGCTATCTGGTGTGTGATCTGGGAAACCCCATGAAGTCTGGTACCAGTGTAAGAGCCAACAAATCCCACATGTTGTCTTTGGCCGTTTTCACTTTTTGTGTCTCAGCACAATTAAGTTGTTCTGGCATAGCTGATTCATACACAAACCCAAAAAGTGATTGAATTGACCTGATAAAACATACAACACATAATTCAAACTTTCATGAGAAAAAAAGCATTTTATTGGCACCTGTAGAATTATCTGGACATATCAATGAGGGGCAGAGGCCATTTTTAGATCTGCTGAAAGCTGTGGAGGGAAATTAGGAAAGTATTGAGAGTCACAGAACTAAATCAAATGCACAGCATCTCTTTCATTCTTATGATATGTATTTCTCATGTTCCTATAAGTAATTGTATTCTGTTTTCTGTGGCTCATTTTATAGTTATGGGCTGGCCTGCGGTTCACTGTGCCCAGACTGAAGGACACTCACAACACTGTGCAGTTTGAGCTCCAAATACGAAGGTAGATCACTTCAGACAGTATAGCACTGTATGGTGAGACAGGTTCATGTGCGCTATCTGGTGGCTCCGGTGGCTCCGATGGCTCCAATAGCTCCGGTGGCTCCGATGGCTCCAATAGCTCCGGTGGCTCCGGTGGCTCCGTCCAACGACATTGTGGCAGTGCCTTGTCCAGACCCAAATATAACAAAAAATTGGGCATAGAGGTGGATGGATGCATGGATGGAGCTGAGGCTGAATGAATCAATGTTCCCACCTGTCACCCACATTTCCCTTAATTATGCAGAACTATGCCTTGATATAATTTAAATGGATGAGTTATATTAATATTCACTCTGTTCAGCTGTCATGAATAGTGAAAATATCTCTAGAGACCCAAACTGTCTTTTATACCAGGATGTCAACATCTTTATTTCTGCTGTAAAGTTGGGTGTTTTGTCATGGTGCTCCATGGGGACTGACTCTGTTTTTGAACCAGCCTCGAGTGACCATTTGAAGAACTGCAGCTTTGGCACTTCTGTGTTGGCTTAATTTTTCAGCACCGGTGGTTGGTGCTTAATGACATGATTTCTTAAGGCGATGAATAAACATGTGTTTGTCTTTCTCTTGTGTCTGTTGTAGTAAAAATGCAAATAACTCAGAGAGTGAAGTGGTTCTGTATGACCTGGAGGTGGCTACTATGGCGGACGTCATTCTGCAAGGGTGAGGCTTCATGCCAGCTCTTCCACTACATCATTACATTATATAATCATTCTTACAATTGCGTAATCCTCATGTTTCTGTTGCAGTGTATCTCGCCCAGACAAAGTCATCTTTCCCCCTCCTAACTGGAGTGTTAGTCAGAGTCTGAGGGAAGAGCAGGACATCGGCCCTGAGCTGCAGCAGGTCTATGAGGTACGCCCATATGTCCTACTGCTCTCACATATGTTTTCAGTTGTAAATTAAAACGTGAGTATACTAACACTTCTGTTGACTTCATCCAAAATTATAATTATTATAATTTTCATTTTTATTTTCGATGACGGTGCAGCAAAAACAGCAAACAAGGCAAAAAAGTTGAAAGTGAATTTGTGTCTTTGCGTCAGCTGGTGAATAATGGTCCTAGTGTGGTCAGCCAGTCTACACTAGAGGTGAGATGTCCTCTGAAGTCTCACAGCCACGAGCTGCTCTACCCTGTGGAGGTTATCACTGAGGGGCCGCTCAGCTGCTCCTCCAAACACACCTTCAACGCACTGAAACTCAAGGTGAGGACACACTCTCAGACAAACACATGGTGAGACAATTACCCTGAATCTATTCTTGGCCATGAATATTTGATTGTGTTTGTTAATGACTCTGTCAATGTCTTTATGTACACAGCTCCAGCCTCCAGCTGCATCACTGAAGTCCAGCCCTGAGCACTACATCAGGAGGAGGGAGGTGTACAGAGATCTGCCAGAGCAAGGAAACCTGGTGAGGCAGGGAAGTTCATTCAACATGTTTTCTGTTTTAATACAGTTTGTAACCATGGACAAAATGTAAACACAGACATGCATGATACATTTAACTAATTTAGTACTCCTATAACATTGTCACACATGTGATGGGCAAATAGTATCAGAATTGATGAAGTGGATGATCATATGTTTTTATTCCACACTTCTTCCTTGTCAAAACCTGGTCCCTGGCAGTGTTCCTGTAAGCATTTACTCTGACATAAAACTCGATATACATTTCTTATTTGTGTGTTCAGAAATGGTTGTATTTAGCCTATCTTAGCGCAAGGTGAAACATTTTTGGTGTGTTTTTAATTTGCGCGCATTTCGCGCAAATTGCTTAGTGCGACATGTAAGGTCAATGTATGTCTGTGTGAATAGACACAAATTGATGATGGATGATGTGAATGGCACAACACAAACACACAATCATTTGCATATTCAAGCTACTTGAAATATTTCAACTTCAGCGATCAAACTTGAGTAAGTAACGCAACAGGAAACAAATTTACACAGTGTGAACATTAGCCTAGCCAGGGCAACAATGTGTTGTGTGCATGTCATTGCACTCGGAGCCAATTTAGATGTGTAAGCTAACAAAATTACCCATTCAGGGTTGATTTATCTTTTTTTTTGTAGATTCCAAAGAACATTTGTTTGAGAATTTTTTTTATTTTTTTAAGTGTGGTCTGCCTTGTTTTCAGTCTCCTGTGTGGGCTCTGCACATTCATGGAGATCGTAGAAAGAGGTAGCACTGGCCTCTGAACTTGAAAAAGATTTGAATCATAATGAGATTATTACTTTCAACAGAGGAAATGGGAATAGATATAATTAGCTCTGGTCAGCATCTCCTACTTCTTGCTGTAATTGTTTGTGAGATTAAGTTAATAAGGTTTGAGATTTACTGGGTTGCTTTTGTGTGGCTTGCGTCACTGACTGTAATGTTTTACAGCTAATCTCTTCTGCTATTCAGATGAACTCAGTCTTCAAATTGGAGAATTCAACCACTTGTTGCAGATGTTTCTAAACATCCAGGCTCCACTGTCCAGAGTCTGATATGCAAAATTAACAGTTTAATGTGTAACTGGAGTGATTTCCCAGCTTGGTTCCAGATCCTTAAAATAATGTCCATATTTATGATTTGTTCAATGTTTTATATAGAATATATTAAGTGAAAATAAATAGCTGAAACAGCTGGAAGTTAAAACACTGCTGGGTTATAGCACATGCTAATACAAGGTAGCAAAAGAAATATGTATTTCTATGGAGATGTTTATATTGATTTACAGTATGTTTACTGCAAAGGACAATAGACTTTTACTCCCTCACTTTAGTCCAGTGCCTCCTCCCAGGCAACTAGGACCTCTATAAAACTCTGTCAACTCTGCAGAGTTGGGCTGTCATAAGAAAAAACATAGGGAACAAATTACCTGCTTCCATGACCTGCGAGCTTCATAGCTCACACAAATATGAAGTGAACAAACAAAGGCCCTTTTTTTCAATTTGTCAGCAAGTAAAAACAGTCAGACGACGTTTATCCTGTCAACAATTATGAGCTGGAGGGAGGAGCATCTCCAAAAGGAGACAATATGATGGACATATAATCAGATCAGGACATTACACAGCCGTGGCATCGTGGGGGTCGTGTTGAAGAGGAAGCATTCAGATCCTGAAATCCGTTACACTGCAACATTAAAACAGATTGCAAATAAAATGTCAGCAAAGTGTAGCAAAGTATTGAAAGTGAGCTGTAGTGGACAAACTACCAAACATATGTCGGTCAACATGTACACTGATACCTATATATCTGCAGTAAATACATATACAGTACACATCGTACATAGCGGTCTGGTCCATTTATCCACCTAACTCTAACATCTACCACCTTCTACCATCTACTATCTACTCTTTTAAAATTAATTGTACACTGGGCTCTGTATTTAAGATACATTTAATGAGGACGCAGTATTGATTAACGATTATCGACTTAGACTTAGACTTCTTTTTATTGATCCTTTGGGATGACTCCCGCAAGGATAGACGTGTACTGTATAGTGCTTTCAGATCTATATTGTGCAGTGAATTGTCCACTGTTGTTGAAAACATAAAGGAATAATTATTTGTATTTTATGATTCCTGCACATTAATTAAAAGATGCTACATTAGCTGTGTGCTGTGTGTTTGACTGTGGCTTCTTCCCTCCGTAGACCTGCTCTACAGTGGAGTGCTGGCAGCTGCAGTGCAATGTTGGGCTGCTGGAGAGAGGAGCCAGCGTTATCCTAAGTTTACGCTCCAGACTGTGGGCTGAGACCTTCATCGAGGTGAGACAGCAGGACACACTGCTTTACAGTGCAGCTCTGCACTGTTAGCCGTATGTTTTCTAGTATGGGAAACTCAAGTAAATAGGCAAACACAGACTGGATGAGAAATGCAACATAGAGTTAGACAGTCTGTGTTCTAACACTACACTCTGTTGGGCATGCTAATTCTATACAGTGCTTACTACACTGTATACTCTTTTCCATAGTATATTATAGCAGTTATAATACCAGCAAACAAACAACATGGCATGTCCACTTACAGTCTTCAACCACTTAACAAAAGGGCAATGCAAAATGGTTTCGCAAAGACATCTTTATTTTGTTTACCGCCATCATCCTGGGTTGAATAATATTTGTAGTCAACAGTACGGGGCCTTAGACAGAATCACTAAATATGGTGCAGTTTAATGAACTACATACAGTAGCTTGTCCAAACTTTTGACTGGGGTGGTCCAAGTGGGGCACTGACTTATACAGCAGTGGCATAAAAAAATGTGTGCGCACACACACAGCAATAATATTAACTAATCTCCACTACTCATATCTAATTTAACTCTTAGAGACCCACTATATGTAGATGCATTTTTGTCTTTTTTTCGGGCAGCTGGAACACCAGATGCCAAATCCATGCTGTGATTTGGGGTCAAAAACTTTTGACATTTGGAGATTTTGATTGGATGGAGAGACCTGTGTTGTGTAAACTGCTTAGAAACCCCCTTATTGTTAATATTCCGGTACTCTGAATGCTCTAGATCTGTTTGTAAAGTTTTAATGAGGCTGTGATTATCTTATAGGTCATAAGACCTATACAGTTAGGTCAAGTTTTAAAAAAATGCTCTCACTACAATACAAGTGTGGGCACTAACATCATCACACAATAATACAACTGGGCTCATTGAATCCACACAAGTCTCAGCTTTCCAGTTAGACCCAATTTATAACATTCAACACTGTTTAGGGGCACCAGTTTGTTGAGATGCACCGATCCAGTTTTTTTCCGATCCAATCTGATACCGATACCTGGGCTGAGCGTATATACAGATACCCGATACGGATCCGATCCTACTGATGAATGAATGAACTGTATACCTGTCCATGTGAGTGAAGGCATCAGGCTTGACATAAACATTTTGCCTAGTTAAAAAAGTTAACAAATTAACAGATATAAATGTACTTAATATGATTTATTACCAAATAACAAAGTGTACATTAGCACAAAAAGAAATAAATAACACTTCAATGTAAATTGCACTACAGACATATATTTTAAAATGTAATATAAAATATAGCAGCTGCCTGAAACCCAGCAAATAATGTCTTAATTAACTGGCTGTGTATGATATTAATAAAAAAGAAATGACTGGATTGAAATGCTGATTGGGCTCATTTATCCGATATCAGATCCAGCTTATTATTCAATATCGTAGCCGATATCCAATCTGGGTATTGGATCGGTGCATCTCTACCAGTTTGCATTAAAGTAAACAATTTTAGAATAGGCAAAACACATTTGTACTGCATGAGTAAAACTGCATGTATTTGGCCCATACTGTCTGGATTATCATAAAGTGTACCCATATAAGCCATTTTCATTAAGATTGAGGTCAGAGGTAAAGGGACCCCTTTGGAAATGGCCACATCAATTTTTTACCTTGATAATTTTGGGAAAGTACTACACATTTGTGGAATTGATCTGTCATTCAGTCAGTCAGGGTTTCCTATGTTTCTGTACAGTGTTTGAATGTCTCACGGTCATGTTATGTATTCAAAATTATGTCTGTTATTTTCAAGGACTGTTTGGCTTTATAAGGTACTGAGAACTGCTACAAATATCAGGCATTGGCAGCCTTCAAGTCTGTTATTCCAACTCCAGCCCTTAGTAGAATGTTTCTTTTCCAACTGTCCACAGAGAGCCTATAAGCAGTATGTTCTGGAGTGCTCTGTTCAGTACAAGGTGGACAGGATGCCTTATTCTATCCCTCCCAAATTCAGGCAATCAGGATCCAAAAAGGTAACTTTGTCAGCTTTTTTATATGAGCATGTGAATGTCATTGAAAGGGATACAAATCTGAATGCTGTAGTTTCCTGTTGTTTAGGTGGTGACGGCTTTGATGTGGAACAAGCCGGACAGTTCATTCCCTGTTCCAGTGTGGATCATCATCCTGGCTATTCTAGCTGGTTTGCTATTACTCTCCCTGCTCATATATCTACTATACAAGGTAAGCTGACAAATAACCCTGCTCATATAGGAAGAGAAAGATGTCTTGGACATTCAAAATCACTACAAAGACATGCAACAAAACTAAAATGAGATGCAGAAAGACTATAGAGACAAACTGACGACAAAGAAATAATAAATGACTACAGACCTAAAACCACAAAGAGTTACAAAAAGACCACAAATAGACACAACATGATAACAAAGTGATGCAAAATTACCACAAAGAGACAGGATGAGTACAAAGAAATGCAAAACCGGCCACAATTTTTTTACATCTATGTTTTTCCATCTATGTAAAATAGCTACAAAGAGACATACAATGACTGCAAAGAGACACAAATGACTACAAACAGATGTAAAATGACTACAAAGAGATGCAAAACAACTACAAAGAGTTTCAAAATGACTACAAAAAAAACACAAAACGACTACAAAGAGACACAACACAAATGCAAACTATACTACAAATGACAAGGCCTTTGTTTTGTGTTTTTTTGTTTCTGGTTTCATGGGTGAAAGACATTTTACATGACTTTGGCAGGGGGCCTATTATCTCATACTACACCCATGCAGTTTAGGATGATGTACAATTTTAACAATTTCTTTATAAAAGAGTATAATTACCAATGAAGTACCATAAACAAGAGTAAAACCCATGAAAGAGATTGGGAAAATAAATTTACAGCTATCCTCTTTACAGTCCAGACTTTATGTCTCTTCCTCTCCATGTCTTCCTCCAGATGGGCTTCTTTAAAAGGTCAGATCCATACGGTACAACAATGGAGAAGGCCCAGCTCAAACCCCAGGCGTCCTCTGAAGCTTAGATCCAAGAAGGAGCCTCCCCTGCAGCTGTTCCAAACAACTGGAGTTACTGTTACATTCCCTAAAAAACTAAGGAAACTTTCTAATGGAAAGCAGGCAACACATTTATGAAGGGAAAGTTATGGGTGCTGTATCACTAGACCTGCACTAAGATGCCAAAGCAGGAAAGACTACAAGGGACATGCAGTTGAATATGCACTGCTGTTTTGGACATGAATTTGTGCAAACCGAGCAAAGTTTATGAAGCTTCTGCAGAAAGAGCAGTGACAAGAATTAAAAAAAGATCTTCCCCGTGGAAGAATGGTCCGTCCTCGTTCTTAGTGTATTGACCAGGAAAATAATTTAACATCTCATATCAGTACATTAACAAAATGCTCCTCCAACAAAAGGCACTAATGCTTCAGTATTTCTTCATTACTGAAGTGAGTTTTAAGCCATGCTTGCAAACCCAGTGTTTGATGTTTCTTGAAATGCCTGTCTTTGTATGATGCATACACCACCCTTTATTTATGGCACAGTGTTTTCCTATTGGTTGTTGAATGTACTGTCTGCAGGACAATCCTGATGAAACTGCAATGTTTAACTTGAATTATTCTTCTCCCATATTGGGAGGTATTCTATGTATGTTGTAATGTATGTAATGTATTCATTGTGTTATGACCCATTGGTGTTGTGGCCCAGAATAAAACCTGATTTTGTATACCCACCCAAAAATGTTATCTATATGCTAGTGAGTATGTTGGAAATGAAACATGCGGTAAAAAAATATTCTGTAACTTTCTTTTTTAAGAATTGATTTTATTCACCATTTGACATTAAAAGCAGTATTATAGTATATGTAGTCCGGAATAAACACCCCAGATCTTACAATCTTAGGTTTTGAGATGACAGATAATATCTTTGGATTTTATGTATAAGTGTTCGCCATAGTTAGTAATCCAAAAGACTGTACTCACACAGACAAATGTGTTGGTGGTACATTAGCTCCCCCTGCAGGTGATACAGTGAGTACGAAAAGTATACAGACCCCCTCAATTTATTCATTCTTTGTTAATTTGCAGCCATTTACTAAAATCATTTAAGCTGATTTTTTTCTTCATTAATGTACACACAGCACCCCATTGCAACAGAAAAACACAGAATTGTAGAATTATTTTTGGAAATGTATTTAAGAACAAAAAGTGAAATATCAGATGACCATAAGTATTCAGGTCTCCCCTGAGATGCTTAATTGGGTCTAAGTCAGGGTTCTGGCTGGGCCATTCAAGAAGAGCCATAGCGTTGTTCCTAAGTCACTCCTTTGTCATTTTATCTGTGTGCTTAGGGTCATTGTCTTGTTGGAGGTCCTGAGTACTCTGGAAAAGGTTTTTTTTCCAGGATATCTCTGTACTTGGCCGCATTGATCTTACCTTCAATTGCAACCAGTCGTCCTGCGCATGTAGCTGCCAAACACCACCAGAGCATGATGCTGCCACCACCATGCTTCACTGTTGGGATTGTATTGGGCAGGTGATTACACAACATTTTGTAAAAATGAGAATCATGAGGTTGAAGGAACTGCCCGAAGAGCTCAGAGACAGAATTGTGGCAAGACACTGATCATACCAAGATTACAAAATAATTTCTTCTGCACTTAAGGTTCCTGAGAGCACAGTGGCCTCCATAATCCTTCAATGGAAGACGTTTGAGATGATCAGAACTCTTCCTAGAGCTGGCCGCCCGGCCAAACTGAGCAATTGGTGGAGAAGAGCCTTGGAGATAAAGAAGAACCCAAAGATCACTGTGGATGAGCTCCAGATATGCACTGGGGATATGGGAGAAAGTTCTCTAGAAAGTCAACCATCACTGCAGCCCTCCACCAATCAGGACTTTATGGCAGAGTGGCCCGACGGAAGCCTCTCCTCAGTGCATGACATGTGAAAGCCGACAAAGGGTGTGCCAAATAACACATGAAGGACTCCCATACTATGATAAATAAGATTCTCTGGTCTGATGAGACCATGATTGAACTTGTTGGCCTTCATTCTAAGCAGCATGTGTGGAGAAAACCAGGCACAATCAAAATGCCTTGGTAATGACACATTTGTAATATGGGCTTATCTACATTTTCATGGACAATGCCAGATTTGAGAATGCTACGCTTACCCAGAGGACGTCACTTGAGTAGGTGGTCCTTCAATGTGTTGTATTTGTTGTGCAACATAAACCTTTTCTTCCACCGTTGCTGCTGATGTGTTTGCTCTAACTGTTTGTGCTGAGTGTGTGCATGTGTGGTTCTGCTGAGTTCTGCTGGATGGATGCTTTCCCCAACCTGCGGATTGGGTGTTTGTGTCTCCACCTCCTCCTCGCCCTCCCCCCCTCTCTCACTGCATGTGTGTGTGTGTGTGTGTATGTGCTCCCTGGCTATAAAAGCTACATTGTCGCGCGGGCGCTACCCTGCAGAGGAGCTCAAGTGTAAGCCAGAGAAAGAGACAGACGAAACAGAAGACTACACTTGCATTAATTCCCCTGGCTGTGAGTAATACATTTGCCATCTTGTGTATTTAGACAGAGCAGAGTGTGTCATTGACATATAGAGCAAAACATTACTGCATGTACTGCATCTTTGAGGCCTGTGACTTTGTGTCTGCAGTGGCAGATGACTCAGCTGTTTGTTTGGAGCCAGTGAGTCGTGAAATGCAGAACAAGTATGCAACTAAGTGTTTCATGCACAAAAATGTGTTGGCTAAAGCCTTATCTGTTCTCTGTGCCTCGTATAACTGCTATGTTATAACTATAGAGAACTATAGCATAGTTATTATTGTTTGTGTTATTCTTATTGTAATGTCACAAACCATGAAGAAAACAAATTGAGGCACACACAATTAATACAATTATATATATATATATATATATATATATACACCTCTTTAGTACAGTTTATTATTAGTACAGTCATCATTTACAAAACAGGCCTCTGAACCACTGGTTTCTATGGAAACATGCTGTCCCAGGTTGTTTTCCTGCTGACTGATGTCTGTTTGGTGACTGGTTGATCCTCTGTGATACCTCCTATTCAGCATGTAAATCTGTTGTGCTGTGTGTAGGCACACAGGGTATCAGTCTTTGATGTGGAATCTGTGGAGATTACCCGATCTGGTATGGGACTCTGGGTCCACCCTCATGTGGTCTGCTTTTATTTTGAATCCCACTGGATCCAACACTGTGCCCATCAGTACCTACATGTCTGTGTCCATTAACTACTAAACATCTCACACATTTCAGTTTGTGTTTGTTGTTTGCCTTTATTGTCATCCTTGTATATGTTCGTTTGAGACATTAGTATGAGGATATGGCAGCATACTCCAGGAGAGCATGCAGATGCAGTTTGGAATAAACCTGTGATGATAATAACTGATCAGAGCAGGTGGATAGAATCTGGACAGCCTAATGGAAACTGCAGCAGAGACATTTATTGATCTAAGTTACTGTTTCCCGTTTCTTTTGTGCAGACTCTGTCCAAACTGTAATCATGGCTAAAAACCTGCTGAAGAATCCCAGTGGGGAAGGTAAGAAGTAATTTTCTTTATCTGATCTGCATCTATGTAACTGGATTAGGTGTGGATCTTCTTTGGGGCTTGCCGTACTGGTATATAGTTCTACTATGTCCCTTAGCTGTCCAAGTATGAAAAAGACAAGAAATAGGGTGAAAATTCAATCACATGGTTCCCATATCCAAGTACGTTTTGTAGTGTGGCGTTCTCTTTGCCTTATTGTGCTCATTACTGAGGCTGCAAAACACCCACTGGTACTTGACAATATGCCTGTTTCACACATTTGGACTGTCACAGTAGGAAAACCACAGGGGTGAATAATGAAAAGGTAGAGAAGATGGATACCAGCTACGATCCCAGCCATATGGACAAGTGAGACCATCTCTGCGTCCATCTCCATCCCTAGATCAGAGGGGGCATTGAGGCAGACGTGGAGGAATTAAACACCATCTGCGTTTCATGGATACTCTTTTAATCTTGCTGTACAGTGTAGAGCTGTTGTACGAGGAGCTGGGTGGTCTCAACATCCGCATTGGATCACAACGGAATGTCAATAGCTGTGTTGCTGAGACTTACATAGATCCTGGAGTACAACCTGAAGGAGCTGATGGGGATGCATATCACTGGAACTGTACCATGTGCGATTTCATATGACAGATACAACTGATTGATTGATAGCTACTTTTGATTTCAGGTTTGTGCATTCTGAATCACTGTCACTCTCACAGGAACACTAGAACAGAGCCATTGTAAGGGTTGTTACTAACACGTGTGTTTATGACTAGAGATGCACCGATCCGATACCCTGCTCCAATATTTACTAATTAGCTGGATTGGGTATTAGATGAATGAGGCCGATACAGCAGTCTGATTTAGTCATTTCTTTTTTATTAATATCATAAACAGCAGAACAGTTACAGTGATCTAGTCACTTCAATTCTGTTTGCAACACCGGTTAGGGTTTTATATTACATTTTAAAATATCTGTTTGCAGTGCACTTTACATGGAAGTGTTATTTATTTATATATTTTTGCTGCTAATGTACACTTTGCTATTTGTTAATATTGAGTACATTTATATCTGTAAAATAACTGCCTTTAACAAGGCCAAATGTTTATGTCAAGCCTGATGCTGCACTCACACGGCATGGTATACGGTTAATTTATTCAACAGGAGTATCGGATCAGCCAAAAGATCGACTAATTTTATTTGCTTAGCAAATACGTATATTTAAAAGTGGTCAAACATTCACCTGCTAATCTGAGTATATGAGTCTGCACACAAACAGGCTGCATCCAAGACTGTCAGACCGTAAATAGCCCAGCCATGGTCTAAATATCACTTACCGTTATACTTCACTGCATTAACTACACTGAGCTGCACACAGCTACATCTCTTCTCATTCTTAAATGAAGTTCGCATTTTGGGAACTATGCTCATTTACTTGCAGAGATGTATGATTAATACATGGATACACCTGATTTATACTCTTGTCAGTCATATCATAGAGTCTTATCAAATCATAATGCATATGTCACACTTTTTTGTCGCATCATTTCATCCTGGTAACAGCTAGCCTGTCTCTACCCGCACATAAATTATCCTGATTAACTGTCTCCCTGGCTGTAGCCTATATTTAACAAACATATATGAGTGGTATCTTCATATCAAACTCTCAATCTCATGATCTTCATCAGCAGTCCTGTGAGATGCAGTTGATGTTCAGAAAAAAGCCAGTAAATGGGAACGTTCAATCTTAACTATACATGCTCTTGGAATTGAACTTGACTTCCTAAAAACATGACAGTGTGTATAGTAAAAATATTCAACAATGGCTGTCTCAGACTTTGCATTTCCCTCCCAGAGCAGCTGGAGTTCTGGGAGCTGACGGAGAATGGTGGGAGTCAGTGGAAGGTGGAGGACATGCCGGGAGACTGTGGCTTCAACTTCTGCATCGACGGAGTGACCAAATACTTTGCAACCTCTTTTGAGTGAGTGTTTATTATTGTATGTATAGTCATGTGACTATACTGAAATACTAGAAATGTAATGCACTGCTCAACACAGGTACACTCTGTAGCTCTCCTGTTCTACAGTGTTTATAGTTGCATTCTTAATTCTCCAAGTATGACCTGCTTTAAAATATATAAGGTATAAATGAAAACAGAATCTAATAAAACGAATAAAGGTAAGTGCAGTAATTATGAATAATGTAGACGGTAAAAAAAAGGCTGCAAAAGTTTGTTTGTTTCCCCCCAAAAATGAATATCTGACACATGTATGGTAGCCAAGCCAGCCCATGTATATGGAAAAACGGCTTAACTAATGTAAAACAAACAAACAATAGATGCAATATTTTAGAACCATGTCAAATATATGTATGAGCTAAGAACAGATGGGAAGAAGATCATGGCAGAACAACACATCATCATAATCACAATCATAAAATGCATTTTTCAGCTTGCTAAAATTATCACAAATATTGTCTTTTCAGCTTTTCAACATAAAAAAATCACAAAAAAATTAGCATTTTCCCCATTTCATCTGTTATTTGAATGCAACGTAAATCTCAGTATGTTTTATTATTTCTCATCTATTTAATACTTAACATTTTTATGTCAAAGTGAATTGTTTTTTTTAATTAGCCCCATGCTAATCCTGCTTTCTGAAAATATGTGTGCACTAGGCTGTGTCTGAAGAGACAGGTGATCGACTTGTTAGCTGAGGATTACTCAAGCGAACAGTTGGACTCCCAGCCTTCCATCACAGTGGAAGACTGGTAAGACAGAGGCGGACTGACATGCATGTACACACCTTCTGTCAGTAGCTAGTGTCAATATGTTAATGGACGGCTCATCCTGCAGGTACTGTGGCAGGACAGATTGTGGCTGCACCTATCAAATGACCGTGTGTCTGCTTGATGAGAATCAAGAGGTCATTCAGGAGTTCAAACCTGAGCCGGTGACTCTGGATCCCGACTGTGATGACTGCTCGTGGAAACAGGTACACAGAAAGCAGAATGCTACATTTTTTGGCTCATTCTGAGTCCATGAGTACTGGGACATGCATGACAGGCAGTGACTCTACATCAAACAAACGTCCCCATTCATTACCTCCTCTTCTGTGTTTGATCAAACACACTGTCAATGGTGATGTCCATTCTATATATTTTAATTCTATGGGTCACTTGTAGTCACAACCATGCCCAGTCCAGGTCCTCTGCCACTCATCATCGTAAGTACATTTTTCCTTTAAGGCTTTTAGATGAATGTAACATGAAGACAGCAAACAAATTAAACCACAAAACCGGTTGTTTGTCAATTCCCGCTAGAGCAACACATAGAAGATGATCTGATGCCCCTAACAGCTGGACATCATTTCAATATGACAACACTATGATTAAGGTTAGGTTTAGGTAAAAGATCATGGTTTGGGTTGGGATGTAGGAAATTCAGACCAAAAACAGCCCTAGCTTAAAACCATTGATTGTATAAAGATGGATGTAGCTTTAAGGTCTGAAAAGTGAAGCCAATGCGGAAGTGCTTTTAACCTGCATTCTTTCTAGTGTCCAGCAGTCAATGGGAAAATGTGCCTACTTCTCACTCGTTTTATTTTTGAATGTCAATGTTTTTGAACCGCTGCAACCCGTGCTCATTCCATACTCGTCACACACACTTGGTTTAGAAAAGAGCAGAGTGTGTCAAAATAAAGGAAAGAAAAGGGAAAGAAAGTTTGGTGAGTGTATGACCCAACCATCCACCCCAACCTACTCCCTAAGTGGAGTTTGACACTTATTATCCTATATAGCCAACATTTTTTTCTGCTGACCAGGCTACACCCATCCACCCTGATTTCTTCCCTGTGTGGACTTTTCCCCTCTTTTTCATAACTGCTATGACCACTAGAGGGAAGTGTCACTTGGATGTAACCATGTTGTTTTGGGGCACTTGCTGTCGTTCCTTTCGTCAACACACTAGACAGTACACATTACACTGGTTTTCTCTCTCTGTCTGAATTCCAGGTCAGCCATACATTTTCTGAATACGGCCCTGGAATGCGTTTCATCACCTTTGAGCATGGAGGACAAGACACCAAGTTCTGGGACGGCTGGTTTGGA
Organism: Echiichthys vipera; assembly: GCF_963691815.1. Lineage (NCBI taxonomy): Eukaryota > Metazoa > Chordata > Actinopteri > Perciformes > Trachinidae > Echiichthys > Echiichthys vipera. The sequence goes on along the minus strand of NC_139825.1, from coordinate 11,425,866 downwards.
GTCCGGGTCACTGGGAGCTCTGTTAGTGTCGAGGTTTGAACAAAAGGGAAAGGGGAGAGAGGAGAAGGGAATCAAGCAGTTAGGAACACTAAAAGGTAAAGGAGGAAGGTGGGGACATGGAACTAGAGTAATATCAGGACTCCAGGGAAGAGTATTGGTTTCCAAGTTTTAAGAGGTCCAGCTTTGCCTTGTGCACCTAGCTTACGCCTCTGTATATCATGCTTACTGCTGTTCATGCTGTGGCAACATACTGCTGCTATGAAGACTACTCATACATCATGATGGCACACCACTTTGCTAACTTTAAAATATTAAAATGACTGTGTGCATCAGTCATTAATATGATCTGTTAACTACTACCTCTGCACAGTGACGTACCTAGTGTTAAACTCAACGGCATGTTTGGTGGGTGGAGATGTACTATCAAGTAGTTGAACATTCAGATTGGAATTAAATAATGAAATAAATTGGCAACTAAATCATTAACCGCTTCGTCAAGCTAAACTTTCATTCAAAGATGTAATCAACTGTATGTGATAATACTTCCTCCCAATAACTTGTTGCTGTAAAGGTAAAATACAGTGTGGTTTGCAGATGGACTGTGTTTTTATAGCACCTTTTTACCTTACCTGACAAAGTTCACCCTATCACACACACATTCATACACCAATGGGGGAGGAGCTGCCATGCAAGGCACCTGCCTGTCCATTGGGAGCAACTGGGGTTTGTTCAGTTTCCTGCTCATGGACTTAGAAAGTAGGTGGGGATCGAACCGCCAACCTTTAGAAGAATGGGTGGTTGAAGACATTAGGCAGAGATGTGAGGTTTATTTCTTGTGAACAGTGGTGGAAAGTAACTAAGTACATTTACTCAAGTACTATACTTAAGCACTATTTCAAAGTTTTTGTAGTTTATGTGAGTAGATGTCTTTGCTTCACAAAACTTCATAGGGAAATATTGTATCTTCAAATTCAAGTACGTCCACATTGTGCTTAAATACAGTGCTTGAGTAAATGTACTTTTTACCACTGCCTCTAAACTACTAAAATAATTTAATATAAATAACTGTCCAAGGTCCAATGTCCCACATTTCTTAAAAATGCAAAGATAATGGAAAAGTAAAAAAAAAAATGTAAACAGATTTTTAAAGATAAACTAGTAAATGAACTAGCTCCACCTCGTTCAGCAACAACATTAAAATGTGGTAGAGGAAGTGCTTTCCTAAAGAGTAGAAATGCCTGAGGGTACAAGTACCCTGTTAAAAAGTATATCCACATAAAAGCACAAATCTAATGTACAAAAATGTAGAATAAAATAACACCGGTAAAAGTCCAGGAACACACAAAAGTAGACTGAATACGCCCCAGTGCATGCTGGGAGGGTTTCACTACACCACATGTATACCTGGAATCTGCAATTACAAGATCAGTGCTCAGCCAAATATATGAATGCTGATCCTGATACCAACTCTCTTCTCACTCTTCCTTTATTTAAAAAATAAAAGCACACCGTTACTCCAGACTGACCAAATCAATCCTAGGATGTGAATTAACAGCATCATATTGGTCTGAATTAACGGGGCCCAGGATTAACAAAGGAGGATTAGTTTAGACATGTAGCCACAGCCATCATGTACTTACTTTAGTATGTGGATAAATAGAGATGCCTGATCCAGTTTTTTTCCGATCCAATCCGATACTGATACCTGGGCTGAGCGTTTCGGTAGATACCCAATACTGATCCGATACTCCTGTTGAATAAATGAACCGTATAACATGCCGTGTGAGTGCAGCATCAGGCTTGACATAAACATTTAGTCTCGTTAAAGGCAGTTATGTCTCATCTTCAACCGCTTATCCAGGGTTGGGTCGCAGGGGCAGCAGCTCTAGAAGGGGACCCAAACTTCCCGTTCCACATTAACCAGCTCTAACTGGGGGATCCCGAGGCATTCCCAGGCCAGTGTGGAGATATAATCTCTCCACCTAGTCAGGCCTCCTCCCAGCTGGACGTGCCTTGAACACCTCCCCAGGGAGGCGCCCAGCGGGCATCCTTACTAGATGCCCGAACTACCTCAACTGGCTCCTTTCAACGCAAAGGAGCAGCGGCTCTACTCCGAAGTCCTCACGGATGGCTGAACTTCTCACCCTATCTCTAAGGGAGACTCAAGCCAACCTCCTGAGAAAACCCATTTCGGCCGCTTGTACCCGCGACCTCGTTCTTTAGGTCATGACCCAGCTTTCATGACCATAGGTGAGGGTAGGAACGAAGATTGACCAGTAGATCGAGAGCTTTGTCTTCCGACTCAACTCTCTTTTCATCACAACGGTGTGGTAGAGCGACTGCAACACCGCCCCCGCTGCTCCGATTCTCCGGCCAAACTCACGCTCCATCGTCCCCTCACTCGTAAACATGATCCCGAGGTACTTGAACTCCTTCACTTGGGGTAAGGACTCATTCCCTACCTGGCAGATATGTTACAGATATAAATGTACTCAATATTAACAAATAGCAAAGTGTACATTAGCAGCAAAAATATATAAATAAATAACACTTCCATGTAAAGTGCACTGCAAACAGATATTTTAAAATGTAATATAAAACCCTAACCGGTGTTGCAAACAGAATTGAAGTGACTAGATCACTGTAACTGTTCTGCTGTTTATGATATTAATAAAAAAGAAATGACTAAATCAGACTGCTGTATCGGCCTCATTCATCTAATACCCAATCCAGCTAATTAGTAAATATTGGAGCAGGGTATCGGATCGGTGCATCTCTATGGATAACATGCAGAAACAATCAAATAGAAACACATATTTCAATTTTTATTTTTATTAAATCCAAAATTCTATAACTCAATGAAAGTTGACATACTGTATATCATATAAATACTTTACAGTAATCAGACATAAATATACGTTTTCATGTAGATTGCAAAACTTTTCAAATATAACAAAATGCAATATTTTACGCACAGGCCTTTTGGCACTGCATACAATATCAACCACATGACAGCATTCAAAGTGAGCACCATTAACACGGGCATAATAAAGGCTAAGGGATAAGCTACATTGAGCAATATTTATCACATTGTTTGTTCCTTCAATACGCTTACAAAGTATTTCTGACTTGAGATCATTTCTAGAGATGTGTGGATGCTACCAAGCTTAGTTTTCAAGTCTGCTTTTAACTGGTAGGTCTCTGATCAGGTGAATTCATAATCTTTGTCCTTTTGGGGCTTTTGACACTGGTGCCTATTGAGTTGAGTGTTTGACCTGGTCAACTTCAAAACGTCAACACATATATATTTGAATTTGCACAGTATTAAAATGTAACAAAGGTTGATATTTAAGCAAAGGAAATGTCACTTCCTGTTTGGACACATTTTACCTACAATGCTTATTAATTAATTATAACAATACTCTCTGGCATATTCAGGTTACAGAGTCAGGGATCTGAGTCAGTCAGAGCAAAAAAGGCCTTATTGAACATTTGAGTCAGTATCTGATTGCATGTCAGCAATAGTGTGCATACATGGTCTTTTAGCAGGGGAACAGGTTCTGGTCCAGATGAACGAGGAAAGCAGGGCTCATCATTCTCCTTGTGACTGCATCTGTTTACAAAAGGCCTCAAACTGCTGCTGTTCCAACTCTGTCATCACCTTGTTCAAGGCATAAATCTGTAAGTACACAAGGGAAGAATGTAGATGCAGTTGATTCTACAGAGAGTAATGTGACATTATAACACATTTGGCGCACTACTAGAATCAAATCTGTGGGGTTGTGAGTCACCTCTGCTCGCTGTCGTTGTT
>NC_139825.1:11409555-11417055 GCF_963691815.1 Echiichthys vipera | reverse complement strand
GACCTCCCTCATGTTGTTCTCCCTCAGCTTCTGCTCCACCTTTCTACTGTAGCTTTCCTTAGCTTGCTTCACACAGTGCTTCACCTCCTGCTGTGCTGCCTTCATGGCCTCCATGTCCCTGCTCCTGAAGGCAGCCGTCTTCTGGTTGAGGACAGCCTTAACTTCCCGTGTAACCCATGGCTTATTATTGGGTTAACAGCGGACAGTCTTGACAGGGGAGACCCCGTCTGCGCAGAAGTTCAGGTACTCCGTCAGACAATGTGTCATCCCCTCCATGTCCTTACCGTGTGGTTCCATCAGCACATCCCAGACTGGGGTGTTGTAACAGTCTCTCAGGGAACTTTTCCTCTCCGGGGACCACCTCCTGATGGCGCAAGTTGTCACCGGCTGTTTTTGGACCAGGGGGGTATACAGTGGCTGTAGGTGAACCAGGTTGTGATCAGACTTGGGGGAGGAGTGTCGCTCTGTATGCATCCCTAACATTAGCATACAGGAGATTGATTGTCCTGTTGTTTCTGATGGGACAGTCTGCAACCTGGTGAGAAACAGCCAAAGTAGAATCCAAAGTTACGTAATTAAAGTCCCCAGAGATGATCATAAATGCCTCAGGGTGCTGTGTATGCAGCCTTGCAGTGACTGAGTAGATCTTGTCACAGGCAGTGGCTGTGTCTGCTCTAGGAGGGATGTAAACACAGACGGTGATCACGTGACTGAACTCCCTCTGACACAGTCTGTGACTGCAATAAACATACTATATGATCTAAAGGTACTTGACGTTAATGGACTGTCTTTGCCATCACTGTAGAGTTCTGCCCACTGAGGAGCAGTCAGATTCATGATTATTAATGTTCATTATATTAACCAGTGGCAGATCAACCTGTTAGTCTTTTTATTTTTAAAGCTCTGCCATTTGATGTAGAGCAGAGGCAAGGAGCAGAAGACAGATGGGGAGAAGAGATGAAAAGATTAAGAAGTAAGGGAAGAAAAGAGAGAGGAGATGGAGAGATGGTTAAAGTTTTATAGAGTGGCAGAGAGGATTTGGGAGGGGAGGGAAGAGGTGTGGAGAGACGGGCCAAGGAGAGTGTGTGTTAGGAGCCTTGTTCTTCTAAATTAAACCCTCTCTCCAGGGGGAAGCGCAGCTCTGACTGCTCTTTCACACCAGCGGCCCTGAACACACAAACTCACCACAACCTCCTAACCCTGCCTGCCCGTCCACTGCCAAGAAACACACACACATACACAGTGCACACACACGTAAGCACGGTGTGTACAAATCCCCATAGACATGTACATATGCATACACACAAAGTCTTTCAGAACTAAAAATAAACAACTATGGTGACTGTGCCTAAAATAACTGGACACACACACAAACACATGCACACACATACTGTATGCTTATTGTACACACTTACACAAAAGCCTGCATGAATGCACGCACACTCTGCTCTTTTCACACCTGAATCCCAATAGACCTGACACCGCCAAACCAAAGAGCGAGCAGCAACTGGCGTCAAAAAAAGAGAAAAAGATATGGACAGCCTGGTATGACCTGACAAGCAGGGGTCAGTGAGTGATACAGAACACACACACACACACACACACACACACACACACACACACACACACACACACACACACACACACACACACACACACACACACACACACACACACACACACACACACACACACACACACACACACACACACACACACACACACACAGACACTCTTAGCTGTCCATCGTTTCCGAAGATGACGCTTGCTCCAGGGATTGGGTTGGGGAAGGGTGGGTGGGGGGGCTGGGGTGGGTCAGCGACGTTGCCGCTGGTGCCACTTCTCGTGGGCGAAGAGTCCGATCCTTGAGCCGCACACTCGCCCGCAGATGGAACACGGGAACCCAGATGCCAGGGGAACACCAGCCGCCCGCTGGTGTCGCTGGGTGCGCCTCTCAGATCTTCTGTCTTGGTTTGTTTTGTGTATCTGAGACACTGCCGTGGCACAGGTTCCCTGCCAGGCAGATCTGTTGGTGGCCAGGTTTTCAAGCTGAGTGAGGGGGATATTCGCTCGCTTGAGGATGTCCCTGGTGTAGTCAGTAAAGCGCCGCTTTTGCCCTCCAGCGGAGCGCTTTGCGCCCAATAGTTGGCTATAGAGGACTTGGCGGGGCAGGCGGTGTTCAGGCATGCGTATAATGCAGGTAGCTGCCTGGTACAGCGGAGGATCCAGGGAGATGAGTGCCTGGCTCAAAGGCACCTCATTAGTATCTGTAAGGTTTTTGGTGAGGACATGGGAGAAAAGATCGTAATGAAACTTGTCCATTGGGCAGAGAGAGTCAAAGAGGTAGGGTGTTGATGATGGGGTTACTGTTCCTTTAATTGCTGGTAATATATAGAGCTGTTTCACAACACACGCGTGTGAATTGTGACATGATTACATACAAGGTCAATGCTAAAATGCGAAAAGATGAAAAGTCTTCGAAATATATCAACTGGAGTGATCAATCTCATGTGAGTAACCCGTCACGACGCAAATGTATCGTCCCGTGTGAACACAACATGAGGATGCATTCACACCCACCTTCTTTGGTCTTGACTTTGAGACTTTTCAGTTTGAGCCAAACCAAAATTACAGTTGTGAAACCTCCCCAGTCCATGGTCTGGACCCAACAGCTGAACCCTGGTCCAATGAAAAGAAGTTGTCTCAGTTCAGATCAAATTGAACGATGTTCCGGTTTGTTCTAGTGTGATTTTTTTTGACAGCATTTAAATTTTCAGTTCAATTCTCCTGTATCAATTCTACTTTATCACAAGTCCAAGTCCCTTAAGTACAATAGTGTAGTAATGTCATTGCACAGTATATTGTTTTGAAAACGGTTTAAAACTGATATAGGGAAGGTATTTATTCTAATGACCAGTAACAGAAAATGATTGAACATTAACAACTACAGACATAATTTTATTTGTAGTATTATTATGATTGTTTTCTGATGGCAATGGTGTGTAAAAAGGATATAAAGCTAATGATTGTCGTGCGGACTCTTGGCTCTGGGTGAGGTAGTGGGCACGTAGATGACATGATGATGTAGATGTTTGAGTTCCTTTGAAGTAGAAGTGTATGTAGAAAGAGTGCTTTGCTACATTGAGTGATCCATCCCAGAGCTAATAGTGACTCCTTGCAAACACTCAGGGGAATTTGTAATGTCTATCAAACCTCAGAACATCTGTATTCAACTGCTTGCAGCCCATCCCCCCTCTCAGCATCAGGATCCTCCTGGAGCCTGAGGGACTTTAGACCTTAATCTCCTGTCTCCTCTTCCAGTCTCCTACATAACAAAACAGACACAGTTTGTGCTCTAACTGTTCTCATGTACTCGAACACAGTGTGTTGTATAAATTGTTCTATCCTTTGACAACTGACCTCTAATCCTACTGGCACTGTACTCTTAAAGTTGATTTGACAAGACAACTTCATGTTTCACCATACACAGTGGGGGCCACAGGTATAAGGGTCAGGAGCAAAAAAATTCATAATATATAAATTATTTTTTTTATCAATCATTCAGTCTATTAAACACGGAGTTGTGTAGCAGGTTAGCAGACTGATTAGACAGAACAAAACTGTCAGCATGTACTGTAGAGGACACACACACACACACACACACACACACACACACACACACACACACACACACACACACACACACACACACACACACACATACACACGCGCACACACACACACACACACACACACACACATACACACATACACAGATCTAAGATAATAGATCGACAGACACAGAGGAGCATGAAAATGGATATTGAGAAGGTGTCACATCTTGCTGTGAGATGACAGTTACCACGAAGGCATCATGTCACCTTTACTGGTTCAACAAAAAAACAAGAAGAAACACATTCCTACTGTTGGCTAGGATTAGCAATAGCTCCCTCATATGTCATTAGTTAATGTATTAGTTCTGTCCCAGCAGTCTGCTGCTCAGCAGGTGTTATTCCTGAGCTACAGGGGTAACAGTTTCTTACAGGTAACTATGTTTTGCCACGTGTTTTAGAAATAACATTAACCAGATAACAGTCATGAGTTTCATTTTGTAGTTTGGCAAACTCAGAAGTACTGCCACATCAGACACTGACGGATTAATTCTTGAGCCTTATAAAATCTACAAACTAGAAAAAATAAAAGTTTCTCTGAGTAACTTTTAGAAAACCATTGTCATTAGCGATACCAGTGGCTGTTAAGTAAACTGCAGTGAATCTCCTGAAGTAGTCAGGCCACAGGCTGTTACAGGCAAATGACAAAGTATTAACAACAACAATAATAATCTTAATAATTAACAGAAACCAACACATGGCAATCCCGACAGTGCATCTCCTCTGTTGTGGCGTCGTACACAAGCCGGTCTCAAACTTTGCCTTCTCATTCCACTTTGTATTAAAAACGTCTTTTTTTAATTTTTTAATCGTCCTCCTCATCCTCCTTTTGTTCTGTTGCAGCCAGCGGCTTCTTCACGCCAGCAATATGCCGACACATTTTTTCTTTTTCTTCTTTTTCTTCTTCTCGTTTTTTATTTTGAAAGTCCAAGAAAACGGCGGGCTTGCTGAGCAACAATAGGCTACCAGATTGGTCAACAACACACAACAGTTGCTCAGTGTTGTGTTGTCTTATTGGCTACACGCCAACATGGCAGGTAGATTGACAGTTTCACCCGCAAATCACAAAAGTTACCCACATTTTGCGTGTGGCGGGCGCCAATTTTTATGCCCTGGTTATAGGAATACATGGCTCAAAAGGGCTATGGCTCTCTGTCAGCCTGGCTACAGTGCTGAAAAGAAATCTAGGATTGTTCTTATTCTCCTCTATTAAACCCACTCCTCTAGTATCCTCCTGGAGTGACCTGTATGGCTAACTACATGACAGTGGTCGAAGAAGTACTGGGATCCTTTACTACAGGTGAGAGTACAAATACTCGAAAATTACACATTTAAGTCTTTTATTCAAAATTCTATTTAATTAAGAGTACATAAGTATAACGCCGTATTAGGGCCACTGTAAGCTAAAAAAACAAAAAAAACTGTAACTCACATTATTCTATCTGACACAACAGATTAAAACTGATGCATCGGTGTGTAATCAGCATTTTACTGTTGTAGCTGCTCAAAGTGGAGCCAGTTTTAAGGGAGAGAGGAAAGGAATGGGAGACATTTTACTGTATGTACAGTGATCATTAACCATACTGGTCCACGCAAATAACAAGTAACAGTAAAAACTGTATTGTCACAGCCTGGCATCATCTGACTAATAGCAAATGCTTATCAGTCTGGGCCCTCTCAGTTCTCAGTTGATTTCCCAGGGACATATCCAAGGTGCAGAGTCAAATGCTCCTGGGCGCAATTAGATACCTTCAACCAAAAGCAGTGCTTGCTCAGTGAAAAAACATTGGTGGTCGGGTCACACATTTTCTTAAATTACAGCTAAATGGTACACTTTGCATTTCTAAAACAAACGTTTTATGGGATAATGGTCAATACAGTAACAGAATATCGAGTGATATTTGACCAGCACCGTTTGACAGTTTGATCTGAGTTTCGTGAGTCTGAGCTGTGCTGAATGGACCTACATTTTCAACAGTGACACTGCCGCATGAGATAAGTGGTTCCGATTGTTCTGCACATGGCCAGGAGAGCTGGAATTGTCATGAATGGTTCTGAGAACAACAAAGAGAACTGGGACCCAAATACAGACACGGAAACGGAGTCAGGTTCAAACAAGCCTTTAATGAAAGAACTATGTACAAAAGTGTCCAGGAAGCGGGGGGAAAAGGAGTGAGGTCCAGGTGAAGGTGTAGCTCTTCAGAGCCAGTCCAGTGATGGTGAAGAAACAAACAACAACGAGGTGATCACGGGAAAAACCCGAGCGGGTGGTAGGCAAGCAGGCGGGGATGCAGACAGGGAAAAGGATCATGGGAAACTAAAACAAAAAGAAACAAAGAAACAGAAAAACAATGAACACCGAAAACATGGAACAAACTGACTTTCTCAAACACAACGTGGAGCCAACGAAGGAGACACGATACCGAGTAGATGATGAAGCGATCTGGCACCGGACATGTTCAACATCCGGCTTCTTATACTTTTGGGAAGGTGATTAGTGGGATTGAGTACAGCTGGTCCAGAACCACGCCTCCTGTCTTCAGACAGACAAACACAGAGAGGGGAGACACATACAGTGAAACACAGACAGAGGGAGACAAACACAAGCACAAAAGGAAAAGGGAGGGTTGCCAGAACTGGGATCCTGACAGTGAAGTTGGACTGAGGGGACAGCAATCTCCTCCTGGGCAGGAAAGAGAGGAGGTAAGTAGCCTAAAGAGCCCTCGAAGGGTGACATACCTGTGGCGGAACAGGTGAGGGAGTTGTCGGAGTATTCCACCCACGACAGCTGAGAAGACCACAACGGGGGATTGCGAGCGCAGAAACAGCAAAGGGCAGTCTCTAGATCCTGGTTGGCCCACTCCGTCTGCCCATTGGACTGTGGGTGGTAACCAGAGGACAAACTCACCCTGGCTCCCAAAGCCTGGCAGAATGCTTTCCAGACACGGAAAGTGAACTGACGATGTCCAGAGGAATACCATGGAGTTGTAAAACATGGTCCACCAGGAGGAATGCTGTCTCCATGACTGGTGGCAGTTTAGGTAGGGGAACAAAGTGAACCATTTTAGAAAAGCAATCAACAATGATCACAATAGTGTCATTACCTTGAGAGGTAGGTAGTCCCGTGAAAAAGGCCAACGCAATGTGAGACCAGGGGTGACTTGGTACGGGAAGAGGACGAAGAAGACCAGCTGGAAGACCTTGCCTCTAGCACAGACGGTGTAGGCCTGGACAAACTCCTGCGTATCCTCGTCATGAATCTCCACCAGAAATGTCGGTGAAGGAGAGGTAAGGTCCTGGTGATCTCGGGATGGTATGCGAGTCGAGAGGAGTGACCCCACTGGAGTACCTGAGAGCGAACACTGGCGGGAACAAACAGGTGGACCACCACCAGGGTCGGAATCAGTGCGTTGAGCTTGTCTCACCGTTGTCTCAATCTCCCAGGTGAGGGTGGCCATAACGCAGGAAGAGGGAATGATGTGGTCTGAAACGGCTTCCTCCTCCTCAGCCGGTCCAAACTGTCTGGATAGGGCATCCAGCTTGACATTCTTGCTTCCAAGAATGTAGGTCAGGGTAAAGTTAAAACGCCCAAAAAACACCGCCCATCGGGCTTGACGAGAGTTCAGTCTCTTGGCCGTCTGAATGTACGACAGGTTTTTGTGGTCCGTCCAGACCACAAATGGAGTCTCTGCCCCCTCCAACTAGTGGCACCACTCCTCTAAGGCCAACCTGACCACTAGCAGTTCTCTGTTACCACATCGTAGTTCCTCTCTGCCGGGGACAGTTTCTTAGAGAAGAAGGCGCAGGGGTGAACCTTGTTGTCCTTCCC
>NC_139825.1:11234555-11404555 GCF_963691815.1 Echiichthys vipera | reverse complement strand
CAACACACACTCCTGACACTGTACACACGCTGAACACACAGAGCAGGAAACAAACGCAGCGTTCTCTTCTCTCACCAAGTGTAATTTGGACCCCAACCCTCCCAATTTTCTGTCTGGGACAGCCTGTGGACGGGCTGCGGAGAGTAGCGAGTGTACAGCCCTGTTAGGTTTAGGTTTCCCTGCACACACACACACAAACACACACACACACACACACACACACACACACACACACACACACACACACACACACACACACACACACACACACACACACACACACACACACACACACACACACACACACACACACACACACACCAGGAATGTGATAAACAATACATGCATTCTTATCATCTTGCACATGCACACACATAGACACACACAGGTACATGCACATGCATGCAGTGGGACATATACTGTATAAACACACACATACAGACAGATGTGGCTGTGCCCTTCAGCAGTTATGAAACTATAGTAAGGGTTAAAAACCCATGGTCCCTTTCACACACATACACACATAGCAGGACTGTACACACACACTTGATTCATTGAACATTCTCCAGAACAGAGTGTTTCCCAACAAGGTCTAGGCACACTGCAGCCCTGTGGTCAAAAAGTTACAGAAGGATGTTGGATTATAACCAACAGTTAGTCTTTTCTTTGGAAAATGGGGATCCTTAAGCAACGTTAAACCCTGAAAACTGCTGGCAAAAAAAAATACGTCATTGCAAGTGAGCTATACAGGACCATTCACAAAATGAAATTAATAGGAATCATGTAAGAATATCAACTGTGTGAAAAAGAATACACAATATTGAACCCAACCTACCTCCCTGTACAATTTATTTTGGGCCTTTTAAACAAAACCAGTTGGCGTCATGAGACTCTATCATTCCTGTATTTGTAAAAATAAAATGTTGTACCATTATCTACATATTCATGTGCAGATATCTGTTCAAAAAGTCCAGTTCAAACTACAAAATATCTATGTTGACTTCAATAGAAAGTCATAGGTACAAGCCTGTGCATATGGAAATGTGGAGAGAAGTCAACAATGAGAATTTCAAAATCGAATATCAGAGCTTAAAATCATGTAATCAAGCTGAAGTTAACAAAACCTGAAATTACATTATGCAGTTTAAATCCACACATATTTGGATTCTCAGTCAATGTAAAACAATGTCAAAACTGTGACGCAGTTCACATTTGTGGCATTTATAACACCAGTCCAGTCTGGTGCCGTTCCATTAGCTTGTGTAAGGCAAAGTCTTATAAAAAGATTCCTTTATTGGCTTTTCTGAAACAATCAAACATGTTCCTTGGGTTTAATATCCATATTCTAAGACAAATTACTATCTGCTACAACAGATGATATTATAATTATACCCTGTCAAGCAATGGACTGCAGCAGGCCCAGATGCATGGGTGAAAAAAAATTAAAAGGCCCCATCTGCATGTGGCACCAGCGAGCATAAAAGTTTCTAGCATGTGGGGCAACCTGGCCAAATATGGCACTTAATCACATCTTCTTCTCTGGAAGGGCACCTTTTAAAGGCACAGATTGCAGTTATATCCATGGGCACTGTGATTAAGGTTAATACAAGTTGCCATTATTCATACGCATTTAAGAGCAGTGTGGGAGTAAGGGTTACGGTTAGGTAAAATCATAAATCATTAAGGAAAATATGAATTACATTCTATAAAATGTGAACATAGCACAGAGCAGAGCATAGCTGCTGTCCACTGCTGAGACGGTTTCATTTTTCTTCAGGCAAATGTGTTGTCCGAATTAAGACGGGCACCACAGGGCACTTTATCATGTCTTAACTAACATCTTCTATGTGACTATGCTCCTTTGCAAACAGTTTAGGACTGAGGCTCAGTGACAGCACTCTCATTGAATCCCACAATTGTTTGCCTGTTCACTTTGAATAACAGCGGTGCCCGAACTGGACTCTAAATCAATGTTGCTGCAGTTGAATTGAACTGTGTAGTTGGAGCTTGAGATGCAGGTCAAAGGGTTAAGGTTTCTGTGGGACGTCTGAGGACACTGTGCAGCCTGGTTAGACCCAGCTGTCAAAACACATGCACGCACGCATGCACACACACCCACACACACACACACACACACACACACACACACACACACACACACACACACACACACACACACACACACACACACACACACACACACACACACACACACACACACACACACACACAAAGAAACATGCGCTCCAAGACAACCAGGTGTCTCTGTATGAATGAGCGTAGTGTATACCACCTGTACACACACACACACTGTTACACTAATGCAGCACATAACCACAGCTCAGACAGGTGAGGCTGATGACCTGAACTTTGTGTCAGCATTGTGTGTGTGTGTAGAAAGGTCTCCAGAGGGGGCGCTGTCTGTGTTGAAGGTAGACCAATTACAGTTGAAGCAAACTGTGTGTAAGATTGTGTGTGTGTCAGGGTACTGTATATGCGTATGTGTTGACTCAGTGAGATTGGCGGCTTGGTCTCAAGGGAGCCGTGGCTTAGCCGACGCCGGCACACTGTTAAAGCTAAACACTCCTAATTGAGGAGGACGCTTACAGGCCCTTCTCTGTGTGCGTGTATGTGTGTGTGTGTGTGTGTGTGTGTATGTGTGTGTGTGTGTGTGTGTGTGTGTGTGTGTGTGTGTGTGTGTGTCAGAGAGAGGGATAAAGTGTGAGTTAGACAAGGAGGTATGGAATGAGACGAACACAGCCGTCTTGCTGTGGTAAATAACACAGGGGCTAATGCATCAGTGGTCCTTTCTGCCCTTTTGGTGGCAATTTGGTGTCCAGAAGCCAAATGAAGTGTATGTGTTCACTTTTCTCTGTGATAGCCCTGCACAGTATTTCACTACTCTATTGGGATTTAAATGGTATGCAATATCTGCTATGCATGGTGTTCTGTAACTCATAATAAAAACTTGCAATGAATCCATTTTGCACACATGTGAATGTAAAATGGGTATGTGTATAAACTGCATTTCAATCCAGAAAAGTAGAACTTTAAATTAAAAATATTTTACACTACTTTCCTCTGGGTCAGAGATTGACTTTCAAGCTTAAGTAAAATTAAAAAAACTATTATACTTTACTATTGAGATTTTGTAGAAATAGTCCCTATAAAAAGTGACAACTTAGAAGTGTCTTGTTGCTTGTTTTGTGTATTTTAATGGACAAATGAAATGCAGAGAGTTCCGTGAAAGCCCTTTAAAGTAGCGTTGAGAAGACTTGTACTATTGATCACCAGTCAAACAAAATATGAATAATAAGAGACAGGGTGTGGTGGCTCTAGTAAACAGAGCTTACAGAGGTGTTCGTTCCCTCCGCTCCTCCTCTCAAAACCACTGCTTGCTGCTTTTCTTTGTATGAGTCTGCAAGTTGTAATCTGTAAGATTTATTCATCTATTTAATCGTCTTTTAAGTTACTATCTATCAAAGAGCGAGTTAAATGTGATTAATCATATGACCCACTAATGAAAGCACTTCTACTTGCCTTTTTGTCCAGAATTACAATATCTGTGTCTGTGGCGACAATTGCTAGATGTAAATAGACCGCCATGTTAGTGACGCTGCTGACAGCGGTTGTTTTGCCAGCCCAGAGTGTCACTAATGGTTATGCTGCGTTCACTTGTAATCGGAAATCTTGAACTTCCAACTTGAGTCAGGCTTGTAGTAAGGACAGAAGTGTAATGGGAACAGGTATGAATGGATTTAAGATGGTACCGGAAGTAGAGAGATTAATGTGTTTCAGCAAAGTTTACAAAACAGAAAAAAAAAGTCAACACACATAGCGACCATGAACGTGACAAGATGGAGGGCTCTGAAAGAACAGGCCAGCTTGCAATTACAACTTACCACCAAAGAGGACGCTAGGAACAAGGTGTTTGAATCTTACATAGTACAACTTTAATCTCGCTCTGCTCAAATTACTCTGTGCTACATCCAAAGGCATCCCGCTCAAATACTTTGCTGGTAAACCTGCAATCTGCAGTCCTGCTGGCTTTCAGTCACGTGTTTTCATTGCACCTTGCATTTCTCTGTAGGAATTAAATTCAATTATATTCAATTCAATTTTATTTATAGTGCCAAATCATAACAAAAGTTGTATCAGGACAATTTACAGAGTAGGAATGAGGCCTTAATCAACACATTTCCAAAATCAAAATGCTATCACCAGTAATTCCTGGCCCGCTTTTTCATTTCCTTACATATGCTATGGCAAACCAAACTTTAAAAAGAAAACCACAACAGGTTATGTAACTGTGTTGTCATATAGAACAAAAATGCATTTGTAGTTCGTCTTGTAAATACAAGTTACCAATCATGTGTGTGGAAAGCTGTTCTTTGGCTTATTGGAAACTTATTGGAAACAGTTCATGTCATGCCAAAATTGGTCAAATCAGAAAGGCCTGGGCCCACTGCCAAACCCAACTCGTTATAGTTACCTCCAGAAAAGTCAGTTTAAAGATATTTCTTGGCTGAAATCTGATGTGAACAGCTTCTTCGAGCAGGAATGTCATATATGCCATCTCTCCCACATGACGTGAATGGCGCGTTAAACAGGTCAGGTGCTGCAGGTGTTGCAGATCTGCTCTGGGCCCCCTCGCTCACTAAGCCTCGTTCAATGCGGGCACTGTTAAGTGAGTGCATGATTCTAGTGTTTTAGCAACTCCTCTGGCTGCTTCCCTTGGACGATTACGCCAGCAGGGTTTACTTAAGGATGGGAGCGTGACAGTTGCTGGAAGGCCTCAACTCTGCCCACAGAGAATGGGGACATGGGTGAACACTGCAGTTCCACAGGCCTGGGCAGCACGGTTCCACCAGGCAGCTCAAATGGGCCGTAGATCAGAAAGGCTCCTTTCCAACGAGCCTACATGCTGCCATGGATCGTATATTGTCAATGTCCTGAAGAGCATTACTTTTATTTATATCCTAAACCTTTACACATTTTGTTGGTTTTATAAATATACAGTAGTTCTATAATTTATCTTACTTTTTAGTGATGACAGGAGGAATTGCATTGATCCACTAGGTTTTAACTTCTCCTTTTGAAACAGGCCCAGCTGGAGAGAATGTATAAATATGCTACAGTGTTAAAGGACATGCAGGGATGGTAACAAGTCACTTTTTGCAAGTCCAGGTCAAGTCTCACGCCTCTGAGGGAAGCATAAAGTCCTAATCAAATCTCTTATGGTTTTGATAAATAATAATATAGAGTTGGAGTGCAACAGTATTGTATAATTACACTGAGTCCCAACTAATGAAACCTTATTAGGAGGATTTTAAGGAAGTTTGAAATAACTTGGAGGCAGCCTCATCTGGCTGTAGATATTCTGCATGATAATATATATTCATGATTAAGGTTGATTTTGATATAGATTTGTATTTTTCAATTGTTATTTGACATATTTTTCAGGACACTCTGATAAAAGAGATGTTTAATGTCAGCGAGCTCTTTCTGTGAAATAAATAAAAAATCCTCTAGCCTCTCAAACAAGGTGTAATGGTTAAAGCTAATAACGCAGTAACATTAACGTTATGTAGTCAACAATAAACCTGCCTTAAGCTGACATTAATAATTAACAAGTCTTTCTCCCGGTTTAACGGCGTTAGCCAGCACCGGCAAGAAAACACTTTTCAAAAATATGTAAATTAACGAAAGCCAATCAAAAAGTTAACATCATACAAAGCTAACATTTGTATACTATCAAAGATAGCAAGCTAACGTTGATAGTATATGCAGCTGAGCTTAACGCACAGATGTTGCACTCAGCAATTCTTTTGTTTTGGCTTTAAGTGAAGTTATTAAAGCTAAACGCTAATGTTACTGCAGCAGCAGGCCGGAAGTTAGTTTTAACTCTTTCTTTTTTTTTAAAGTCACCTTTGTGTACTAGTTAACTGGACATGAGTCCAAGTCTGAAACCCGAGTCCCCATCTCTGTGATATGGTATCTTAGATTTAAAAAAAAAGAAATCATACTGAAAGATTGACAGAAAGTTCAGCAGCAACAAGTGATTTTAAAAAGCTCAAAGCCCAAAAGTAATAGTAATGTATCTGACCAAATTGATGCTGCTGCCAAAAACAGATTTGGGGCAAATTTCAAAGTAAGTCTCACTTTGTGTTCCTGTGAATCTCAGTGTGTGTCGGCACCATCCACCCAAGATAAGTGTGGCAACAGACTTGCTTGGGGCTAATGCTTAGCTAGCACTGGAACAAACAAATCTGAAATACCTAGTGCCAGTTAGAAATATTTAACTGAATTGGATCAGCTCAGTTACTAGATCATTACAAATGCATCCTTTTACAACAGACTGTGGGCGATACCTGTATTTCCTTCTAGTAGTGCTATACAAATAAAGCTGCCTTGCCTTGCCTTGCCTTCTACATATAAATTTGGCATGCATTAAATAACCTGCATTGAAATGCTGGATTAAAAATAACTTGAAATATTGCAAAAATGTTTATAGGTGGTGTATCGTAAAAACAAAATATAATATTTGTATCAAAGCATTCAGATATTATTATATTCCAGATATTAGTCAAACCCTCAGGTGCTACCAGGAAAATGCAGTTCTTGTTTGAAAAAATATTTTTTAGATTTTGATTTCAAAACACATAAAATAAATTAGTGATCTGATAATTGAACATGGTATTAGTGGAATAATGCTCTATGCGTCAGATGGTCCCCGTCATCCTTTAATGGACACCTCATGGGGCATTATTCCTTTAAGCTGATCTACCCCAGTGACATCATCAGGGTTATTTTCTCATTCGTTCAGAGCGACAGAAGACATTTTATAGTTGTTTCCATAAGGTGGAATTTCTTCTTTATCATGAATTATGATGGCAGTTGGGTCAATCTTATGTGTTTCTGTTGCGTCACAAACTGTGATTTGACTTATTACATGTGTCTGCAGTTTTAAAGTTTCATAACACAATTATTTTTACAGTTATGTTAACATACAGTTGCTGAGTGACATAATGTGTTTGAAATTTTGTCACCCTCCCAGAAGTTTGTGTGTTGATCTTCTCAGTTCTTTGGAGGTTCATCTGGGACAAAGCATAACTTGTAGGTGAGTTGGTCCACGGTCTTGTCCAGCTGTATTTATTTCCTGGCTGGCAGCTCAGCAATGGTGACGGTGGTTCATGTTAGTCACGGCCCGGCTCCTTCAGAGCAGCCACAGAGAGTTACTCTTGGCCCGGCTTGAACAAGAGACGTGATTGGATGTTCTCAATACCAGCCGGATATCAAGTCTTTGGACATGCATTCACAAAGCTGATAGTTTATTCGTCTCTGCCTGTCTCTGTGTGTATTTACTTGTTCCAACTACAGAGGAATAGCACAATATGGGTATTCATGTTGTGCAGGAGGGTTTATTGACACGATCAGCTGCTGAATTCCATCCGTGACATCATTACGAATACAGATGTGATATAAAGACGTAAAGATAGAAGCATATCACTTGCTGTGTACCCAGAGCTTTTCTAAGCATGTGTATGTTGGATTTTCTGCTGACTGTCTGTTTCTCTGAGCCATGGAAGAACAGAGTTGGCTGGACTAGAGCCAGATAAACAACTCAAGATGAAAGGTGAGGAGGTACATTAAGCAAATTGACTGACAAAGTGAATTGACGTTGGAATGAGCTTTAGCGTGAAACTGGCACTCAGAGGTCCTTCGTGCGAGACAGGCATGCCACTCATTCAATCTGAAATTCATAACACAAAATACTCATACAGGTTTGGGGAGGTGGGAAAAAAGAGAGCAACTTGGCATGGATCTGTGCCCTTAGCCCCTAGTGTCATGCTCTACTACCTGCAAGAGATAAGAGCTCTCAGATCTCCAAAAACCATAGGTGACCGCATCATGGAACCGTGGCTGATTGGCTCACAGTAGAGGATGTCAGTCACTTAACTAACAGCGTAACCAAGCATACCTCACTACTATAAATCACAAAAAAATGTACACCAGAAAGATATACACAAAACTCCCAACAAAGACACCACAGATACATATTTGAACAGTCTTAGCTAGCCCTTTGAATGAGTTGGAGAACAGTTTGTTTCAAGTGAGCTTAGTGGCACACCAAAAGCACAAACATGTCTCAGTGCTCTGGCCCTAGCTGACCTTTTTTTTGGCAAACTAACTAAACGACAAGATTGTTGAGAGATTTGTCTTTGTGATGTGAGTGGTGCCTTTGCAGTTGCTATATTTTTGTGCAGAGCATCCTATTAACTCAGCAACCATTGCTGTAACCTTCAAATATTGTTTCCGTACTCCTAATTTGTTTTGCCAAGGTTTTGGAGACAACATAATAATATTCACTGGTAATGTTTTGTCCACGCCACAAAGTGTGATAACCACCACAAGATAGCAAAGCAGAGCATTTTCTCCCACCACTACTGTAGGTTAATCTCCAGGAGCGACCCCTTTCACATTGTCATATTTTTTTTCACATTGTCATGACACATTGTATAATAATAATACTGATTAAAGCTGCTTAAAAGATACATACTTTAACCCCTGCAGAAACCAAAATTTAATACAAAACACCAGCAGTCAGACTTAACTACATGTGTTATTCATTATTTTACCTCAATGATGCTGTTTCTAGACATCTTTAACTTGATGAGAGTGACAGCTGCATATTCCAGTCTGTCCTGCAGGGTGTGGTGATCTGCTAGAGGACAAAAAGAGACTGAGCATCATAAAAGACAGAACGAGGCTGAAAGACAATCATGTTGGGATTTCAGGAGAAATTGTGTGTGTGTCTATGTGTGTGTGTGTGTGTGTGTGTGTGTGTGTGTGTGTGTTAGTGTGTGTGTGTGTGTGTGTGTGTGTGTGCGTGTGTGTGTGTTTGTGTGTATTGGCACGAGTGCACAACCACAGCTGCTTGTCATTTGGGCCTTAGCACGCATGGCCACCTGTTCTGAATAAAGTGGTGCTCCCCCCTCCCCTCTGATCTCCTGTGCATTTATCATGTAGTTTACAGTAAGTTGATATTCAACATGAGGGCTGCGTTCCCCGTGTGCGGCTCCAGTACAGATCATAGAGCATCTGATGAGCGTGATAATACACAGAGCTGCAGGGTTTTTCACCTCTCCTTTCACTAGTCATTTCCTCACAGATCAGGGGAAGAAATGCACATTCAGGTGAGACACTGGTTTTCTCACAGCTCTCTTTTTACAGCCATGAAGGAACAACAGTCTGATACAGTTTATTCAAGGTTCCCTGACTCCGTCATAAAGTAATTTTATGGCTCCACATACGAGTGACACATCTTTACAATAATTAATGTTCCAAGAAAATAAAACCAGCATACTTTCCCTGTCTGGAGTACATTTCTCTTTGGTCCCAAATATTTAAACTCAATGACCAATGGAAAACTTAGATATTCTGTCTTTGTTTTAACACCTTGCTCTCCCTTTAGCAACTAGTTCCATCTCCTGATAAAAGGAAAGTCAGTGGGTTTAATCAGGCCTGTTCTCTTATCTTAGCTGGTGTCTCCATGCTATAATATTTACACAGTTAGACAAGTGAAGACACAGCCCTTTGCATTGCTGCTGTAGGATGGGAACTCTGGTGAAGTGTTTGCTATAGTAATGATGAAGGAGCTTTTGGATCCTTGTACTGTCAGCATCAACATGAAAAAAGCCTATAGTTTTGCATATTGGGTAAGGATATATTGGATGGCTTTAAATGTTTTATCCTAACCTGTTTCTTTATTTCCGTTGTTAAGATCACCACCATCCAAATTTGGATTTGTGGGATTGTTGCACAGTTTTCCAGCACAGTTTTTGACCCCCCCCCCCCCCCCCCCCCCCTTCCCTCCCCAACCCCCCCCCCATCTTTACTTCAGAAAGACACCACATATATGCACATTCTAGCAGCGATGCTTGTGATTCATCCAGGCACGTCGCAGTGCGTCTCAGAAGTGGCTCTACACTCCGCTAAAGATACACACCAAGTCTATTTTTGACAGAAGTCGCGTCAAGCTGCACAGAGCATCTCGAGCCAGGCAGGAAGTCAGACACAGGAAAGGCATGGAGCATCTGGTGAGTTTTCAAAAATAAAACTCCCTGCACAGACTTCTGATCGTGTATCAAATTAGTACATCAACATTCATTGTGAGATGTTCCATAAGGTGTTTTCTTTTAGCAGAAACACGTTGCTGGCATCACATTAAAATAGGCATATCATTTTCAAAAAACAATGAATTTCTCAGTTTCAACATTTCATATGATGTCTTTGTGATATTTTATATTAAATATGGGGTTTGAGTCTTTTGCAAATCATCAAACTCTGTTTGAGTGTCCCATTTGTTTTAAACAGTACAAAAATCAACATTGGTATTTTGTCAAATTTGTACATTTGGACTAAGGTATGATATAGAGACATACTCACTCACATACCAGGACTCCCAAGCCACCACCTGTGTGTCAGTAACAGTCCTGCTGCTGGCAGAGAGAAAGCAGAGCACCATCAGATAACAGCGTTGCTGGAGCGTGCCCGGGTTATACACAGGTGAGGTGTGTGTGTGTATCTCAAGTGTAGGGTAGCGTGAAGAGAGCAGAGCAGCAAAGTAGATCACCCAGATAAGGGGATTATTAGTTTATAAAACATCTCGCCTACACAGCTGGACCAGGATTAAGACAGCAGCACTGGAGGTAGTGATCAATCATCACTGCTCATCTCATCTGCTCCTGCAACATGTTTATTTACACCATGTCTTCATATCTCCTCATGTTATACACAACATCACAGTGACACAATGCCAGATAAAGTTGCCAAATGCAACTTCTAAGGTCTACTTTTCAACTTTAGAGGGTAAATAGAATTCAACATTCACATGCCTTTGGCTAGCTAATAGAACATTTTTGGGGAAATAAGCAGCTAATCAGCGCTCTTTGCTGAGAGTTAGATGCTATGTTGTGTGTGTATAAAAACAGTAAAGTAAGGCTTTTGTGTGTGTGTTGGAATCTTCATCCTAACTATGCTCTCTCTTTTCATCACTGAAGGCAGCAGAGACCAGGCATGAATAATAAATCACTTACTGGGAGCACTCGTGCGGATGGTAGGAAACTGGTTCCAGCGGGGTTTTGCAGATCTCATGACACCACGCTTAGTTTAAAGTTTTCCCATGAACATTGTGGTTTTAAACATGTACACACACATTGTCCACCAGGTAAAAAAATATTTAAAACTCTTAATTTCAGCTGTGTAAACCTTCAGATCTGCACAGTAGTTTGTTTCCTTCTCTTGTTTGCAACATCTGGCTCTGTTACTTCAAAGTGAAACCAAAGCCAGCATTTGGTTTCCCTGCTGGGTTAAATTCACCACGCTTTGGGACCGCGACACGCACTGTCTTTCATGATACTGTCCAACATCTATCTTTTGTTTTGTCTTTTATTTCATCTCATTATCCTTCTTTATTCACCTCTGCTTCTCAGTGCCTGGAAAACATACTGACAGCGATATGGTTTCTCTTACACCCTTTTTACTCTCATCCGTATTGCAGGCTACAGCTGTAAGTATATCTTAGTTATTAGTTTAGCTCTTATTACTAGTCATATTCAAGTACAGTTGAATACTATTACATGTACAGTTAGTTAGAATAGCATTTTCTACTGCTTCTGAGACAGCTGGGTGCCATCAAAGGACACATACTGTACATGTTGTAAGCTTGTGTTAGCTTGTTGTTAGATGTGTACCCTCTTTTAACATAGCATTAAGCTAGCTACCTAGCTAGCATTAACGTCAGCACCTTTCTGCCAGAAACAAATGCTATGTTGACGCAGCTAGAGTCTATTTCCATTGCACTTTGTCTCATTTTGTTTTTATCAACTTTTACCCCGCCATTAAAATGTTTTTGAAAATTTCCTTTTAATTACATATTTCTGATTTTACTCTGTTCTTTGATGCACAAATTGACAATTGGGGAAAAAAGTGGTGACTGGAATCACTCTTGGGGTCATAGGGTTTCCCCATACAAATAACTTCTTTTTTTTTGGTACATTTTTTTAGGCTTAATGAGAAGCAGCTCCTGGGACAGAGAGAGAGAGAGAGAGAGAGAGAGAGAGAGAGAGAGAGAGAGAGGAGAGAGAGAGAGAGAGAGAGAGAGAGAGAGATGAGAGAGAGAGAGAGAGAGAGAGAGAGAGAGAGAGAGAGAGAGAGAGAGAGAGAGAGAGAGAGAGAGAGAGAGAGAGAGAGAGAGAGAGAGAGAGAGAGAGAGAGACAGACAGAGAGAGACAGAGAGATAGGGAGTGAGAAGACATGCAGCAAATGACCGCAGCAAGGACCGCAGCCGGACCCAGGGCCACCCCTTACAAATGATTTAATCTATTTTACAGCTTTAAACATGCATTGATTGGTTAAAATATTATCAAACTACTTCTTATATGTACTCATCCTGGCAGACCAAACTATACATTTCCGCAACCATCACCACCGCTATGTGGATACCAAATTTTGTGAACTTGTTTTAATTAAGGCCTTCCACATGTTAGGGGCGCTATGGCACCTGCTAAACACATATGAACCAAATTCCTTGTAAATTATCGCAAAGTTTAAGAGTTTTCATGTGTTGTGCCAAGTTTTGTGCGCTTTTGAGTATAACAAGGGGGCTAAAAATGCGTCAAAGTGCTTAAAGTCATTAGGGGGGCACTATAGACCTGACCTGCCACACCCTACAGGGCTCCAGAATAACTTTTTTCACTGAAAATTCAAGAAGTGCAACCAGACATTTTAGGGGCACACACCGTAAATCAATAATAGATGCTTCAAATTCAGTGTCACATTTTTATTGTGCACTTTTGAAGATGCAACATAGAAGGTAATCCGACAGCACCATCCCTGTCATGACAGTAAAATATTAAAACAAATATACAATATCTTCAGAATAAGACAATACACAATAGTCCACGGGAATGAGAACAACAGAATTTTAACACTATTTTCAAATTTCAGTATTTTATTTACAGGGGGGTTAATTTTAACAGAGAGCTGTGGTGGTACTACGGTCTTTGCATAGTACTTGTATTAAGCGCGGTGTAGCCTACTCACGGAGGTAAAGTAAAGTGCTGTCATTAAAGTAAATATAAACGGATCAAGAAAGAAGAAAATAAATGGCTAAATTTAACCCTCCGGAAACTTTAAGTTTGACAAGCCAACAGAGTGGCCCGAGTGGAAGCAACGGTTCGAGCAATACAGAGTCACAACAAAACTTTGCCATGGGCAACGAGGCAGAAAACATTTTCAAGTAATTCACGTTTGCTCAATCCTTATGGGGAAGTCTAATGATTACTTTTTTTCCGAGGAGGCATGTTTTTACCAACAGCTCCAACGACAGGGTGAGATGGCCAAATGTTTCATCAGAGCCCTGTGAGTTCGGAGCAACACAATATCCATGACCGCATCGTCATCGGGATAGTGGATAAAGAGCTCTCCCGAAGGCTGCAGCTGATGGCGGACCTGATGCTGACGCACACAATACAGACCATCAGATAGTCAGAGGAAGTCGCGACACAAGTAAGTCTGCAAAGAGACACTGCGGGATGAGTACAGGAGGTGCAGTGACAGCGACAACAAGGCATGTCAAAGGACGGAAAATTGTTGGGAAATTGGCAAATGTGGAAAAAAACACCATAATAGAGATGAAAAGTGCCCTGCAGAAAGAGCTACCTGACACAACTGTCACAGAATGGGACACTGGGCCAGAGTAAGTCGCAGCAGGTCAATGAATGAGGTCAAAGAGACTGAGAAAGCTGAGCAGACCTCTTATTTCCTCGGTTCTGCGTGTGACACTAATGAGAAAAGTAAACAGTGGACAGTGCAACTACAAGTTGATTCCTCTCCAGTAGAATTTAAGATTGACACAGGAGCTGATGTCACTGTCATAAGTGAGGACACGTTTCACACACTCACCCCTGAGAGAACACTGGACCCACCTGACATTCCTCTGGACAGCCCATGGTACTCTAAAAACTGAAGCAGTCGAAATCTAGTTAAGTGATGATGCTGTACCATATGCTATGCACACTGCACGTCGAGTTCCATTTCCCATGTTACAGAAGGTGGAAGTGTAAATACAGAGTATGGAGAAGGATAGTGTCATGAAGTGGGTAACACAACCTACTGAATGATGCGCTCCCATGGTACCAGTCCTGACAAAACTAAACAAGTCAGTCAAGAGAGAACGCTACATCCTACCCACCTCAGACGAGACAACAGTCAAGCTGAGCGGTGCAACTGTGTTTTCTTCCCTCGATGCTGCCAGTGGATTCTGGCAGATCCCTCTGCAACTAGACAGGCTGAGAAGATTCATAACACCATTTGGCAGATACTGTTTCAAAAGATTACCTTTTGGCATAACAAGTGCACTAGAGCTCTTCCAGCGGAATAGGCTGGAGAATCTAGGAGGACTGGAAGGCGTGACAGTCTTCATGGATGACAGTCTAATCTATGAGAGCTCGATGGAGCAACATGATGCTCGACTCGAGAAGGTGCTGCAGCGTGTTGAGATGGCCGGGTTGAAACTCAACAAGGAGAAATGCTCCCTTAGGCAGAGCCAGCTACGCTTCCTGGGTCATCTCATCAACCAGTCAGGGGTCAGACCGGACCCTGACAAAGTGGAGGCCATACACCAGCTGCCACTGCCTGAAAATGTGCAGGAGCTAAAAAGAGTCATCGGCATGGTGAATTACCTGGGGAGGTTCGTAACCAGCCCTTCCAGCGGTGAAAAAGTGTTAGCTGCTAAAGAGCAAGAACATCTGGACCTGGGGACACTCGAGCCAGCTTTCGAGGACATTAAAAGAATGCTGACTTAAGCACCTGTTCTTTCTTTTTAGATGCAGGTGCCAGTAGTTACGGACTAGGAGCTGTGCTGCTTCAGCTCCACGGAGAAGAGTGGAAGCCAGTAGCCTACTGATCCAGACGTCTCTCAGAAGCTGAAACACGCTATGCCCAGATAGAGAAAGTAGAGAGAGTGTCTAGCGGGCAAGTGGACTTGTGAAAAGTTTGATAAGTATCTGTGTGGCCTAGATGATTCAGGCTTGAATCATAAGCCATTGGTGCTGTTCATTAACAGCCAGAGCCTTGGTAATGTTCCCTTGAGGTGTCAGCGTCTTCTAATGCCGCTTATGAGGTACAAACCAGTTGCTGTCTATGTTCCAGGAAAAACTCTCTTTGTCGCTGATGCCTTGTCCTGAAGCCCACAAACTTACACAAAAGAAGAGACTGACACACATAGCGAGGTGGAGCATCCCAGCATCTCCAAGCATGATGGAAAGCATCAAAAGGGCCACTGCATCCTATTCATAAGAAGCGGATGGCCAGAATACAGGGGAAATGTACCACCAAATGTCAGAGCATACAGGAAGGTGAAAAATTAGCTGGGGTCATCACGCCACTGTCACAGAGAGCCGACATCCTACAGAAAATACATGATGGACATCAGGGGCTAACAAAGTTTGGTGGCCAGGAATCTCTGCAGAACTCAAGAACACAGTGATGTCACGCCACTCATGCCAAGAGCAAAAGCGGGCCCAACAAAAAGAGTCAACAGTTCCTCAAGGTGCTGCACCTATCATTCATTACAAGTGCTCAAGTCATTCAGAGACTTAAAGCAACCTTTGCAATGTTTGGAAAGAGATGATGAGTGACAATGGTCCTCAATTTTCCAGTGCGGAATTCCAGGAGCTGGCAAATTGTCATTCGGAGAGAATCCTCCGACAAGAAGACCCGGTAATAGCCCTCATGTGCTACATATCAACTCCCTGTGTCACCACAGGAGTCAGTGCAGCAGAACTATTAATGGGGAGAAAGATCAGAACAACACTCCCCACATTAGAGAAGAATCTTTGACCTAAATGGTCCAACAGAAAAACTGTTAAACATAAAGATGCTGGTGAGAAGGCAAACAAGCTTTCTACTATAATCACAGACATGGACCCAGACCTCTTCAACCACTACGACCTGGAGACACAGTCCTCACCGAGTTGTATCACGCATAGGCCTGGGTGACACCAACAGCCGTTTTAAAAGAGTGTGTGAGTCCAAGTCATATATCATCAACACACCACTAGGAGCAGTGTTATGACTGAACCGCTGCCATCTTCAGGCAGATCTGTCTTTACAACCTGCCCAAGACACCCAACTTTCATCAGCTGAGAGTACAAGAGTAATTTTCCAGCCGGCAACTGTTATCACACCAGAGACTTTTCTTGGTTTCTGCTAGTCCAAAGGAAGTCACAAGCCTCACACACACACACCTGCACAGACATCAGGACAGTATTGAACCAGAGCTGGACGACAATGCAGACCAGTCAACAGGCAAGTCCTGTAGACAGACGCTCCAGCCTACGTCATAAATGTGTTTGTTTATTTATATGTAAATTCTACCCTTCGTTCCTTTTCAAGAAAATGATCTGTGACCTTGGCGCACCCACTAGCCGTCTTTTCCAGGGACTTGACCAGTGTCCTCTCAATGGCCAGCAGAGCTTTAAACAGGAGAAGCTCCTCTCTACACCTGCAGATGTAGCTCCAACTGTTGCTACTAATGACAACAGCTGAGGCATTGCACTGTCCAACTCCATGTCTTTCAGAAACAGGAAGAAATCACACAGTTTTCCCCTGTTGCCCTGCAAGTCCTGTTATGAATAAAGGACCTAAGGTTCAGACCTCAGTTTCCCTGAATCAAAGAACTGGCCATAACTTTCAGGACACTCTGAAACGCCTCCTCTGGAAACACTTGTCTCATCTCATCAAATTTCCCTGGACTGACTAATTCTAAGAAGCGTATGCTTTCCAAATTTGCAAAACACAGAGGTATCTGCTCTGAAACATTGTCTAGGATGGCCAGATTTCCAGACAGTCTGGAAAGCCCCCTCTGACCTCTTCTCTTTGACATAAGCAAGAAGAGACTCAATTATTTTCTTGCAGTGCAGAGCATCCATAGATCTCTGCTGGACAATGTCAAACACCACATCAGTCTCAGAGAAGATTGGTTCGTATGTGTACAACATGAACACAAACTCAAAATCCTCCGGTTTCATCAGAAAGTCTTTGGCACAATCTAATGTGTCATCATCCATGGTCTTATCTGCAATGATCTTCTCAAAAGTCTCCAGGAGGGCATCATAATTGTTTGCCAGTGCTCATGATCCGTGATGTAAAATTCCATCGAGTAGGAACTTTTCAAGGCAACCTTGAGCAGCCTGCAGACTCAAGAAAAGACATAATTTTTGTGGATTTTGAGAAAATGTGGCAAACCCAGAGAGAGATGCTAAAAAAATTCTGCACTCAGATAAGCATTAAGCCCCCTGAGACAGCACCAGATTCAATCTGTGTGCATAGTATTGCACAAGCATTGCACTGGGGACTATCGCTTTAACTTTGGCCTGCAAACCATTGAGAGCTGAAGCCATGACAGCAGCCCCATCATAGGTTTGTGCCAAAAGTTTCTCCCTGAAATGATTGCCCTGCATGTTCTCATTCAAGACTTCAAAAACAGACTGAGCATCTCTTCCTCCAGAAACATCAAAAAATCCAATAAAGCGCTCCTGAATTATTCCTGCATTATCCACATGGCAAACAATGACAAAGAGTTTGGCACAGCAAGCTACAACAGTTGTCTCATCCACCTGCCATGCAAAAAAGGGAGCAGCCTGAATTTAATCTTTGATCTCATCAGAAACAGTGGCTGAAAGAGCAGTGATCAAGTCATTTTGGATTGAATGGGACATCCCAGAAAACACAGCTGATGACTGGAACTGTGTGGCCAGGACAAAGTCATATTTTGCTAATGTTTCTGTAAACTCCCTGTAATTCCCCTTGTTGGATGATTCACCACTTTCATCATGCCCCCTAAATGACAGATCCTGACCGCCAAGCAAGGAAATCACATCAATAAGGCGGTTTAGAAAAGTCCTGTTTTGTTTGACTGTTTCATTATGTTTTGCTACTTGAATGCGAGCACCTTCATTTATTGCATGTTCAACCCTGACTCTGCCCAGGCAACTTAGCCTTGCACATGCACTCACATGTTCATTACTTTGTTCATGCCCTTTGTATGCCATGTCAAAGTCAGATAGATCCCCAAAACCCACTTTTGACCAGACAACACATCCCTGAGATGGTTTCATCAAGAGTCATGGCCAACAGTACATTTTATTTTTGACAGCACTTCCAGTCAGCCAGCTCACCTTGTCATATCAGGACACCTGAAAAGATCTGTTACTTTTCCCCAACTTTTGCACTAAATCAATCCTGCCCTGCTGTTTAACTCTAATTTTCAGCATTTATCCAATGACCATCTAGTTTCGCTGCGGTGGAACAAGCCACTCTTCCCCATTGAAGTCAGTAGAAGCTGAGCGTCTGACTGTGTAAAGAGCTGTGGTTCTGTGGGAATGAATGAGATGGAAGTTGCGCCGGTTACCTGTGATAAGTAGCTGATTCTGAACAAAAGATGAAGGCTTTCTAGAGCATATATAGTCAATGAAATGTATACACAGCAGTACATACAGTCCTGATCAAAATCTTAAGAATTTGTATTTTGCACTGTTGGAACTTAACAAGGTTCTAAGTAGAGCTTCAAAATGCAAAAAGAAGAAATGGGAAGAAGAGACCAAAAGTTTTGAGCAGGTAATTTATTGAAAACAACAATTTAACTGAAGTAGGCTGTATATCAGCTGATCAAAAGTTTAAGACCACAGCTCCAAAAATACTCAAAAACCTTCTAAAACTCAAATTAAAGTGTCAAAAATTGACTCAGTAATGAGTAGCTCCTCTATTGTGGATCACTTCGAAAATTTGTTTTGGCATGCTTGATGCAAGCGTTTCAAAAAGACTAGTGGGAATGATGGTCCAAGCAGTGAAGATGGCTTCACGAAGGGCGTCCACTGTCCGGAACTGATGTCCATTTTTGTAAACTTCCCTTGCCATCCCCAAATGTTCTCAATTGGGATGAGATCTGGGGAACATGCAGGATGGTCCAAAAGAATGATGTTATTCTCCTGGAAAAAAGTCTTGCTCAGACGAGCATTGAATCGTCCTGCTGAAAAACCCAGTCATTACCACACAGAAGAGGGCCCTCAGTCATGAGGGATGCCCGCTGCAACATCTCCACGTAGCCAGCTGCTGTTTGACGCCCCCGCACAACCTGGAACTCCATTGTTCCATTGAAGGAAAAAGCACCCTAGATCATGCTAAAAAACATCTCAGGAGGCATCTCCTTGTCATGGGGCGGCAGTAGCTCAGTCCATAGGTGACTTGGCTGGGATCCGTAGGGTTGCTGGTTCAAGTCCCCGTGTGGACCATGTATGGAGCGTGGACTGGTGGCTGGAGAGGTGCCAGTTCATCTCCTGGGCACTGCCGAGGTTCTGTTGAGCAAGGCACTGAACCCCCAACTGCTCGAGGCGCTGGTCACTGGCAGCCCCCTCGCTCTAACATCTCTCCTTAATTGCATGTATTGGCCCTGTTTGTGCATGTGTGTATTTCGAAAAAATTCAATTTCCCCGTGCGGGATAGATAAAGTAATTCTTCTTCTTCTTCATGCCAGTAACGTTGGAAGCAATCAGGACCATCAAGGTTAATTTTTTTCTCATCAGAGAATAAAACTTTCTTCCATCTTTGAATGTCCCAAGTTTGGTGCTCCCTTGCAAAGTCCAAACGGGCAAGTTTGTGGCGTTGAAGTAGACGTGGCCTTTGAAGACGTTTCTTGTTTTTGAAGTGCTTCCTGTGCAGATGCTGTCTGATGGTTATTGAGCTGCAGTCAGCACCAGTAATGGCCTTAATTTGGGACGAGGATCGTCCCGTGACAGCCATTCGGATCCGCTGACTCTTGTTCCATACCCCTCAGGATCTTTTAAGAAATGGAAAATGACTGTTTTACTGCGTCCAACCTCAGCAGCGATGGCCCTTTATGACAGGCCTTGTTTATGCAGCTCAACAATCCTGGCACGTTCAAAGACGGTCAACTTCTTTGCCTTTGCCATCAAGAGATCCTCACAGTACGATTACTTGACAGAAATGACAGGGAATCCAAATGTTTGCACAGATTGTGGCTTTTAAAGGCTGTGGTCTTAAACTTTTGATCAGCTGATATACAGCCTACTTCCTTTCAATTGTTGTTTTCAATAAATTACCTGCTCAAAACGTTTGGTCTCTTGTTCCCATTTCTTCTTTTTGCATCTTGAAGCTCCACTTAGAACCTTGTTAAGTTCCAACAGTGCAAAATACAAATTTAAGCCATTTTTCAACTGGTCTTAAGATTTTGATCAGGATTGTATTTCACCACTTTTTTTTTTTTTGGTGACATTTTAGGGTAGTCTTAGAGCAATCGCCACTGGTGTCAACCATATGGCCTTTGGAGGGATTGGAGAAACAGAAAGACTCAATTTCTTCAATAACTTAAAAGAGGGAGATGTCATACAGATGTTCCTCCTTTTCTCCGATCGTGATCCTGTTGTTTCATTTATTTCTGATTTGAGGACAAATGCATGAGATCATCCGTTGGTAGGTAAGGATTCTAGTGTACACTGCTATCTGTGCCTAATTCTATTATTCTATTTTGTACAGCTTTTATTTCATATTTAGCTCTAGGCGGTTCTGTTATCCCTAATTCTATTTTTGTCTTTTATATGGCAACGCCATAAACAAAAATGGTGTAGCTCAACAATAAATTATTTAAATTAATCAAATGTTGTATAATGTAAAATAGCTAAACAGGACACAAGATATGTCCAGCAACCACATAAAGACAGAATATTAGGTCAAGTATTTGTTAACTGACCAAGGATCAAAAGGATCAAGAGCTTTCACAACCTTTACAACAAACATACAACAATATAGTGCAGTCAAATTATCTTAAAGCGTAAAGGAAAGAGCAGACTTTAAAATATAAATAAATAAATATAAAAACAGCATGGGAAAAACAAGTACACTTTGGTGAGAATTGGATCTTTATATCTACCATTTCTGGTATTTAGGATACAAAGTGCTTCTTCATAAACTTTTACAGGCAGTTCTTCCACTTCATCTGAACAATCTGTGGGCACCAGTCAGAACTAAATGCACAAAGGGGTGGATTTGTGGGCCTATATATATATATAAAACCAAAATAAGAGATTACAGTATTCCAGATTGCGAAATTCCTCTCCAAAGTGACTAAACAACTGAGGATTTGACCTTATGTCAGTGGCAGTGCATCTTTGCTTTACACATTAAAGACCAAGCCAAAATGAGGAGGTGCAGCTATAATGTATGGCTTTGTAAATGCAAACAACCATAGGCTACCAACTGGCCAGTGGCAGCTGACAAATTTCTTTGGGGTGGATGATGGCTATGATGATGGCTGGGATGACGGCTAAGATGACCCGTTCAATGTGTCAAATCATAATAAATAAAAGGCAGATAGCTAACTTGACAGTGTTAAACATTAAATTGTTTGATTTGGCTATCCTGTTCAACCACTAGATGGCAACACCAGACATGAATTATACATACTGTACAGTATTTTGGTAAAACTATATCAATTTAAATGTCTCAAATAAAATACATATGGTTTCACAATAAAACACTTCCAGCGTGGCCATCAACAGATACATTTTCATCTACTAGTTAAATCCCTGCTAACACAGTTTACAGTTTTTGGCCATCATGGATGCTATAGCGATAATTAAATGAAAACATTTTATACTATCATCAAAACTGTAATTAATCAAATCTTTCAGAACATGTTCAGTATATATTTGGCTGGTAATATGCAATCAATACAGCTATTTACAATTCAACATTTGAAGAGTTCAACATAACACAAACACTATTTAATGACACACTCATTCATCACTTGTATTTTGCTTGCCTCTCTTTCAAGCAGACAAAGTGATCAATTACCCTCTCGTTGAAATCCGGTGTGTTCCTGACAAGTTCTCTCTCCATGGAAAGCATGGCCAATGCATTCAGATGTTCCTGTCCCATTGTATTTATCAGGAAAGACTTGATTCTCTTTAAGGTGGAGAAACACCTCTCAGCTTCAGCTATTGGAGTGGTTATAAGGATGTTCAAGAGCGCCACAGTCTCAGAGAAGGTTTCCTGGAGGTTTTAGCTCTGTAGAACCTGGTACAGAGTCAATGCACCACAGCAGCCCCTGAAGTTTGGACTTTCATAGATGAGAGGACATTCAGTCCTGAGCTTCTCCTTGTGTAGCATGAGGTACGCCCTCACGGTGGTATTCAGAGCCTCTTCAGGGAATGTTTTCAGATGCCGCATAAACACTTTTCCCTCTAGCAGTACGGCACTCCCAAGGTGGCTGGAGAAGGAGAATCTGTCTTTGGCATGGAAAAGGATTGGGTCGCAATTCTGTTAAAATTATAAAAATGTATAGTCAGTAACACAAAATTGTAAAAAAATATATTCTAATGATGTTGTCATGAATTTGATCTACTTGTATCTACTGTCTAAAAGTTCCAAAGTATGCATTTTGTTATCCATGCAGACTTATACTGTATCTTTGTGAGCATAATGGATAAGTAATGGGTGAGTAAAAAAATGACTACCATCCATTATTGAATCTAACTCTGTAAAAACAGCGGATGGGATTTCATATCACTTGGTTCCAACACTTGAGTATGCCTACATCATTGGTCAGTAGTGAATGCAGATACGTCTTTTGACAGCCTCTGCTTCTCTTGTTCTCCTAAGGCTCTCCTTGATCTTGTGGTACCTGGTGCTTCTTGCTGCTGCTGTTGTGTCAGTCCCTGAAGGGAGACAGATCAAAAGTGTTAGAATATGAAGGAGACAGTATGTCATTGTCATGATAAACAATTCCTGTCGTCAAAAAAACAGTTATACTAGTAAGTATTAAAGACAAGTCTGTTTTGCATGACTTTCTAGAAATGACTGACTAAAATATCACTATTTCTGGATGTGCTTAACTTACTTATGCACCAAATGCATATGATTAAATTGGTTCTATCTAGCCCCAACCACAGCGACTTCCTGCTTGATCTAATATGGAAGTGCCAAAAACTACAGGTCTCCGAGTGTCGAGTAGGAGTAGTTTTCACAATTGAGCAGTTTCTCATTGACCCCCTTGTTAAACAGGCCGTTTTTCACAGCATAATTAAACTGCTTAGGACTTGTTTACAAAAACATTGTAGTCTGTGTGTTTAAGTCATATCTCCATGACAACACTTAGGAGGGTGAATATTTTTGGCTTGTTTTTATTTTATTGGAGGTTGAAGGTTATGAATATTTAGGGGCGCGGCCTGTTGAGTGACAGTTAGCTTCTGGCCCACACTTCTCCTTGGAGGCTAGTTTAGGGATTAGCATGCTAAATCTGTCATCTCGACCTGGACTGCCGTCATTCGTGTGGTGGTGTTTCCATAAGTGACGAGATGGTTTGCTCTTCGTTCAACTGTACAAACAGATGGTTTAGGAACACAACGTGTTAATGTTAGCTCTGTTATGCTAGTTAAATAGCCGCACTTGCACCATGAATGGCAGTACAGCCTGCTATCTATGACACAGACACTAGATGCCAATCTGTCTGTCTATGGGCATGGTCCTGATGATGATGATGATGAAGCCCTTTATTTGTCACTAGTCACAAGTACCAGCGAAACTGCAGCGCCACCTGTCCAAACATACATGTACATACAATGTGACAGAGGGGTAGACAGGACAGGAGGCAGGGATTGGATTGAGAAAGTTACAGCATAACATGAGGAGAGGGAGGAGAGAAAAAAAAGGCAACCCCCAGATTGTACTCCAGAGGGAGTGCAGTGTGGGAACAGGAAAAAAACACCTCAGCAACAAAAGCACATAATCACTCTTACAACAGAAAAACTCAAGACTAGCAACAGGGAGGGGGTGAGGGTGGGGGGTGTAACCCAGGATAGACAGCAGCCACCCGGTCCTGCAGCCATATTCGGCGCTGGTCACGGACCCGTCTGTCTCACTGGGGGGGGGGTACAAAGCTGCAGAGACGTGGGAGAGGGGGAGGAGGGTGGATGCATATCTGTATAAATGCATATGTGTGAGCCTGGGTCGTCACCCCGCCCGGCGTCACAACCTCAGTGCCTCAGTCTGATCCAACGGAGACGGCCTTGATCATGACCCAGGCAGAGTCAACAATCAGCAGGTGTCTGTGGGAGGTGGGGGAAGGAATGAAGAGCGTCTCACTGCAGTGTTCTCCAGGGGAGTTGTTGTTCCAGCAGCAGCCTTGGCCAAGGCCGCTGGTTGGGGAGGCCGAAAAGGATAAGATTGGGGTTGTTTGGGTTTGGGACGAGCAGCCACATTCCAATGTCGCGGCTACTCTCTTTGTCCATTCTGGTCAGCAATACGATCCACTTTCCTTTGCAAAGCCATGAGCGTCTCCTTGATGGTACCCACATCGCGGCTCAAGTTGTCCACGTTACGGTGCAAAGCCACAGTCTGAGTGCCCATGACTCGCACCGCCTCAATCATTCCAGGCAGCCATGTGGGGCTTTTGGCAGCTGCCATGGATTCCCGAATTCTCTGATAAACCAGGCCCGTGCCTATTCCAATCAGCAGGGAAGTTGTTATCACGGTTCCGAATAGGTAGATGTCTTCGACGTCCTCCACAGAAAGAGCCGCCAGGCACACGACCCGCCACCTCTCCCACGCGTCCATCGTGTAGCCAGCTGCAAACGTTCTGGCAGGACAGTCAGGTTCCCCCGAACCCAGGCTTCTCGTCGAGAAGATGGTGTCAGTAGCGTTCAGAGACCAGTTGATCAATTCCATGATTCTTTAGGTTCGGAGAGCAGTGCGGAGAGAGTCTCTCAAAAGAAATACATAAGACAGAAGACTAGACGAGACAAGAGAAGCAAAGTAGGGAAAGATAAGGGAGAGGAGGGAAGGAAAAATGCGACCGCCTCCTGTGTTGAATATCAGTGTAAATCATAGATCATAAACGCTGCCTGCACTTCAATACCGGAGCCGATGTAATCTCCGCTAGAGACATAGGACTCCCCCTACCGTTTATCTAGTAAAGAGTTCTGTTAGCTCTGGGCGGTGGAGCTAATGTTAACTAATGTGACTAATTCTGTAAACGTCACCCAGACGCCCATATTTCCCTCCCCCCAATATCACATCAATGCCCTTTTTTGGTAAGAGGAAATGAGGAGGAGTCAAAGTCTGACAAGATGGCGACTCCCAGAGGCAAATATGATTGGATCAAGTTGTGAGAACTGGCCCCGGCGGAGAGGCTATGCCCATTTTTTATATAGTCTATTGGTTCTATACATTATTGCCATCACAACATGCAAAAATTTAGTAATGAACATGTGCATACTTATTATTATTATAATTACAATATTGTATTATCTTACCTGATGGCCTGAACACTGCTGGTGAAGTTCTGCAGGGCACATTTGATGAACACCATGTCCATGTCTCTTCTGCAGCAGTTGGTACATCATGTCAACATGAGGCATGATTTGATCAAATATCTGCAGGTAAAAACGGAACCCTTGGTCCTGCAGCATCCTCAGGAAGCCAGATGCCTCCCTCAAGGTGGTGCTGTAAAATGGGCTGTCTGACTCTGAGGTCACCCAGGTTCTCATAGACTGTGCTCACAATCCTGCTGATGAAGTTCCATCTTGTGGATGATGCTCTAGGCAGCCTTCGTGCAACAATATGGTCGAGAAGGGCCATGCATTTGGGTGACCAAATGGAAATCGAACCCAAAAATTGCATCGGCAATGAAGTCCGCAGTTGTTGACAAGATGGTGACAAATTCCAAGAACCGTTCTTGAACAACTTTTTTTCCATCCATGTATCTCAGTACAAGCACCAACTGAGTATGCTTGGATGCCACAAATCTTTACTAAATTAAATCTCATCTCATCTCATCTCATCTTCATCCGCTTATCCGGGGTCGGGTCGCGGGGGCAGCAGCTTTAGCATGGGACCCCAAACTTCCCTTTCCTGGGCCACATTAACCAGCTCTAACTGGGGGATCCCGAGGCGTTCCCAGGCCAGTGTGGAGATATAATCTCTCCACCTAGTCCTGGGTCTTCCCCGAGGCCTCCTCCCAGCTGGCCGTGCCTGGAACACCTCCCTAGGGAGGCGCCCAGGGGGCATCCTTACCAGATGCCCGAACCAAATGCATTCTGTATTGAAGAAGAATTAAAACTACAGATTGAGACCATTAACTGTATGAATGAAGGTTTAGGTGCACACTCCGACCTGGAAGCACGTCTGTCCACTTTTTTATCATACCGTAATAACACATAACATGTCCAAATAACATGTCCACTATGAAATGAAGATTCTGTAATGTGCAAGTATACCGTAAAAGTCCGGCAGATAGTTTGATAGAGTGCTGGGACTCATTTCCGAAGTGTTTTTATCTCGTTTTTTCCCATTACCATAGACTGTAAAACTCATCTGAGATGTGCCACCTGCTAGGCCCTGCAGCTACTGCAGCCAGTAAAATAAACAGTTTACGGAAGAAGCTTTTCTCATGCCGGTTTCTCTAGATGTTTGTGCTGTCATTAAAGTAAATATAAAGGGATAAAGCTGACCCTTGGTCATTTTATTTTGATCATGAACATGCATTCACAGTTTCGCTTAATGAATGCACAAAATCCAAGATGGCCGACTTTCTGTGAAGGGAAGAAATGTCAACATGGCATGAGTTTGAAGGGAGCCTGTTGACCACACCTAAGTCTAATTACTCAGTTGCAATGTTTGCCACTTTTTTACCTGTGAGACAGTTTTAGAGAATCCCAAACCCCTTAAAATGCGATGATGGTTAACTGTTGTCAGTAGGTGGCGCTATGACTATTACTTAATTTCAGCATGTAGATATCTTCAGGCCTGGAGTGTGATCCAGCATGTGGAATTTTGGGCAGATTGGACAATGTCAAGTTAAGTTACAACAACTTCCCTTTTTCAAGTTTTGGGCAAAGTGTACCGCCACCCTACATCGAGGGCGTTCAATGAATCCTCAAAAGTTTTGCAATTTAGCATCACAAATGCAAACTACCAGATTTTAAGTCACTCAGGTTAATTCTATAGGTGGAGTTCGTCTGTCTGGCTTCACTTTGCAAACCAAACTGCCTCAGTAAATACAAAATGGCCGACTTCCTGTACTTGAGTTATGGCTCCAAGAGTTGTTTTTTTTAAACCTCGAGCCGGTTTAACACACACAAGCAAGACCCATATCAGGTATTACATTCAGACACTAATGATGCATGTGCAACTTTTTGTGTGCTCAAGAGCACGATTAGCACCCCAAAATTATTAAAAGTAATTAGGGGGGCACAATAGAGCTGACGCGCCACGCGCAAGCCCAATTCAAAGTTAAATGGGTGAAACATTTTGGTAGTTTTTTTGCATCCTAAAGTCCTCAAACCTGTGTTCGTAAAATGAGAATTGACGCAAGAAATCCAAGATGGCCGAGACCCTCTCTGGAGAAAAAAAATGTAAAACTGTACATGGGCTCTTTAAGATGAGAGCAATGATCCCACCGAATTTCAGGAACATCAAAAGAACTTTATCCCAATCATGGCGTGCATTTGGGGACGCTATGGAGCCTGCTGGCCACGCCCGACCCCAATGACTTTTGAACAATTTTGTCACTTCTGACCTGTATATCAATTTCTATGAGCCCTTGTGCATCCTTAGCCCCTGAAAATGCGATGGCGCAGAAAAAAAAAAATCTTCAAAAACAATATGGGGCCTTGCACTTTCACTTTGAGTGGCCGTTTCGGCCCCTGGCACTTTCGTGCTCTGGCCCTAATGAGATGAAATATGTTAAACACTGTAGATCTAGCAGGGATTTCACAGTCAAGTGATAACTTGATGTGGTAATACTCACATATACGTCAAGAAGTCAGGGCAGCACAGATTCCCAGGACAGCTGAAACATCGCAGAGGTGGTTTGGAGGGAACATTTGATATCTGCGTGCTGATTATTCATCATGGAGCAGATTCTGTTTGCTTTTTTAAACCAGAATAGCTGAACATTCCTGCATAATCCATCATGAGACACGAAACATCTTTATTAGCATACAGCCCAATCTCCTGAACCCTACTCCCACTCGTCTCCCCGCTCCTGCTCTTCAGCCTGGAATGCCTTATCTCCTTCACACAGTGCAGTGTGTGTGTGTGTGTGTGTGGGTGTGTGTAAGGAGTAATATGAACGGTGTGTGTGGCATAGTGCCCATTGCCTCTTTAGGGCAGGATATTAGAGAGGTCTGGAACACCTCAACATGTGTTATAGCAGGACTTTACTGAGGCAGCAATGATGATGTCTGTGTGAACACTGAGAGAGAGAGAGAGAGAGAGAGAGAGAGAGAGAGAGAGAGAGAGAGAGAGAGAGAGAGAGAGAGAGAGAGAGAGAGAGAGAGAGAGAGAGAAAGACAGAGAGCAGGTTTTCTTTTTTTTCAACCTCTTTTTTTCCTCCTTTTCTTTTTTCTGTCTTGTTTTCTTTATCTTCATCTTCTTCGCTCCCCTTACATTTTTTTTTCTTCCTGCTTCAAATATTCATCTTCTGTCCTCTTGTTTGTTCCTCTTCATCCCTTCTTTCCACTTTCGTTCTGTCTCTCTCCCTGTGTCCCCTTCTTTTATCTCCTCTCCTCTCATCCCTTTTTCTTTCATCTCCAAATGCTGTCCTGTCCTCCATTCCTCCAATCTTTCCCTTCTCTGTACTGTCCTCTCATTCTGTCCTTTTCTCTTCCCTTCTTCATTTCCTCCCTTCTCCACGTCTCTACCCTCTTTTCCTCTCACATTCTTGTCTTTCTCACCCTCCTTTGTTCTTTCCTTCCCACCCTTCTTGTTTCATCTACTCTTCTTTCTCATCTTCATTCTCCACTTCCTCTCTATTTTCCTTTCTTTTCCTCTCCACGTCCCCGTCTTTTCCTCTTTTGCATTCTTTTCTTTTCTGCCTTGCTTCTTCTGTCCTATATTTCTAATGTTTTCCTCTCATTTCACTTTCTCTTTCCTCTAATTTCTTCTTGACTTCTCTATTTGCTCATCCCCTATTCTAAGTCTCCATTTTTCCTAATTTTTCTTCTTTTCTTTATTTGTGATCTCATTCATGTCCCCTTCTTTTCCTTTCCTATCTTCTCTCTCATCACACCCTTTATCTTGAAGATCACCACTCTTTTATCTCCTCTCATCCCTTCTTCTTTCCTCTCCTCTTTCACTGTTGCTTCCTCTCCTCCTCTCCTCTCCTCTCCTCTCCTCTCCTCTCCTCTCCTCTCCTCTCCTCTCCTCTCCTCTCCTCTCCTCTCCTCATCTCATTTCACATTTCCTCCATCCTTCTCCTCTGGTTTCATCCCCTCTTCTTTTATCTCTTCCTATCCCCTCTTCTTTGCTCTCCTGTCACTTCCTCCAGTCTCCTCTTGTCCTCTCCGCTGAAAAGCCATGTTGTTGTTTCAACCTGTTCATCAGTGTGATGGATGGAAACACATTCCCAAGTTACCAGCCAACTGTCTCAGTCTCACCTGTTCTCCTGTCAATTTATCACAGCCAGTCATCTTCAACAAGGAAAGTAACCTCCTCCCTGGCAGTCCGAGTCTTATCGCTTTAAAATACTAACAGAGATGAAGATATCAACAGTACTGAGTAGGGTTATATTGCTTTGCTGAGATACAGGATGAGACTGATATTGGCCTTTTAATAGAAAAAAGGTCGTATGAGGTCTTCCTCATTTCAAGCCCTCCTTATCCCAACTTCTCACATTCTGGCCTTTTGTCAGGGCCTTTGGGCATCACATGTCAAAGCCATGGGTAGCCCTGCATGTCAAACACATGACACTCCACTATACGGTGGCTGTTTTAAAAACAGGAACACAGTTACTGTTGTGAATACGGCAGCCAATTGGTTAGGAAAAGATTGAAGTGGATTAAAATAAATGCATTTTTCTTTATATTTCTTTTGCCCATCCAACACCCTGACCTGCCTTGTCACATGGAGTTTGGTGCTCTGTATGCTGAAGCACTTGCTCTGAGTGTCCAATGTCACCAAGGACGGGTTAACAGCTGAAAGTCCTATGTGTTTGGCATTACAGGCTGTCCTCATTTACTGTTTGTACCATGTGTTGTTTCTACATATAACTAAGAAAAGTAATGCACTGTCTTGTGTGTATTAAAATAGGGTTACGTAGTATAAAACTGCTAACCTCTGCATTAGGAGTCAGGTTGGTGTGGTGGTTAGGTCTCAAAACCAAGTTATTTTGATGCCTAACCCTATCAATTTGTTGCATAAACGTAACACATGACGGTAGATTTGGTGCCTAAACCTAACCAACACTTTTTGTTTCCTAAATGTAACTGTTACGGTCTACTTCCAGTCACTGTTTCCTGACATTAAATAGAACATCATATTGCATAAGATACTGTACAAATTATGGTGCAAACCTTTTTGTAAGATATCATACGGACCTGTTGAGGAGAATATGTTGGGCATCAATGCACAAACGCAGAGGGC
Source organism: Echiichthys vipera (assembly GCF_963691815.1). NCBI lineage: Eukaryota > Metazoa > Chordata > Actinopteri > Perciformes > Trachinidae > Echiichthys > Echiichthys vipera. The sequence continues at coordinate 11,374,051 of NC_139825.1, read as the reverse complement.
TGTGACATGAAATGAACCTATGAACTTTACCATAACATGATCCGATTCTTCCCATCATCATTAGTTATTAGTAGTTCTTGTGGTGAGTTTCAAACAACAATCAACAATTATTTAAAAGTCACATTTCCAATAAATATATTAAATAATTATCAACAGATAGCCTTTATGCATGTGACACAGCATTTTTTTTTCTGGAATCATCCGAAGTTTGAATGTTCAGTGAGTTTTTAGCCTGTAAACCATTGTTAGAGTAAAGAATGTAAAGGTTCATCGAAACGCTACAGACATGCAGCCTTTTGTCCATATCCATATATCAGTTATAAGTTTGGCAAGTAACACTGAAACCATGTTCCAGTGCTGTATGCAATGCTGAAACCATCTTCAGCAGCCCAAATGACTTCAGCTGTTTGAGATATACTGATGTTACAGTAATGGATGATGAGTTTGGCTGTTGGTTGTCATCTCTCCAGCATCATTGGGCATTGCTACAGCCCAGTAACCTAACAGAGTTAAGAAGAGTGAGTTCTGGACACCCGTAATGTTTTCCAAAATGATGAAGTACGAGTAGATTTATGTTGAGCAGTGAGACAATCCCACCTAGAGGCTAGATGCCTGTAAAACAGCCTAGAAAATAGCTGGGTTGGGTGAGAGTAGAACAGTAAAGTAAATAATAGGATTACAGCAATCTGTGTGAAAGCAAAAGTTGTGTAAATACATGTAAATATCAAACTTCTTTGAATGCTCAGGAGCAGCTTTCTGCTCACCCAGGTTACATGTCCTACATACTGTATAATGTGAATTGGACAGCTCTTGGTCTTGGTCGTGACTACCAGGCCTATGTGCTTTTATTTTATTACCTTCATAAGTACAGGAACAGCTAAATACACATGTAGGTTAATGTAAATGTAATTAATGAAACTGTGTTGAGGAAATCCTTCTGGACAAAGAATATTGTTTATTGTTGGCCGCCACCTTACTCCAGGCTAAGCGTACAATCTAAGGTAGCCGACTGCACCTGTCACTAAAAGATGCCACACCCTTAATTATGCATAAATTTAAGCTTTGATGTAATTTAAACATGTGAGTTATATAAAAATTCAGCCCTCTTACAGTTATTGTGAAGAAGTTCATTTCTGCTGTAAAGTTTGGCATTTTAACATGGAGGTCTAATTGGCTTTTGCAGCGAGCCTAAAGTGGCCATTTGAGGTACTGCAGTGTTTGCCACTTGAGTGATGGCTTCATTTTTCAGCACCAGAGGCTGTTGCTTGCTTTCAACCTCATTTAAAACAAAAAACTTTGCAGGAAACCCATGTATGCTCCATACATTTGTTTTAGTCATGTGTGAAACAGATCTGCTTACAGTACATGAGGGCAGAGTGTGTGCACGTTAGGTGGAACTCTGCATGTTCAGTGTGTGAATATGTGTGCATTTTACTGTGTGTACAGAGAATGTGTGTGACAGCACAGAGGCCATTTGTGTTTAATTTACATTGGGAGGGAAGGGGACCCAGACTGAGAGGCCTGTCATCACTGGGAGAGGACTGCTCTGCTGTGCTCGGCAACCTCATCTCCATAATGGCTTCCAGTTGCTCGTAAAACACTGAACCATGGGAAACCAGGACAGGCAAGCAGCCATCACAATCTTCTCAGATGGCCTGCTGGCGATAGATGCAAGAGCTGGTGTGTTTCGTTGTTTCACTCTGTTTGCAGATGACATGGAGGTGCTTGAATCTGGCGGTCACTCCGTATGTGATCCTGCAGGTGGTACATTGGGCTGGTCTGGGGACATGCCCTTCTGATGTTGATAAGTCAGGGAGAAGAGGGGCCAACTTTTAATGTTGTCAATTCCGACAATTCCCACATTGTATGCCTTCAATGTAGGAAGATAACATGATAACATTTCCTTAGTTAACACTCTAGAAACCACCTGTTTTCTTGAGATAACGAGATACCTTGTTATCATGAGACAACAACTTTGTTACCTTTAGATGATGGGATACTTCATGAATACTTAACAAAGATAAACTAAAGAAATGTAACCACAACTGCTCTCACCTTCTGTAAAAGTGTGTTCTGTGTTCTACTGTATTTATCAATTCTGGGCTGTGCTGACTTCTGGTGTTTCTCACCTGTTCAACAAATACTGGTGCATCTCTGTGTGTGTGTTGATGACTCCATTACCTGTTGGCTTGTGTTCAAACAAACCAACGTGGATGAAGTACATCACTTCCTTTGTGACAAGTTTTACCCTGGAAACACTAAACACTTTTTAATAATTAAAAACATTTTGTGGCACAAATTTGTTGAATACAGTAACAATAAAGAGAAATAAAATAATAAAATAAAAGGAATAATAAGTAATAAGTAAAATTTTACCTAATACTACTTTAATGAAATGACTATTATGAATTAATTATTAGTTCATTTTCATGGACAAAATTTCAAAATATTTGACCATTCACAACGCATAACAAAAAAAATCTGTATAGAATACTTAACTTCAAAATTAAAATTATATCATGAAAATTAAACAACCATTTCAAATCAAGTCAATACATCACACTTTACTAAAAAAAGACAATTGTACTATTAGTGCCTTCTTAATGTATTTATAATAATTTCAGCTTCACGTATGGACAAGTCTTAGAGCATAAAATACATAAGGCAGTATGTAACATCATGGGGAAGTTAACGCAACAAAATATCATGACTTTTCTAGAACTTTCAAGGGTTTTACTAATTCCATGACTTTTCCAGGCCTTGAAAACCAGATATTGAAGTCCCATGACCGAGTAACCCTGCATTTTGTACAAACACGTGTGCGTACATTTCTTTTCTTTCAGTTTCTACGAAGTACAGTCTGTTCATGTGTAGAGATACTTTATATATATATAGTAGGTCTGTATACATTCCAGTGGGGCACTTAAGCCCTGATCCATGTCAACAGATTGGTGTTTTATTGGGTGGAGAAACAGCAGTAAGGGCCTGTGGCTCTGCGGGCACCAATCATGCCAGCATAAACACCTCTGACGTGAACAGTTGCAATTTTCTTGGGGTGAATGCTTTCATGTGTGTGTGTGTGCATGATTCCACGTGTATGTGCATAAATGTGTGTGCTTTTCAGTGTGTGTTGGTGTCTGATTGTGTAATCAAAGCAGTATTGAACTGCAAATAATGTATTTTTCTCTCTACTGATTCAACAGGATTTATTTACTGATAATCTGCTTTTAAAAAAAGTTGTGAAGTGCTCAAAGAACTGAAGAGCCCCCAATAGTAATTTAAATTCTACTAGATGATAAAAACCAGGGAAGCCCTCTAAGAGCACTGTAGTTGTAGTTTCTTTCTCCCTTCTTTCCTTTGATCAATATTGTCCTTTGACTCTCTCTCCCCTTTATGTCGTTTACACAGGTAACACCCCCCCCCCACCCACACACACACACACACACACACACACACACACACACACACACACACACACACACACACACACACATAGCACTTATATTATGAATCTACCTGTCTCCTTCTTTTGTCTTGGCCTGTGTTGAGTCGAAAGAGCTGCAATGACTGCAGTCAGGATTTCTGTGATTAGATAGTTGTGATATCACAATTATAAAGAAAAGCACCTGAGTCAAATTGACCCACAACATTGAAGTCAAGAAGCTGTGAGATCGAAGGAAAGATTCTTTTTATGCAGCTCTTTAGTAGAGAGGATTCATAACGTTTGTGTTTTTGTTCGTTTGCACACAGTAAATGTAATTTCTGGTCTTCCCATTTCCATTTTACAATGATGAATACAGACTACTGACACTTTCTGGTATGTGCAGTTGTTTCCTTTGACGCAGGTGCAGAACGTTTGTTGTGCGTAGTCTTCACGATGTGTTCAATTGCCAATTTTTGGGCAAGACACAGGTGAAGTGAGGCGAGGTAACAGTCATCCATTGTCGCTATCAGCTCTTTGAAGTGAGCTTGGTGTGTCCCTGCCTTAGGGTCATGTCTCTAAATAGAGGAAAAGTCAAAGGATTTCAGAGAGGAAAAAAGAAATGGACTTATTTCAGACAACTCAAAGTCAGACATGGATCAAATTGACCAGCAACATAATAGGAGGGCTGTTGGTCGCTGGCTACGTGTTTCAGGCTTGAATGTATTTCCCTGGGATATTGTCACATTCCTCTGAGTCTCTGGCCAACAGAATCTGTGGTCAGTTTTATTGTGGGAGAGTATTTTACAGCGTAAGAATGCCAATGAAGTGATTGATATCATGGATGCTCAGGACTGTGGTATGTGTGCGTGTGTTGGTGTGAGGTGCCTTCCTCTTTCCTGTGGACACATGTTTGATACATTACTTGATTTGGACCCCAGACGCTTGCGTGTGGCAGACACAGATCAGAACTCTGTCAAATAACATCATCAGTACCTACGCCAACAGCACATTTATGTGTGGGTGGGTGGATGGGTGGAACAGGACCAAGAGGGTTGATGCGTGACAGAATGATAGTATGATTTAGGGACAGAGTTATAAGGAATTTATAGCCTAATCATGTGCCTTTGTGTGTGTGTGTGTGTGTGTGTGTGTGTGTGTGTGTGTGTGTGTGTGTGTGTTGGTGTGTATGTGCACATTCTTCAGGAATCTCATCATTGACACCCAGAGGACAGAGCTTCTCTGAATTAAAACATTGTGTCTGTGCTGCATTTAGGCCATCTAATTGGCTGCAGACGGAACAATGAACACTGATTCTGAAAATAAATCTGGGGGCTCCCACTGACCCAGCACACACACACACACACACACACACACACACACACACACACACACATGAACGCATATTCAAAATCCCATGTACAAACACATGAACACATTTAAATGGAAACACACATTTGAACCCGTCATCACATGTACATCCATATATTTTAAATACGTTTATACACAGAACACCACGCAAACTCACATACACACATCATTATCATATACCATCAGTTTTTTGTTTGAAATCAAGTACTTGTGATCAAAAACGCAAGTAGCCCATAACAGTAGGTTCAAATTTTTCATCACTGTCTTTATTTTTTTTTTTTAATTACTTCCAGTAACAACAAAAGAATAAAAACAGTTATAAAGCATCATAATAATCTGTAAATCAATAAGGAGAAAGGAAAAGAACAAACAAATATGTCTCTGTTATATATATATATATTTGTGTTTGTGGAACAGAATTAGTAATAATAGGAGTTCAACTCTAGTAGACATTTTAAAACAGACATGTACATGACTGCAGCACCAGTGTTCATGCACATTTAAAAGAATATGAACACAAAAAAAAGTCACAGAACTTATTTCCATCGTGGTTCTTGGTGTCGCACAGGTGTGTGAATGTGTGTGTGCGTACCTGTGTGTGGTGATCATGGAGCACGACACAAGTGGCATAAAGAAGCACTTAAAAACAACAATATAGATGTTGCCATGGGTCATGTATATTTAAAGACCATACCTGTGTGTTTTGATATCCATTCACTTCTGTCATGCCATAAAATGAGTGTTGTTCAATTTTCAAATGCACTGAATTACTTTTTGGGAGGCGTGTCTACCTCGCAGGTTGGTTTCTATGTAGTCCACTATAGTTTGAAATGGGTTAGATGACCCATCAGAATGAATATCATGTGTGTTTTTTAGTAATGTGAGGGTTTTGTTGCATGGTATTACATAATACGGTCTGCATATGCATCTTACAGACGCCAATGGATTTCCCCTCACAGCTGAAGTGAATCTAGGGCCGTATTCACAAAACATCTCAAGCCCAAGAGTATGTCCTAACTTACTGATTTAGGAGTAACTCTTAAAAATAAGGTGTCTTCTAATTTTAGGACTCCTAACCTTTTAAGATAAGTGTAATTCATAAAGTAAACATTTAGTGCTAAAAGTAGCTCTTTATTCTATAAAAAAGTAGGAGTCCTCTCGAGGAACAGACAATAAATGCCCTATCCAGACTCCACATAGTGCATCAGTTCATTCACTTCCTCACTGAAGTGTTTCTATCATAAATACACTCTTAGGGACCCATTCCCTTTCAGCCAATCACACAGTGCATAGAAGGTATATGTGACCCACATAGAATATGTGGTCACATTATCTGTTTCATTTAATGTGATACTATATTCACCCTGTTAATTCAATGTGTTATGATGTATTAATCCTGTATACATACTCAGGTGATTTAGTTAAGAAAGTCTAAGGAAAACTTTCAAGGCTTTGTGTTAAAAACGAGTACAGTACTGCAAACAGCAGAGGGCAGCAGAGCGCTTCTAGTACATGGACCTTAACGCTTGCCGTACTGTGACTGCTACCATGATGCAGCTGCCGTTAACTTGCCATTCTGGCAGGACCAACCAGATGAACGACAGCAACCTTCCTCCGTGTCATTATTTCTGTTTTACAGGTTAGTAATGTGTACAAAATCACACAATTAATAAATAAGCCTAGAAAGGCGCCCTTTTGTATGTCACAAGCTGTGGTAGTGAGATAAGCTATTTTGAAGTTTGCTGAGTTTCAATATTTGCTCCTGCACTGTGCCGTTTGAGCGCGGGTAATGGTGGACGCTATTTTCCTGTGATTCAGATTCTCGCTCCCTGATTAATGTAGTGCTCTAGTTTTGTGTTTATGTCTTCTGTGAACTTGGTCAGTTTTAGGTGTTTTCTGTGTATTTTGTTAGCTTAAAAATGTGCAACGTTGGTCTGAGGTCAATACTGTCATTAGGGTCAATACCCTGAATTTAAATTTAATGCTACTCTAACATTTTGCCTGACAACATACAAGGTAGTTAGGTTTAAAGTGGAAATGCTGTTAGTTGTTTCCTCACTAGTTGATGGTTTATTGTAAATTTTGTTATTTTCTTTGTTAAATGTATTTGAATGTGAACCAAGAGCAACACGTAAAGGGAAAATGAAAGCAAAGCATTTGGTGATGAATTTATTGTAAAAGTGAAGTATTTGACATTTCATTTCATTCCAATTCATTTTATTTTATTTAATAAATTCTGGCAGGAGCGACCAGATGAACAGCAGCAATTTTCCTCTGTGTCATTATTTCTCCTTTTTTAAAGGCTTATCATCTGCTTACACGCCCTGCTTTGCGGGGCCTATAACAGATTTTGGGGGCTTGTCTGGGATCGGAATCGCCTGAGGAACAACTGTATGCTGATCCAGTGATCTTTGGACCCAGGGACCAGGTTGAAGACGTGGTTCTGGAGAAGGCTTCTCGAGTCGCTTCCAGTGAGCGACTCGAGAGTCGGAGACACCAGGATAAAGGGGATCCAAGCCTAGGGAGTGCAGGACAATGAGAGGAAGAGATTCAGCTGGTCCACCAAGAAAAGACTATATCAGTTAACGGCCTACGAAGCTTATGAAGTTGCCACTCACCTTGGTCCAGTGGAGGGACTTGATCTAATGCAGCTGAGCAGAGATGACGAAGAAGACTGTGTTGATTATGTGTGTTGATTCTGCTTATATGAACAGCCCGACACTCTTAGAACTGGAAGATGAAGGCATGCCAGTGCTGTTATGTCTATAAGATACTATTGATTTGATTATTGCAAACTGTGACAACAGTTTTTTTCTAAAGCTAGCACTAAAGGTACTTCTGTAACATCACCTTTAATGTCATCTGCAATTGTTAATGTTAAATCAAACACTTGAGTCATCAGGCAGTGCTACTGAGAATTAAGTTTGTGATGCTGACATACTGAAACTGGTTTATAGGCTTAGAAGAGGTGCAGAGTAAACTTGGTCGAAATACCGTTACTATAGTTGGTTCAGACAAGACCCAACCTACCACTGGAAGTTTTAGCCATCACAGTAGGCAGCACACACACACCTCTCCTCTTACCAGTCAACCACCCATTCTCCACTCACCCCACATGGCTGCTGAAAGATTCCCTGTTCCCACTCGAGCATGATTGCCCTCCGAGATCAGCTGCAGAGAAAGGAGTTTAGGATACATGGGGGGGAGGTAACTGATACTACTTCAGAAATTAGCTTTAACAGCTTATGTAAGCAGATTGAAGAAGGTCGCAGAGATCAACATACTGATGACGAGATCATTAGAGGGGTCCTACGCATAATTAAGAGTGGAAACTTTAAAGACATGTTAACATATAAGGAAATCCTCACAGTGAAAGAGTTAAAAAGCTTCCCCCTGTCTCATCTAGGAGAAAAGAGCAGCATAGAGGTCTTTCAGGAATTGGTGTGTGCCAGACAGTATGACAACGAATCTCCACAGCAATTCCTATATCGGATGATCGGACTGAAGCAACGAATAATGTTTACATCCAGACAGGGAAATGCGAGTATAAAGTACGATGCTTCTACACTCCAGTGTGTGTTCTTAAATGCAGTCTATCAAGGCATGGGAGAGAGATATGAGGATGTCAGGCGAGAGCTGAAACCACTCCCACTGTTTCTGATGAATCTCTGTTGAGACAGGTTATCAAAACAACAATGAAGGAAAGTGAGAGAAAGCGCAGACTTGGACGCAACCTCAGTCACAAGGTGACCACAAAAGTGGTCCACAGCACGCTCACTGAACCTGAAGAGCCAACCAGCAGGTTGGCAGAGACTACATCCAAAGGTAAAGACAATGTGATTCAGAGATTAATTGCCCAAGTTGAGGTTCTAACACAGGCATTGGAGACACTAAAAAAGGTGACTACACCAACTCAGCCTTACCAAACCATCCCTAAGTGGAGCCCTGACAGAAGCAGACCGGAGAGGAAGACACGGAGACCGTATGGATGCCCTCTGTGCATAGCTCAGGCCCAACCAAATTGTATCCACTACTTCTCCTGTGGTGAAGAAGGCTCGGTTGCTTGAAAAAATGGATGCAGTTGGGAAAGGGGGACCGATCAGGGCAGCGGGACCACCCCTGACCGCCTCAACTGATCAGTCCCAACATCAACATGTCAAAGCAACAAGACTAGGCAGTTCTGATACTATAACCCACACTCAGACAAGATAATTTCCCCCTCCTGGGAAGATAGCTCCACTAACTGGCCGGAGGTCTCTATTGAAATGTAGCATGAGCGGCTATGTCATTGCTACTCTGTTAGATACTGGGGCCAATAATAGCCTTATTGACCGTGCCGGGAAGGACAAATACCTACCTGGACAAAATATTCACCCTCTCAACATACCATATGACGGATGGCTAGAGATGGTAGTAAATCTTCAAGGAAACAATGACCCATACTTATCCATTCAAGTACCCTTTCTGGTGAGTCAATTAAAAGTAGAGAGACCATTAGTTGGTTTTAATCTCATTCAAGAACTCATCAGGAGTAATGACAGTAGGCCTAAAGTCATGTCTATCTTGGTCAGCTTACATAGCGGTGCATTGGAAATTGATTGTGTTGAAGCAGAAACCATATTGAGTTTCATACAGGCTGAGCAACAGCAGGGAGAACAAGATGCTACAGTAAATGTCGGCAGGAAGGAAATGGCTATTTATCCTGGTCAGGTAGCGTACATAAAGTGCAGGGTGCCACCAGACATTAGTAGCTCAAACTCACTTGTGGTGTTCAAGCCCAACCTAGAAACTATACCATTGGCACTGCTGAGTGTTGGATGAGGATTAATGGAGATCCAACAAATAGATAGACCCTTTGTGAAGGTGTCGGTGTCGAACCATTCCAAAAGCATCGTGACTCAACTGTCCTTGGCACCATTGAGGCCATTGATAAAGTGATAGAAACAGAAATCCTAGCAGTGAAGACAACCACCCTCAAGCCCACGTGGCCAGTGCTGATGATGTCCAACCAACTGCTGTACCGTGGTACCCGCCAGTGGATGTCAGTCAGTTAAATGATGAGCAACAGAGGGAGGTGAAACAGACGCTGTTTGAGGAGTCAGGGGCCTTTGCTCGAGACAATGGAGACAGGTTGTATACCAAGCCTACAAATGACAATCAACCTAAAAGTCAACATCCCTGTTCAGTCTACCTATGCTGCAGTGCCCAAACCCCTTAAAAAATAAGTTAAAGAATACATAGTAACACAGGGGAAACCTAAGAGAGGAAAAGGAGCTCAGTTGCCTTCAGGGACTCCTGTCCAGTGGACTAATGAGCACCAGCAGATCCTTGAGCAGCTTATTGACACTCTTTCACATCCGCCTCTACTTGCCTATTCAGATTTTGAACTACCATTCACTCTCCACCCAGATGCCCCGGAGCAAGGGCTTGGCGCAGTGTTGTGATTGCCTACGGATCAAGGACTCAACCTCCACTCAGGCAAACTGGAGTTTCTTGCTTTAAAGTGGGCAATATGTGAGAAGTTTAGAGATTACTTGTTCAATGCACCCCATTTCACGGTCTACACAGACAACAATCCCCTCACATACATGATGAGTACTGCAAAGCTGATTGCCCTGGGTCACTGATGGTTAGGTGAACTGGCAGGTTTGATGTTGAATACAGACCAGGCAGAGTGAATTTAGACGCAAACACCCTCTCTCGCCTCCCACTTGACATTGACACTTATGTCAGAGAATGTACAGGGGAGCTCACAAAGGAGACCATCCAGGCTAAATGGGAGGATTGTGAGTCTGCAACGAAGCAAGATATCACTTATGTGGCTGCTCTAAACTTGACATTGTGCTCAGAGCCACATGTGAATGTGTCACCACTCGCCATTGCCCATAATGAGTTGGACAAGTCTCAAAGCGAAGATTCTGCTATCAGTGAACTGATCAAACTGAAAGAAGCAATGACAGTAATAGCTAATGAGGACAGAAAGAGAGCCAGCGGCTTGGTCAGAAAGCTAATGCATGAATGGGGAAAGCTGAACATGGAAAATCAACTGTTGTACCGCACAACCGTCTCACCATCACAATATCACTCCCTGGTACTTAAGCATCTTCATGACGGCATGGGCCACGTGGGGGCAGAGAGAGTCTTCCACCTGGCCTTAAACCGCTTCTACTGGCCTTTCATGAAGAGGGACATTGAGGCCGATGTGACCAGGAAGTGCCCCCACATCAAACAAAAGAAACCTGTGACACAGATAAGAGCCCCAATGGGAAGAATTTCAACCTGCGCACCACTTGAACTATTGTCCATAGACTATATGCACCGTGAGACCAGCAAAGGGGGCTACAAATACATCTTAGTAGTTGTAGACCACTTCACCAGGTTTGCCCAAGTTTATGTCACCAAGAACAAGTCTGGTAGAACAGCTGCAGAGAAAATATTTAATGATTTCATCCCTCGTTTCGGGTACCCGGCCAAATTACATCATGACCAAGGCCAAGAATATGAGAATGACCTAGTGGCTGGAGTCACTCACTCTGACAACTCCATACCACCCCCAGGGCAATCCAGCGGTGAGGTTCAATAGGACATTACTTTAAATGTTGAGGACACTGGAGGAGAAGGAAAAGAGCAACTGGAAGGAGCACTTAGCCCTGATAGTGCATGAATACAACTGCACCAGACATGAGGCAAAAGGCTTTTTTCCACACTACTTCATGTTTGCCCAGCATCCCTGTCTTCCAGTAGACTTTCGGCCTGTCAATTAAAGAGGTCAAAACATCACAGGGTTATGCTAAGAAGTGGGCTCTGAGGATGAAGGAGGCGTACTGAATTGCAGCTGATAACAGTAAACACTCCAGTGCTAGAGGTAAAGAGTACTATGACCGTCCAACCTGCTGAAAGGTTCAAGTCCTTAACATGAGTGAGAGAGGCAGACCTGGAAAGTTAAGGTCCTATTGGGAACAAACAGTAAATGTTGTCAAAGAACAAGTGGGTGACAGTCCAGTTTATTATGTGTCCTGAAAAGGGAAGTGATAAGGTCCACAGAAATCTCCTACACCTTGTAAATGACTTACCTGTAAACCTACCTGATTTGCCAATGGAGCCATCACCACCTAGAGGGAAACAAAAGGGCAAGAGTCAGCATGAACAGAGACAGACATTTCAAAGCAGTGACCCAGACAGCTCTGATGATGAAACACCAAGAGTACATTACTGGCTGAGAGTGCCACCACACAATGGACTGTAGTACAAGAATGTGAAACCTACCTGTGGGCCCAAGAGTGACTCTGCATGTTCAAAAAGGTTGCATGCATCACACAGACACATAGCACCATCAAGAAGTCATACACCTGAGCAGCCTTGAAACATTACACCTGAGAGAGGGGAGCAAACAGAAGGAAAGACTTATGAGGAATGCTTACCTGAGGATCTGGAACCACCTGGAGAGCATGAATGTGAGCAAGAAAATGTGGGAAAGGAGATCTCCTCAGTTGCTGACATATGAGTCCTTTGGTCAACCATCCTACAGATCACTTGGGCCGAAGGAACCGGCTGGACTTTATACAGTGCAGGCACTGCCAGTATGGGGAATGCAGTCTGTTCCCATACCTCATTATGCCACTTACCAGACATTGCCTTACCCCGTCATGGTGCCATATACTGAGACAAACCCATACATACATGCCCATTCTTATACATACTTACCTTAAAAAAGGACCTAGTTTAAGGGTGCACTCACACTGTCCATCCGTACCATGCCCAACGGCTAAAGTCTAGTTCGTTTGACCAGTGTGAGTGTAACCGTAACGCGCCTATGAGCGGTACACTTGCCAGTCACAGCCCGTTTGGGAGAGGTGGGCTTTTGTAAAGCAGGTTTCCACATGTACGAGCACGAGTGTGCGCACTTGTACGAGCACGAGGCCTACGGCGATTCTGACGTCATTTTATGTGCGCCTGTTTGGACATAGAAAAAAAGAAGGACGGACCGTGTGCGGACATTTAAAACAATGGCTGCGAAAGGTTCATGTTGGTGTGATGCGGAGGTGGAGTGTTTACTGCAGATTTGGTCAGATGAAAATATTCAAAAACAGTTGGAAAAGTCGCACAAAAACTGCAAGGTCTATGGAAAGATTTGTAAACAAACGCATCGCAATGGCGTCAATCAATGTGTGTGACTTGTTGCGGTGTGATGACGTATAGGCAAGAAGCATTCGCGCAAGGCTCAGGCAATGTGAGTACAAACGGGCCTGGGGCGCGGGGGGAGTGGGAGGGGGGGGGGGCATCTCCGCAGCATCTCAGGGTGATGGAATGTAGCAGCAGGAAAGCTTCCCTACTGCCCCCTGTCTAAGCTCCCTGTTTTCCCCACGCCTTATCATTCCTCCTGAGCCACAACCAGAAACTCCCTTGTTCTGCCTCCTCTGCCAGGACTTTGAGGGCAGTCTTCAGCTTGGAGCCTTTGATCCCAAGGGACTTTAGTAGCCGCTGGGTGGATGCTCCAGTGTAGCCTCTACACCCGACTTCCACTGGGTATGTGAAGGCTCTCCACCCTGCTTGTGAGCACTCACTTGCCAGCTCAGAGTATTTGTCCCTCTTTCTCTCAAAGGCAGCCTCCATTCCCTCCTCCCAAGGAACCGTCAGCTCTACCATGATGACTGTCTTGGTAGAGGTGGACCACAGCACAATGTCTGGACGTAGAGAGGTTGTGGTGATCTCTTGCGGGAACTTCAACTGCCGGTCCAGATCAGCTCTCATGTTCCACTCGCTTCCAGCCGACAGGAGGGACTGTGGGCTCTTAGCGATGCTCTGTGGCTTGCCCCCTTGCTTGACAAACTGGATCGACCACTCTGCTGTTCTTGAGCTGGCGCCATTCGCTTCCATTCTGCGTACTTCCAGGATTTCTGCTAGTTTCCGCAGAACGCGGTCGTGGCGCCATCCATATCGTCCCTGTGTCAAAGCCACTTTACAGCCAGAAAGAATGTGCTGCAAACTTGCATTCTGGGAGTCACAGAGGTTGCAGGACGCCTCTGACCCGTACCACACATGCAGATTCCAGGGACTCGGAAGGGTGTCATATGTGGCCCTGATGAGGAAACTCAGCCTCGCTTGGGGCATTCTCCACATATCTGCCCATGTAATGACCCTGTTGACTACGGCCTCCCAATTGGTCCATCTCCCTTGTTGCTGTTGGGCCACAGCCTTGATCACATATGTCTCCTCTTCCACCTTCACCACTTCTGAGACCACAAGGTCTTTCCTCTCCTTCTTTGAGGCTTTAGACCACACTGTGGGTGCTGTTCCCCATCCAAAACCAGCCCTGCCAGACTGCACTTGTCCTACCATCTCCTGATGTTTCAGTCGGATGATGGCTTGGTCTACTGTCTGACAAGCGTTCCATTTACGTCCTGTACAAACTTGGGCCTTGGTGTTACGGACTGATGAATCAGGTGAGTCTCTCAGCTCGAACACAAGCCTCACCTTCTCCTGTTTGTAGCCCAAGCTAATGGATTTCAGTGGCAGCTTCAGGGTGGTTCTTCCAAACAAAGCTGTGTTGGAAAGACATCTGGGAAGGCCCAGCCATTTACGGATGTAATTGTTGGCTTTTGAATCCATCTTGAGGACAGTTGTGGAGGTGATATCACACAATTTCAGGGGCCACATCAGACGATGGAATAGGGTGAACTGGTAACACCAGACCTTGAATTTCCCTGGGAGATAGCTTTGGTCGATTTTGTTCAGGCCATCCAAGAGCTGAGATGTGACTGAGCCAGCCATGTGCTTGTCAGACAGGTCGGCAGTGTAAAGTCTTCCAAGGCTCCGCACAGGTTCATCCACCACGCGTGGGATTTCCTCACCATCCACTGAGAATGAGATGTTGTCATTCCTGACCCCTTTCCGGATGGAAAGACTGCGTGACTTGGTAGACTTTATTTTCATCTGGGCCCATGTTAGAAGCTCCCTGAGTCTTTTCAAGAGTCTGGAGGTACACGCTGCTGTCTGGACGAGGGTGGTGACGTCATCCATGTAGCTTCGTAGGGCCGGGAGTCGCTGACCTGTTTGGGATCGGACTCCTCTGACCATCTGTCTTCCACCTATCAGGATGATCTCAAAGGCTATTGTGAAGAGGATTGGAGAAATTGAGCAACCCATTGCTATCCCCTTCTCTAGCTGGTGCCAACCAGTAGAGACCTCTTGAGTTGTGTAGCAGACTTGAAAGTTGTTAAAATAGTTCACTACAAGGCTCTGGATGCAGGGTGGGATATGAAAAAAGTTGAGTGCGAAGCTGATAAGTTGGTGGGGAACCGATCCATAGGCATTTGCCAGATCCAACCAAACAACGTGTAGATCTGCTTTGTTGCGCTTGGCTGTCTGGATTTGCTCCCAGATCATAGCCGAGTGCTCCACACAGCCAGGGAAACCTGGGACACCTGCCTTCTGACAACTGATGTCGATGTAATGGTTTGCCAGAAGGTAGTTGGACATGCGCTTTGCCACCACAGTGAAGAAAATCTTACCTTCCACGTTGAGCAGGGCTATGCCTCTGAACTGGTTGATCTTATGAGAGTCTTTTTCCTTTGGGATAAAGGTTGTGATTGCCCGGCTCCATGCTGATGGCATGGCTTGGCTTTTCCAGGCAAAACCCATCAGCTTCCATAACAGCTTCAGGAGTCCAGGACAGCTTTTGAACACCCTGTATGGTACTCCATTTGGGCCGGGTGCTGATGCAGCTCTCGCTCGCTCAACCACCTGCTTGACCTCGGCCCATTTCGGGGGAGTAGTGTCAAACTGTGAGGAAGGCTCAGGTGGCTGAGGAACATGGCCTGGCGATCAGAGGGGGTTGTTCTTTTGGCTGTCACTGAGCTGAACTGTGATGTATTCCTCCAACTCCTGCTCACTGGTCTGCAGTGTCCCATTCTTCTTTTCCTCCAGCAAGCCTCGGGCATACTTAAAGGGATCCCGGAAGAAACTTGTCCTTGCTTTCTCCTTGCGGCTTCTGCGCTTCCTGATCCTTTCAGTTCTCCTCAGGTGTGCGAGTCTTACTTTGATCTGGTTCCACAGATTCTTCAAGCCGTCCTTATCCTGGTAGTGGGCTTTTCTCCATTGTTTCCGCAAGAGGCGTCGTTCCTTTACGAGCTGGAGGATTTCCCTCTCCCGTCTTCCGATCTGTTTGGGAATAATCCTCCTCTGAGGCATTTCTCCAAATCGCTCTTTGCCTTCTTCGTAGATAATATGTCCCATGATGTTCAGTTTGGAGGTTACGCTGCCTCTTAGCACACTTTGGAGGGTGGTGCATAGATTCTCATCGAAGCTGCTCCAGGATTCTTTGTCATTGGATTTTGGCCACTTGACTTTGACTTTCCGGATTGGCTTCTCTGGTGCTCCTTTTGGGGGTTCGCTGCTTGGTGTTTCGTTGTGCTGTGGGCTGTGCTGTTGTTGCTGCACCTCCTGCTGGAAAGGCTGGACCACCTCTCTCTCACCAGTTGCAATGGTTGAATCAGTAGCACTGTGGTGCTCAACCTGGCTATGATTCCTCCTTGTCTGATCTGCTTCCGCAGTGCAAGCTTGCATCTGGTTGCGGCCGCCACCGCATTTTGCCTTCCCTTGGTGAATTCGCAGGCCCCGGTAAGTGGTTTTTTTGGCCCACCCACAGCCACATTCTCTAAGGATCTTCATATCATTCGTCATTGTCATGCCGGTCGTTTCCGTGTTATCCGTCCTGCTTGGTCCATCTTCCATCCCGCCTCTCGGTGGACCACCGGGCTGTTTTTTCCTTATATTGCTTGTAGTTAGATTAGGGAGTCCAAAAAGCTTGCTTCGCAGACATGTGGAAAAGGGTAACTAGCCCCTCCACCCCTGATGCAGTCTTTCCTGCTGCCAACTAGTCTTCCCTAGCAGCCCACCAGACTTTTCCTGGATGCCAACTGCTCTGTTCACAGTAGTCACTGGTAAGCCAGCTAAAATAGATGTAAGCACAAGTGATAGTACTTGCTGGGCATTTCAGCCTGCCGCACCTCCGACGGTGCCATGGTGCCGGCTGCAGGGTCATCAGCCGGGAGCCACCCGTCGCAGATGTTTCGCTCCTTTAATCCCGGAACATCTCTGGGTGGAGGAGCAGCGAACAGGGACGTCTCCCTGACGCCCCCTGCAGCCAGCGGAAAGATCCTTGTTCACCCCACACTCTGTCCCCTATGTTATTGCTGTTGTGGTTATGGAATGAAACCCAAGGGACTATGCATGGCAGGGACGTCCATCTCCCTGAGTCAGACGTGGGCTGACCGCATACCGCAGCATCTCAGGGTGATGGAATGTAGCAGCAGGAAAGCTTCCCTACTGCCCCCTGTTTTCCCCACGCCTTATCATTCCTCCTGAGCCACAACCAGAAACTCCCTTGTTCTGCCTCCTCTGCCAGGACTTTGAGGGCAGTCTTCAGCTTGGAGCCTTTGATCCCAAGGGACTTTAGTAGCCGCTGGGTGGATGCTCCAGTGTAGCCTCTACACCCGACTTCCACTGGGTATGTGAAGGCTCTCCACCCTGCTTGTGAGCACTCACTTGCCAGCTCAGAGTATTTGTCCCTCTTTCTCTCAAAGGCAGCCTCCATTCCCTCCTCCCAAGGAACCGTCAGCTCTACCATGATGACTGTCTTGGTAGAGGTGGACCACAGCACAATGTCTGGACGTAGAGAGGTTGTGGTGATCTCTTGCGAGAACTTCAACTGCCGGTCCAGATCAGCTCTCATGTTCCACTCGCTTCCAGCCGACAGGAGGGACTGTGGGCTCTTAGCGATGCTCTGTGGCTATACTATATTCACCCTGTTAATTCAATGTGTTATGTTGTATTAATCCTGTATACATGATGTGATTTAGTTAACGAAGTCTAAGGAAAACTAAAAACTAGTACATTACTGCAAACAGCAGAGGGCAGCAGAGCGCTTCTAGTACATGGACCTTAACGCTTGCCGTACTGTGACTGCTACCATGACGCAGCTGCCGTTAACTTGCCACTCTGGCAGGACCAACCAGATGAACAGCGGAAACTTTCCTCTGCGTCATTATTTCTCTTGTTTTACAGGTTAGTAATGTGTACAAAATCACACAATTAATAAATAAGCCTAGAAAGGCGCCCTTTTGTATGTCTCAAGCTGTGGTAGTGAGATAAGCTATTTTGAAGTTTACTGAGTTTCAATATTTGCTCCTGCACTGTGCCGTTTGAGCGCGGGTAATGGTGGACGCTATTTTCCTGTGATTCAGATTCTCGCTCCCTGATTAATGTAGTGCTCTATCTAGTTTTGTGTTTATGGCTCCTGTGAACTTGGTCAGTTTTAGGTGTTTTCTGTGTATTTTGTTAGCTTAAAAATGTGCAACATTGGTCTGAGGTCAATACTATCATTAGGGTCAATACCCTGAATTTAAATTTAATGCTACTGCTAACATTTTGCCTGACAACATACAAGGTAGCTTGGTTTAAAGTGGAAATGCTGTTAGTTGTTAGTGAATACAGTACTAAAAGATAAAAGAAAGGTTCATATCCCTTTTAAAATAAGTAAACATACTCTGGTGTGGCATGTGAACTTGTTTCCTCACTTGTTGATGGTTTATTTTAAATTTTGTTATTTTCTTTGTTAAATGTATTTGAATGTCCAGGGGAAATGAAAGCAAAGCATTTGGCAATGAATTAATTGTAAAAGTGAAGTATTTGACATTTCATTTCATTTCAATTCATTTTATTTAATTTAATACATTCTGGCAGGATCGACCAGATGAAGGGCAGCAACTTTCTTCTGCGTCATTATTTCTCCTGTTTTACAGGCTTATCATCTGCTTACACGCCCTGCTTTGTGGGGCCTGTAACAGATAAACATGATGTCATCCATAGCAACCAGAGGGGTGTACTATGAACCGTGCTGAACATACTCAGGGTTTCTTTTGATAACCTGGATCGATAAATACAGGCTGCATACTTCACCTTCTTCAGAGGAGCAGATTATTATCATGAACTCGAGGAGTTCAGGAATACAATAACAGCGAGGGGCAACACAGTTGCACATAATAAGGCTAGGGAGGTGTGCTGGCAAAAATCAGCCGATTGTGTAAATTCATAAGGGAAAAGATTTTGCATATTGTCTAAAAATAACAATGCCAAATGCAGAATTGTTCGCCATTAACCCCAATAGAGTGATGATGATGATGATGATTCAAAAATGCAAAAGCAACGTCTGACGTGCGTTATGGTATATTTAAATACACCCTATGTATAGCATAAACCTGTATATTCTCGTGTGAGATATGGTAGCGGTGGCCTAGTGAAGTACTTTAGGGCCTGTGTTCAGCACTCACTGGATCGGTTCGCAGCCGAGTGTGAAATGGCTGGGATGAGGATTAGCACCTCTAAATCTGAGGCCATGGCTCTCTGCGGGAAACCTGTGGATTGCTTACTCCGGATAGGGAATGAGTCCTTGCCCCCAGTGACAGAGTTCAAGTACCTCAGGATCTTGTTCACGAGTGAGGGGACGATGGAGCGTGAGTTTGGCCGGAGAATCGGACGCAGCAGGGGCGGTATTGCAGTCGCTCTACCGCACCACACAGACGAAGAGAGAGCTGAGCCGGAAGGCAAAGCTCTCGATCTACTGGTCAATCTTTGTTCCTACCCTCACCTATGGTCATGAAAGCTGGGTCATGGCCGAAAGAACGAGGTCGCAGGTACATGCAGCCGAAATGGGTTTTCTCAGGAGGGTGGCTGGAGTCTCCCTTAGAGATAGGGTTGAGAAGTTCAGCCATCGTTGAGTAACTTGGAGTAGAGCCGCTGCCCCTTTGCGTTGCAAGGAGCCGGTTGAGGTGGTTCGGGCATCTGGTTAGGATGCTCCCTGGGCGCCTCCCAAGGCAGGTGTTCTCTCCCTGGGAACGCCTCGGGAAGTTAGAGCTGGTTGATGTGGCCCGGGAAAGGGAAGTTTGGGGTCCCCTGCTAGAGCTGCTGCCCCTGCGACCCGATCCTGGATAAGCAGTTGAAGATGAGTGAGTGAGTGAGAGTGTCAGCGACCGGGGTTCAATACCTGTTTGCCTATCATCTTGTCTTTTACGCCCATCTAGATGTGGTGCCAAAACGACGCTAAGAGCGTGGATGCAAGTTAAATGGAGCACAAGAATATAATTCAATGTGGTGTTTATAGCATTAATTTGAATAATTTCAGGTAAATGTAGCCTATGATTTGCAATAGGCTAGGACCTAACCTTTAATCTGATGTTGATTACCTGCAGAAAATAGGAAAAAAACCCAAAGGAACACCACTCTTCACTGTGTCGCAGGAGCTGGCCCTCGCCAACAATTAAGGGTGGCAGTAGCCCATTTAGAACAAACAAATTAAGATGATGAGACTGCGTTTGCCTTGGGGACTGTATTGAGTCCATGGTGACTATGGAGGGGATTTTTCTTAACAATTTTCCCACCTGTAATCTGAATTTGCAGCATAAAAAATGCCTATTGCGTGACTGACATAGCTGTGAACCTTCTAAAGAGCCATTACAACGGTAAACTCAACCGAGCAGTGCTGTTACTGCATGTAACTGACTTTTCCTCTTCATCATTAATTCTACAGATGGATGAGATGTTAGATGAGCCCTTCACCTCCTCCTCATCAAGGCCATCTCATGGGAAAGACAATGTTTTCATTTAGGATATTCCTTTTGTAAAGTGCGCCACAAGACTTTGACTGTGGTAAATTAATTGTAACCCATCATTTTCTATAGGTTGTAACAGACACTGTAAGGGCGCTGTATAACCATAACCTGGAACTGGACAATGTAAAAAAACAACTTGAGATGAAAAAATACTGAAGCTCGAGATTCAGTTCCTTGAGAGGCTATTATTTTTATTACTTCAATTTTCTTTGTTTAAGCTAGACTGACCCTCTGAAATAATGTTTGTTTTTTCTACTGTCACAGCAAATTCAAAATGATTGATCAAATAAAGATGAACAAATGTATTTCCATCCATTGTATTCTTTCTAAAAAAACACAAAAGATTTTTTTTAAAAAAATCCCACAAAGAAAAACACTTTCTATAGGAAACCTATATAACAAATAAACAGACAACAAAAAATCCATCTAAAATTAAACAAAATCTACACCAAAAACTGATCTGTGATTGCCTGCCTGACAGCCACACCTGTGGAGTGATCAGTTATTAACAGGTGCCACCAATGACACATGAGGGGCTCTCTCCTTCATTATTTTCGCAATCAGTGTTGGAAGGGTTACTTTTAAAATGCATTCCCCTACAGATTACTGATTACATGTCCTAAAATGTAATCTATAATGTATTCCCTTGGATTATGCAAGTAATGTATTCTAAATACTTTTGTATTACTTTAAAATTGGTCCAGTTGAACGTGTTTATCTGGGACACTGATTTTAGTTCAAACTTGCATTAGAGAATTATCTTATTCCTGTCTTTAGAGAAAAAGTTATGCAAATATACAAAACACAAATGTGGTACGCTGTCTGCAACTGTTCATCATGGGTGTGAGGTGGACATCCTCAACAATAAACAACACGGAGATAAAACACAGCTATCCGTCCGTTTTTCTCTTTCTGATATTTAACATCTTACAATCAAACACATTACAGGTGACAAACCAGCAGCTACTACTCATTACATTTAGCAATAACATTCAATATCTTCAAATCATCTATTTATCTATATCTATCTATCCCTCCCTCAATCCATCCATCCATCCAAGCCTTGAGAATTGACAGGAGGTCAACAAGCCCCACCACATAGACTTCCTGGTTGAATCAATACGGAAATGCCAAAAACTGCAGTTCTCCGTATGTCCAGTAGGAGTAGTCTGCGGTTTCTCATTGAACCCCATGTTAAACAGACCAGAGCCGGTGTAATCTCCACTAGAGACTTGACTCGCAGAGCCGGTGTAATCTCCGCGTTTCTAGATAAACGGGAGTGGGAGTGGTTGCCCTGTTTCTCTAGAAACGTGTTCTGTTAGCCTAGCTCCCAGGCGGTGGAGCTAATGTGAGCTTATGTGGCTAATTCTTTAAACATCAGCCAGATGGCCGTATGTCCCTCCCCCCAACGTTACACCAATGCCCTTTTTTGGTAAGAGGAAAGATGGCAGCTCCAAGAGGCGAGTATGAAGCTGAGAGAACGGGCCCCGGCAATGAGGCTACGTCAATTTTTTATACAGTCTATGGGTGTTACAAAGTCCCTGGACCGTCAGACATGTTTTGCCCTTGTGTGGCCTAGCTTAAGAGTTACCTTGGCAGACATTTTTAGTTCTATCTTACAAAACAGTAGTTCTAAAAATCAAAAAAATTGTTTGGATTTTTATGATATTTAATATCAGGACAGTATCTAAAAATGTGCAATTTTTAATGTCAAAAACACACTTGTGGTTTATAACCTACTTTGTGAGATCCTGATGTGGCTCCTTTGTTACAGCAAGGAGATGTGTACGTAATAAATCTCAAGAATGAGTGATGTCGCCGTAGCATGTTTCTGATTGGAGCAATCTAAGGTGTTACAACCTTCCCGTTACAGCTGTACCTGGCCTCCCCTACTGCCAAATGTATTTTTCGAAGGTGGCAGTAATGCAGTGCACACTTAGGGCGCACTCACACTGTCCGTCCGTACCGTGCCCCATGCTTTAGGGTACTTGTCTCCCTCTCCCCCGCACCCCAGGCCCGTTTGAACTCACACTGCTTGGGCCTCACACGAATGCTTCTTGCCTGCCTATACATCATCACGCCGTAACACGTCACGCGCATTGATAGACGTCATCGTGATGCGTCGCTTTGTTTACAAATCTTTCCACAGACCTCAGAGTTTTTGTACGTCTTGTCCGACTGTTTTTGAATATTTTCATCTGACCAATTCTGCAGTAAACACTCCACCTCCGCATCACACCAACATGAACCTTTCGCAGCCATTGTTTTAAATGTCTGCGCATGGTCCGTTCTTCTTTTTTTCTATGTCCGAACAGGCGCACATAAAATGACGTCAGAATTGCCGTAGGCCTCGTGCTTGTATACGTGGGCACGCTAGTGCTCGTACATGTGCAAACGTGCTTTACAAAAGCCGTGGACGGCAAGCGTACCGCTCCTAGGAGCGGTATAATTGCACTCACACTGGTCAAACGAACTTGACTTTAGCCGTGGGGCATGGTACGGATGCATAGTGTGAGTGCACCCTTAAACTAGGTCCTCTTTTAAGGTAAGTATGTATAAGAATGGGCATGTATGTATGGGTTTGTCTCAGTATATGGCACCATGACGGGGTAAGGCAATGTCTGGTAAGTGGCATAATGAGGTATGGGAACAGACTGCATTCCCCATACTGGCACTGTATAAAGTCCAGCCGGTTCCTTCGGCCCAAGTGATCTGTAGGATGGTTGACCAAGGGACTCATATGTCAGCAACTGAGGAGATCTCCTTTCCCACGTTGATTTCCTGACTGGCTCTTCCTGATGTATCGTCAGAACCGCCGTAGGCCTCGTGCTCGTACACGCGTGCACGCTCGTGCTCGTACATGTGCAAACGTGCTTTACAAAAGCCCACCTCTCCCAAACGGGCCGTGGACGGCAAGCGTGCCGCTCCTCACACTGGTCAAACGAACTATACTTTAGCCGTGAAACGTCCTGTGGCACGGTACGGATGAACAGTGTGAGTGCGCCCTTGCGCCGTACAGTCTTATCGGCCACAGTAGATACGAGATGTGGCCTGAAAATCATTGGTAAGATGTTTGTGAATCTGACGAGAGAGGCTGAGCACAGCTGCTGCTGTTAGAGAAACACAACAGGGAAACCACAGTAGGGTAACACCGGCGCCCACTGATGACAGTACCCGGGGCAGCTGCGAGCGTCTGAGGCTGAAGTCAGGTTTGGTGCTCTACTCATAAGCGCAGACCAAAGAAGTAGATCTGCTCCTGTCAGGAGCAGTTAGCCTTTACCGTGGTTGACCGATATCTAAGACGGCGGTGTGTTTTCCTTCTCTGCCGGCGAGAGACCCCTCCCACACACACACACACGGTTTCACCTGCATGGTGCAGTAAAGTAATCTGTAACGTCATCTTTTTTAAAAAAAGTAACTGTATTCTGATTACACCAATTTAAACTGCTACTCGTATTTTGAATACGTAACGCCGTTACAAGTAATCCGTTACAAGTAATCCGTTACTCCCCAACCCTGGTTGCAATATTATGGAGCACCACACATGCTGTGATGATTTGGCTTGCCCTATCCAGCTTGACCCTCAGTCCACGTAGGCAATTGAAGTGGGCCTTGATGACCTCAAAGGTCATTTCAATCATCACCATACATGTCCTGAGGGCCCTTTTGAACTAGGCCTCTTATTGACTCTGTGGGTCATTGAAGGGTGTCATGAGGAATCTCAATCCTCTGTCCCCTACAATTATTCCATCATAACGACCTATTAGAAAGAACAAAATGTGATCAGTGACTCATTCAACAGGAACATTTAGTGATCTTGTATATTGCTCCCCACTTTGTTCAAACTGCTGACTTGACTCCTGGAAAATGCGGAATTCGTGGACCGGGCCGGCCTATATGCATCCACACTGGTGACCATCTGCTGACGGTCACAAGTCATCTAAAAATTACATTTCTGTTACCATAGTTGGGCCATTTTGAAGCACCATGACAAAGTTTTAGCAGGCCACCAGCATGCAATTTCACTTCCCACTTAATCTATCCCAGGTAATAATTTACCTGCTCATTGATGCTGTGTGTTAACTTTCTATTCACATAGTCCACCTAAAGTTGCACTGAGTAGGACATGTGTGCAGTCAATCACACCTATGAGTTTGGGGAATCCTATGAATGGATTAGAGAACTGCAGAATGTTACAAATGCAAAAGTGTAATACATCACATTGGCCATAATTCCATAACCTTCAGTGATAAAGTTTTCTAAATTACATAAGAATATGATAATTTTAAACGATAATATATACGTCTCCCGGACACATCGCATGGGAGACGAAACCTGCACGCAGAATTACAAGACTGATGCGCTGCCTCTACTCTACCAATGTCTCTTAGAGTTTTTCTTTACCTGATAATCTGTAAAATCATTCCTTCCCAGTTTGAGTAGGCAAAAAGCTAGGAAACATCACAAACATAGTGAGCAATGAATTGAGCGCAGCTACAACCTTGCGGATAGCATGGCACACCATATTTTTGCTCAGATTTTCGCCATCACCAACTGCATGATAATGTGTACCCGTGGAAAAGAATCGCAGTGAAATACACACTGAACAACACTAAGTGAACGGTTTCTTTGTGTAGAATTGTCAAATTAAGGTCCATCAAGTATGATCAAATGGCAAATACCCTCTGATGAGAACCTTTATCTCTCATAAAGGATATTCTCGGGTAATGCCAAGGGATCTGATCTGTCCCGAAAGACCCTCTGTCTCTGAAGAGACCCCTGCATGATATGCTCTCCAAGGTCCACAGAAATTCCCACAAATGGTGACGTCATTGTCAAAGGAGGGGCTAGGATGCTGCGCTTAGCTTTAAGTAGCTGATCTAACAAGAGAATCTAGGTCTTAGCTCTAAGTCTTGGCTGAAAACCTCCTCCCGACCAGGTTCCGTTGAAACTACAAGTTGCCATAGTGATACAGCAACGCTGAAAAGATAGCGACTTTCGTGTCAAAGCTGACCCAGGTTTTGAACGCAACATACCTCGCTAACCATCTAATCGAGCTTCGTAGTACTACCCACTGGTCAACCCTGTCCTCTAGTCCTAGCTTAGGAGTCCATCCCACTCATTAGTAAAAGTTGGTCTCAGAGCTTTGGGTATAGGTTCAAAGAAATTACTTTTAACTAAGAACTTTTAGTGCTCCTTAGGAGAAACTCTTAGCGCTAAGATAAAAAGATTTGTGAATATGGCCCCTGATTTTTTTTTGCACTGACTCAAACAGAGCTGTAAGAAGTGTTGCATATCACAGATCAGAAAAATGCAGCCAGTGCCTTTGTACTCCCAGAATGGGAAAAGCCTTGTGTATACAGTATGTGTTGTGGATTGTGAAATTCCACTGGCAAAAATCTAAATTTAACGGGGCATTAGTTACTGTACTTTGCACAAACAGCAATTATCCAGCTGCACCAATACCAGTACAGTCGGCCCTGACTACATTAATGTCAGCTTTTGACATTCCAAACATAAACCAAACTCACATAGGGAGCAACTCCTGGACTGAGTAAAAGATCAAATCACTCTGAAATCGTCCAAAATGTTGTTTCTTTTACTGCTAAAACAATAATGCCTCACAAGTGCTGCATTAGCCCTTATGATTTTGGTTTTGTGTACATAGTGTAAGAAAATAGTAACCAAAAATAACACTGAGGTCCAAATAAATGTTCAGGCCTGCAACTCAGAGAACCATTTAACTTCTTACCTCCATTGAGGTAAGATCCACCAAACCCTGGGATCTTAAAGTCCCCTTGCACTCAGAATGTGTTTTTCTTTTGTCTGATATTGACTAAGAGAATTGCTTCTTAAATAAACTGAATTGAATTGAATGTGTCATATTTGGTGTCTGTCGTACGTGCAGGGGTCTGAACCAAAGTTCAAAGTTTCACCTCCATAACTTGTACGGTGTAGGCTGCAGTATGAGTTTTACAGATGAGAAAAAAAAAGTCTTTGCGAAAACAATAGGGTTCCTAGTAATACTGGTACTGGAACTAGTAAAAGTAATATACATGCATACTTTAGTTTGTTGAAATATAATAAACATGTTTTGTTCCATGGCTATAATGTCATAGTGAAAGTAACATTTTGACCATTTCCTCTCATTTTGAATATGTAGATCATTTTTTTTAGAAATGGAAGAGACATCCAGAAATGTGTAAAAAGGGTTAGACAACCGAGACAACAGCAGGTAGTGCAATCCAACTCATACAGAGTGTGGTGTTGCCACCTTATTCAAAGGTTGAAAACATGGCGCAGCAAAAAAAGGATCTGGCAATGGCAACCGGTATTGTATGACTTGGGTTATTAGTTTCTACAAAATGCAAAGTGTATTGTTTTCTCTGCTGTTCACAGTGTAACTATTTACACATTCATGTTTACAATTATCATTTATATATTTACAGGTTTAAACATTTACGTTTACCTAAGTTTTGTTAGTCTCCTGAATCTGCCTCTGTGGTTTTCCTCACAGTTGCTTAAGGTAAAGCCTTTCTAGCCTCTGATTGGTTAGTTCAGTGACATGTGATCCAGGAAGTAGAAAGTAGGGTTGTTGTTGACTTGTGGACAGGGAAAAAGAGTAAAGTGTTGCTTAAGAAAGTTATCCGTCTCCATCCTGCTGTTTCTTCTCCAAAGGGTGATCCAACTACCACATATCGATCATGTTACAACATGGTAGACACTCTATGAACTTAAACCCACATGGTCTGAGTTTAAGCACAACCACATTGTGGTTTCCACATTCGGAGGACAGAGAGGTCTGGGGAACATTTTCACAATTTAAATTTTTTTTATGTACCAATTTATGGTAGAAATGTTTTTATAGATGGAAAGTTAAATACAAAATTCAGGTACCAGGTATCTATTCAAAATATAGAAATCGAATTAAAAGCAGGGCATTCAAATATTTATATTGATATATTTATTCTCCTGTAGATCGACTTGTTTTAATAAACCAAAAAACAAAAAAATGTCACCCAGCATTTAGTGTGATTTTCATTAAACAGTATAGAAGACAGTAACCCTATGTCGCGTAAAAGACCACGCCCTGTCCGGTGAAAACAATGGAGGAGACCACAGTGTTCTATAGGCCCTAATACGAAAAAACCACGATGCAAGAAATACATTTCAAGATTCAAGATTCATGATTCAAGAAGCTTTATTTATCCCGAGGGAAATTATTTTGCAACAGTTTCAATATCAGATAAATCAAGCAATGAACTAAGTGTGACAGAGTGCAACAGACATCGTGGTTAAGCATAGGTATATACAATATACAACAATACGCACTGTTCAGTTTAGCAGTAGATTGAAATGAAATAAGTACAAACTAAATAAGTGAGAAGTAGCGATAAGTTATAAGTGTTTAAAATGTTAAAAATGTAGCAGCATTTCCTACAGAACTAAGTGACAGTATGGCACAGTGGAGTGTAGCAGCATTTCATACTGAAGTAAGTTACTGTAAGTTACAGTAAACCACAGTGAAATGTAGCAGCATGTCCTAAAGCACAGTAAGTGTAGCAGCAGATAGTTACAGTACCATTAATAAATAAATAAAGTGATGTAGTGGTGATATAAAGAGACAGTGTAAAGTGTAGCAGCAGTAAGTTACAGTACCACAAAATAAGTGATGTAGTGGTGGTATAAAGTGACAGTGTAATATAGCAGCATTACTTACTGAAGTAAGTGACAGTACAACCGAATAAAGTGGTGCAGTGATGATATAAAGTGACATTTTCAGGATACAGTGTCTCCACTGTTCCTTACCTGACCTGGGGGATATGAATACAGATTGATGGCCGCCGGAAGAAAAGACTTCCTCCGGCGTTCAGTATTACACCGGGGGAGAATGAGTCTGTGGCTGAAGGTGCTTCTGCTGGATGTCAGCTGCTGGTGGTGGGGGTGAGAGATGTTGTCCAGGATGCTGTGCTGTTTAGACAGCATCCGCCTCTCAGACACCGCCACCAAAGAGTCCAGTGTGACCCCCAGGACGGAGCCAGCCTTCCCGATGATCTTACTGATCCTCTTTGCGTCTGCTGCCCTCAGTCTGCTGCCCCAGCACACAACAGCAAAGAAGATGGCACTGGCTACCACCGACTGATAGAACATCCTCAGGATGGTGTTACAAACATTGAATGACCGGAGCCTCCTCAGGAAATAGAGACGACTCTGGCCCTTCTTGTAAACAGCCTCAGTGTTCTTGGACCAGTCCAGTTTGTTGTCCAGGTATACTCCAAGGTATTTGTAATCCTGGACAACATCCACAGTCACGCCGTTGATGGAGATGGGTGTGGGGGCAGATTTACTCCACCGGAAATCCTCCACTAGCTCCTTAGTCTTGGTGGCGTTTAGAATCAGGTGATTAGCCGCACACCAGTCACCAGAGTCCACAACGCCCCTGTACTCCTCCTCCTTCCCCTCACTGACACAGCCAACAATTGCAGAATCGTCAGCAAACTTCTGCAGGTGGCAGGACTCAGAGAGGAGCTGAAAGTCTGAGGTGTACAGGGTGAACAGAAATGGGGAAAGAACAGTACCCTTTGGAGCTCCAGTGCTGCTGACCACAGTGTCAGACACTCCGTCCTGCAGTCTGACATACTGTGGTCGACCCGTCAAGTAATCCGTAATCCAGGAAACCAGGGGAGGGTCCACCTGCATCGCCGTCAGCTTCCGTCCCAGCAGAGCAGGCCGGATGGTGTTGAACGCACTGGAGAAGTCCATGAACAAGATTCTCACTGTGGTCCCCGTTCTGTCCAGGTGGGCGCAGGCACGGTTGAGCAGGAAGATGATAGCGTCCTCCACACCTAGTCTCGGCTGGTAGGCAAACTGTAGAGGGTCCAGTGATGAGCTGACCAGGGGCCGAAGAAGTGAAAGGACCAGCCTCTCCAGGGACTTCATCAGGTGCGACGTCAGCGCCACCGGTCTGTAGTCTTCGGAGGTGCTGGGACGCACCTTCTTTGGTACTGGTACCAGGCAGGATGTCTTCCACAGCACAGGGACCTTCTCGAGACTCAGGCTGAGGTTATAGATGTACTGCAGGACTCCACACAGCTGGATCGCACATGTTTTGAGTACCCTCGGGCTGACACCGTCGGGACCGGCTGCCTTGCCTGGGCGGAGTCTGCACAGCTCCTTCCTCACCTGCTCTGCAGTGAAGGTCTGTCTGCTGTGCCCGTTGGTGGGGGTGGAGAGAGGTGATGGCGGGGGGGGGGACAGGTAGGGCAAAATCCGGCCTTGCCATGTTGGATCCTCTCCTTCAGCTCCCTCTGGACCTGCCTCATCTGCTCTCTGTCCCCTTCTCTGAAGGCCCTCTTCTTCGCATTCAGCAGGACCTTGATGTCTCTGGTGACCCACGGCTTGTTATTTGGGAAACAGCGTACAGTCACTGTAGGAACAACGCTGTCCACACAGAAATTGATGTATCCTGTTATGCAGTCCGTGAGATCATCAAGGTCCTCCCCATGTGAATTACAGAGCAAATCCCAGTCTGTGAGTTCAAAGCAACCCTGTAAAGCTTCGTCAGTCTCCTGTGACCATCTCCTCACAGTCCTGGTGGTCACAGGAAGCCGCTGGACTTGGGGCTTATACAGGGGCTGCAGGTGGATGAGGTTGTGGTCTGATCTTCCAAGAGGAGGAAGGGCAGTGGAGCTGTAAGCCTCCTTAACATTGGCATACAGCAGGTCCAGTGTTTTGTTTTCCCTGGTGGGACAGTCCACAAACTGCTTGAAAGTGGGCAGTGTTGCAGCCAGAGTGATGTGGTTGAAGTCCCCAGATATTCCTCTTCATGTCTGAAGTCCCGCTACGACGGTGTGGATGACGTCACTCGTGCGCGCCGCGTTTGCAGTCGGAGGAATGTAAACAACCAGAACGATCACGTGTGAAAACTCCCTCGGCAGGTAGTATGGCCGAAGACTCACGGCAAGCAGCTCAATGTCCGGGCTTCACACACGCTCCTTTACAGTAACGTGTCCAGGATGACACCACTTGTTGTTAATAAGAATAGCAAGTCCCCCACCTTTCCTCTTGCCACTCTCACGGTGACTCCTGTCCGCCCGAACAGTCTGAAAGCCATCCACAGTTACGTTAGAGTCTGGGATGTCCTCGTGGAGCCACGTCTCCGTGAAACACAGCACACTGCTCACACGATACATCCACTGAGTCTTCATCAGGCCCGCCAGATCTTCCATCTTATTAGCCAGCGACCTCACGTTCCCCATGGTGATGGAAGGGAGAGATGGTTTATATCTCCTCTTCTTTTCCCGTTGTTTACGTCCAGCCTTACATCCCCTGTACTTTCTCCTCAGTTCTGTGGGGATTTTAGGCCTCTCCCGCATTAGCGCCGTTGGTGCTAGCGACAACAGCTGTTCACGGGTGTAAACAATGGAGCCGCAGCATTGTTGCGTCCAGACGGAGACGCGGTCGGCAAAAATAGTCCCAAGAATGAGACAAACGGACAAAAAACACGTTAGAAAGTTGACGAACATAGTAAACTAACACTAATAAAAAGACAGTAAAATAAGATAAAATAGCAAAAAAGCGCGGAAAGGAGAGGGAGCAACTGTTGCTGGCTGCCGCTTTACACAGCGCCAGAACCGGAAGTAGTAAAGTAAAATTTGATTACATTTGAGGAAATACAAGTAATATTTACATATTTATTGATAGAATGATGGCAGAGAGATGTCAGTAAATGTGTGTGAGTGAGAGAGAAAGAGTAAATATTCACCTTCATTTGACCTTAGGTGAAGGAAACCGTGGCTGTTTGTTTTGCTGTTGGTTTTTCATATAGCCTACTGTGTGGACAGTCCCTAGATGTGTGGGCTTGTCACCTCTGGCCACTCGGTGGGCTTCTTTACCTATTTCTCCTCCTGTAAACTGTATGGACCAGTGGCAGCTGCTAGTCTTTCAAGGGGGGGAAGCTCATTTTTCTGGCCTACATCATAAATGTGTTTGTTTATTTCTATGTAAATTCTACCTTTCGTTCCTTTTCAAGAAAATGATCTGTGATTTTGTCGTACCAACTAGGTGTCTTTTCTAGTCTGACTTGACCAGTGTTCTCTCAATGGCCAGCAGAGCTAGGCTGCTTAAATGGCCTTTGTCCATTGGGTTGGGGTGCAAGACTTGAGCCGCTTTAAACAGAAGCTTCTCTCTACACTTACATATGTAGCTCCAACTGTTGCTAATAATGACAACAATTTGTACAGCTGAGGCATCGCACTGTCCAACTCGATGTCCCTCAGAAACAGCAAGAAATCACACACCTTTCCCCTGTTGCCATGCAAGTCCTGGTTTTAATAAAGGACCTGCAGTTCAGACCTCAGCCTCCCTGAATCAAAGAACTGGCCATAACTTTTCAGGACACTCTGAAACGCCTCCTCTGGAAACACTTGTCTCATCTCAACAAATTTCCCTGGACTGACTAATTCTAAGAAGCGCTGCATCCTGATCCCAACACTGGGTTTTTGTCAGGAGGAGTTGGTGGTGCAGGACTCGATTGTCAGGTCAATGTTTGCAGATAAAAGTCTTGACCCTTCCGGGTTAGGGTGCAGGCCGTTGTGTCTAAAAAGCTTGGGTCTTTTAAAAAAAGCTGTGAAGTTGTCCACAAATGGAATACTCTTCCCCAGGCAGTATCCTTTAAGCCATAGGTGCAGCTGATGGAGGAGGCTGTACATGTCGCCACCAAAACGTTGCGGGGGAAGCGGGCCGGAGACAATCACACGCTTCCCTGTGTTTAGCAGGCGGTCCACCATGGACCTGAAGTCCTGCTTGAGGACCTCGGACTGGTGTTTCTTTAAGTCGTTGGTGCCGGCTTGCAGCACCAGCGTGGAGGCCGACCTGTGTTGTGAACATAGCTGGAGGGCGGAGCACTCAACATGACAGCAGCCCCATCATAGGTTTGTGCCACAAGTTTCTCCCTGAAATTATAGCCCTGCATGTTCTCATTCAAGACTTGTTATGACCCTAGGTCATTATTATAGTGTGTGTGTGTGTGTGTGTGTGTATGTGTGTGTGTGTGTGTGTGTGTGTGTGTGGAGCTGTGATGCTGCTCTGTCCCTCCTCCTCCTCCAAGTGTGTGAGCAGTCTGCTTTGATTGTGTTTCGGGATGATTGATAGCAAGTTGGACATGCTGATTGGCTGGAGCCCACTTGATTGCTGCTGCCAGATTGGCCAGAGGCAGGAGAGGAGCCTTTTTAAACCACTGGCTGGCTGCACTCTTCCTCTCCAACCATTCACCCACATCCAACTGGGACCAGTGTCTAGCTTGCTAAGGATTTTGAGTTGTGTTTTGTGAAACATAGTGTAAATTGTCTACCTGAGTCTTTTGTAACTTTAGTAAATTGTGTGTAGCCTAGTAGGAGGGAGATGCCTTTTCTTTAACCTTTTCTCCTGTTTTTTCCCCTGTTTAGGAGATAGGTAAGATTTTGTCTTTTTGTTAATACTTTTGATTTCTATAGGGAAGGTAGGGAGTTAGATTATTTTTGTTTGTTGTTGCCTTCTCTCCCTCTGAAGAAATAAAATACTACTTTTAATTTAAAAGTTCCTGTGACACTGGCCTTCTTGGGAGTGGGATGAATTGGGAGCAGCACATCATGTTATGTCACTGATTCCCCTAGATCAGGGGCGTAACATGATTTGGGGGCTCGTCCGTTCTTTTACTTGTAAATCATCGACATGAACCTGGTGAGTTTGATTGATCCAAGTTCCTAATCTCTGTATGTTTGTTTGGCAGTTGTTTCTTTGTTGTAGGTGGCAAAAATGGAGTTTAAGTTGGAAAAAATGTACTTTAAGCCTGTCGATTGACACATTAAAAAATGTAAAAAAGCTGATTTAATTGTAATTGAAGAGTCTTTTGATGTGGTTGTGCCAGTTAATATTAATAAACAGATGTTAATGGAGCTTCTGGTTGATAAATTAACTGAAAAGGGCTTGTTTAAGGAGCATTCCTGCCCCACTCCATGCCCTCCCCACTCAGACTGGTATGTCTGCAGAGGAATTAAAACTGACCCTACGCATAAGGGAGGTGGAGGTGCGAAACCGGCTGAAGGCTCTTGAGATGGAGCGGGGAGCTGCTGTTGCAGCCAGTCCCTCAGCCACACAGTCACCCCATGATAGTTTTGATGTTAGCAGGCACATTGCATTAGTTCCACCATTTAGAGAGTCTGAAGTGGACTCGTATTTCAATGCATTTGAACGCATCGCCGCTACTTTGAAGTGGCCAAAATATGTGTGGTCTCTGCTTTTACAATGTAAGCTAGTTGGTAAAGCCCAAGAGGTGTGCACGTCTCTGTCAATTGAAGACAGTTTAAAATATGATGTAATAAAAGCCATCATACTTCGTGCATACCAGTTAGTGCCAGAAGCATACAGACAAAAATTCTGAAAAGACTGCCACCCAAACATATGGGGAATTTACAAGAGAAAAAGGTGTGCTGTTTGATAAATGGTGTCAAGCATGTAAAGTGGAAACATTTGATGGACTGCTAGAGCTCTTGCTAATGGAAGAGTTTAAAAATTAGCTTCCTGATAAGATTGTAATCTATTTAAATGAACAAAAAGTTGTGACCCTTGCTGATGCTGCTTTGCTGGCAGATGAATTCACATTAATGCATGTAAGTGTTTTTTCTTCCCCAGTCCGCCGGGAACCGGTCTCCACGGATCGCAGAGTATGATCCCCTAATGGTGCCCGTCGAAATGCAACAGCCTCAGCTTCGACCCGTGAAACTCGGGAATGTTTTTATTGTGGAGGGACATCTTATCGGTGCGTGTCCCACTCTGGTATTATTATTGAACTACACCCCCAGGTAGTTATACTCCTCAACAGTATTTACAGGGACCCCCTGGATGGAGACAGGGGTCACAGGTGCTTTTACCCTAATCAGATTCACTACGAGCTCCTTTGTTTTATCACGTTGAGCTGCAGATGATTCAGCTCATTCCAAGTGACAAAGTTGCCCACAACAGTCTTGTATTCACTTTCATCCCCCTTTCCAATGCAGCCAACTATTTCTGTGTCATCAGAAACCTTCTGAAGGTAGCAGGACTCACTCAGTGCAATAGTTGAAGTCTGAGGTGAAGAGGGTGAAGAGAAAGGGAGAGAGGACAGTCCCCTGTAGGGCCCCAGTGTTGCTGACTACCCTGTCAGACACACAGTTCTGTAGGCATACATACTGTGGTCTACCCATCAGGTAATCCATATACCAGGACACAATGGGGACCGCCACCTGCATCGCAGACATCTTCTCACCCAGTAGAGCCGGACGGATGGTGTTGAATGCACTGGAGAAGTCAAAGAACATGACACTCACAGTGCTCGCAGGCTTGTCCAGATGACTGTAGACTCTTTTCAGCAGGTTGGTGATGCAGTCCTCAACTCCCAAGCGGGGATGGTAAGTGATCTGTAGCGGTATCAGTGAAGGGCCTGACCATAGGCCTTAGCTGCTCCAGGACGAGTCTCTCCATGGTCTTCATGATGTGGGATGTCAGGGCCAATGGGACGCGGCGTCTTTGGCACAGGCAAGAGGCAGGACGTCTTCCACAGCACAGGGACCCTCTGGAGTTGCAGGCTCAGGCTGAAGACGTGACTAAGTACTCCACATAGTTGGGGGGGGGCACAGGCTTTAAGCACCCTGGGAAATACACCCTCGGGACCTACAGCTTTGCTAGAGTGGAGTCTCGTCAGCTGTCTTCTCACCAGGTCAGGCGTGAAGGACATTGTAGAGGTGACCGTTGGGGGAGGGCTGAGGTCATCAGGTTTTGGAGGACATGATGTAGAGCAGGGGTGAGGGGTGGAATAGGTAGGTGTAGGGTGAGGTGGTGAGGGGCAGACAAGGGGTCTGTAAGGAGGAGGAGTAGGGGGAGGTAAAGTGGCATTAGTTGTCTGGTAGGACAGCTCACGTACTGTTAGAAGGTCGGCAGAACTCTATCCAAAGTGACATGTTTAAAGTCTCCCAACATGATGATGAGGGCACTGGGGTGTTGCGCCTGGATTCTGAAGATGGTGGTCTGTATGATGCTGCAGGCAGATGTCGGGTTTGCAGACGGAGGGATGTACAGATCAATAGTGATGACATGTGGGATCTCTCTAGGCAGATGGTATGGACGGAGTCCAACAGCCAGCAGTTCAAAATCACAGCTACAGAACTGTTCTTTAATGGTGATATTTTATGTGATATTTCTGTCAAATTTAGTCCTTAAATCTGATAAAGTAATCATTGTAGGATATTTTAAGATTCACGTGGACGTTGTTAATAATAGCCTTGGTAATGCGTTTATCTCTCTATTAGATTCAATTGGTTTTAGTCAGAGTGTACATAAACCTACTTACTGTTTTAATCACACGCTCGACCTTGTTTTGGCTTATGGTGTGGAAATCATTGACTTAATAGTCTTTCCACAGAATCCTATTTTATCAGACCATTATTTAATAACTTTTGAATTCGTATTACAGGACTACTAACCTCTGGGCAAAAGTTTCTACACTAGATGTTTATCTGATAGTGCTGTAACTAAATTTAAGGAAGCGATTCCATCTGCTTTTAATTTAATGCCTTATGCTAATATTCAAGATTCCTGCATTAACGTTAGTTTCTCTGAAATTGATCACCTTGTTGACAGTGTTGCAGGCTCACTACGAACAACACTCGACTCTGTTGCTCCGTTAAAAAGAAGATAATGAAACGGAGGAAGTTAGCTCTGTGGTATAACTCCCAAACCCGTGAATTAAAACAAGTAGTAAATGGCGCTCTACTAAATTGGCGAAATCCGGCCTGGTTTGGCATGAAAGTCTAAAAAAACATATAGGAAGGCCCTCCGTAATGCCAGAGCAGCCTATTAGATAAGAACAATCCTAGATTTCTTTTCAGCACTGTAGCCAGGCTGACAGAGAGCCACAGCTCTATTGAGCCATGTATTCCTATAACCCTCAGTAGTAACGACTTCATGACCTTCTTTAATAATAAAATTATAACTATTAGAGACCAAATCAACTCGCTTGGCACCAATTTTTCTTCAAACCCAGGAACCAACTGTACTACCTGATATATTCTTGGACTGCTTTTCTACAGTTGATCTTAATAAATTAACATCTACTACTTCAGCATCAAAGCCCTCTACTTGTCTCCTAGACTCTATTCCAACTAGGTTACTTAAATAAGTGTTACCTTTAGTTAGCACTCCTGTATTAGATATGATTAACATGTCTTTATCAGCAGGTTATGTACCACAGTCTTTTAAAGTAGCTGTAATTAAACCTCTTCTTAAAAAGCCCAGTCTTGATCCTGAGGTACTAGCTAACTATAGACCTATATCTAACCTTCCTTTTCTCTCTAAGATCCTCGAGAAATTAGTTGCCAATCAGCTGTGTGACTTTTTACATAATGATGAGTTATTTTGGGACTTCCAATCAGTATTTAGAAAGAATCATAGCACTGAGACAGCACTGGTAAAAAATTACTAACGACCTTCTAATAGCTTCAGACAAAGGACTTGTCTCTGTACTTGTTTTACTAGATCTTAGTGCAGCCTTCGACACTATTGACCATCACATCCTGCTACAGGGACTGGAGGATCTAATTGGCATTAAAGGAACCGCACTGAGCTGGTTTAAGTCATATTTATCAGAAAGATCTCAGTTTGTACATGCTAATGACAAATCCTCCATGCAACTAAAGTTAGTCACAGAGTTCCACAGGGTTCTGTCCTTGGACCGATTCTTTTTACCTTATATATGCTTCCCTTAGGAATGATTATAAGGAAGCGCTCCATAAACTTTCATTGTTATAATGATGATACACAATTAAGTTTGTCGATCAACCCAATTTTCTGATGTTAAACTCAGATAAAACTGAAGTCATTGTACTTGGCCAAGAAGGCCTCCGAAACTCAATAGCTAAAGACATTGTTACTCTAGATAATGTTGTGTTGTCCTCCAAAAATAACACCCAGATTCCTTACTGTGGTGTTGATCAGGATATGTCCTTTGATTCTCACATAAAACTAATGACAAGGAATTAATATTTTCACCTGCGTAACATTGCGAAAATTAGGAACACTGGCCCTCATTTATCAAACGAACGTACGGCAGAAAAACGTGCGTAAGACCATTTCCTGGCGAACGTCGGCATTTATCAATTTGGACGTGAGCGGGAGCTACGATCAAATCTCACGTCTGGTCTGAGGTCGTGTACGCAAATTTGAGCCTGTGTATTTGCGGTGCAGCACAGCAAAATCTGGCTGAAAATAATTAACAAACATCAGCTGTCCTTAAGCATAAGCAGTCACATGTTAAGTACTGATCAAAACGGATTCTTAAAACGAATAAAAAAAATTAAAATTGTGGTTGGAGTGATTGATTGTACTCATGTGCGTCTGAAGGCACTATCCATGAATGATTACGCATTCATCAATCGCCAAAACTACCACTCGATAAATGTACAGGTGATTTGTGATGCCAAGCTGTCGCTTTTAAACGTGGTTGCCAGGTGACGGGGGGGGCACACTCGATTCTTTAAAATATCAAAAAAGCTTGGTTCCAGCCCCCCGCGACCCCGACATTGAATGAATGAATTAATGTGTTGGCGCGCGGCTGCAGCAAGACGCACTGCAGAGCCATCTCCTCGGTTCGTGGCTACCCTCGATAAATTGCATTAAATCAAACAAGGTATCAGATGATTAACACCTTGGTATGGTTCTTCTAGATGACAAAGGTATCCTCTTACGGAATACCTAATAACCCGCCGGTAGCGCCGGTGTTGTGAGGTACAGTAGTAAATAAACTACTCCTAAAGGTGGAAACAACAGCCTTCTGATCCAGAATATCACCTATAATGCGAGGGGGTGCATTTCACGGCAGGTGTGCTGAATACGGCACACCTGTCCAACAGTGCGCACAGGCGCACACGGGTCTCAGTGGAGCGCTGCCTCGGTTTGACTTCCTCCGTTATTCTTATACAGCGTTTTTATGGGCCCCATTTATTCCACTCTTAGGACTGCCAAAAAGCACATCTTTATTTTTCTCCATCTCGGATGTCAGGATGCCGATCTGTGTGTCGGAAAAGTTTCTTTTCTAACCTGCATTCCTTCTCTCCATGTTTGACCTCAGTGGGCGAGGCCTCCGAAACAGGAATATTTAGGGGCGTAACATGTTAAAGACGATCGAATTCAGCCGCCGCATTTATCAAGGCCTGCTCATTCATACGCTGAGATTGGTCAGATACGAATGTTTCATAAATCACACGTGGGTCCTTTCCTACGACCAATTCTGCGCTCAGATCTGCACCCGTTTCCACGCAAGTTTGATAAATGAGGCCCATTGTGTCTCAGAAAGATGCAGAAAAACTAGTCCATGCATTTGTTACTTCTAGGCTGGACTACTGCAACTCCTTATTATCAGGCTGCTCCAATAAGTCTGTTAAGAGTCTCCAGTTGGTCAAAATGCTGCAGCTCGTGTACTAACTAAAACAAATCAAAGAGAACATATTTCTCCAGTATTAGCTTCTTTGCACTGGCTACCTGTAAAATCTAGAATAGAATTTAAAATCCTTCTCCTGACTTACAAAGCTCTTATTGGTCAGGCTCCGTCGTATCTTAAAGAGCTCATAGTACTGTATTACCCGACTAGATCGCTGCACTCTGAGAATGCAGGGCTACTTGTCGTTCCTAGAGTTTCCAAAAGTAGAATGGGAGGCAGAGCCTTCAGCTACCAAGCTCTTCTCCTGTGGAACCAACTCCCAAGTGTTTTCTGGAATACAGACACTGTCCCCATATTTAAGAGTAAATTTAAAACTTTCCTTTTCGATAAAGCTTACAGCTAGGGCTTACGAGCCCTTAGCAATGTTGTTATTATTAAGCTGATTTTGTTCTCCTTAATTATGCTGCTATAGGCCTATTCTGCCGGAGGATAATAATTTACCAGATACTCTGAGCTTCTCTCCTCTCCTCTCCTCTCCTCCCCTTTCCTCGTTTCCGTTTCCGGTGAGCGTGAGTGAGCGTGAGTGGTTGGTGGTGGTGGATGTGCAAGTGGCGCGGAGCTTTGAATTGTTTGCTGTCCCTGTATATCAGGTTTCATCTGTATGTGCATAATCAGGTAAGCTTTTTGATTTGTATTGAGTGACTGACTAATCAGTGGTTTCTTGGTGGTTGTTGGGAGAGATGGCGTCCGCCGAGACGCCACCTCCGTCTATCCGGCAGGGAGTGCGGATAGTCCCACCGGATAGTAGCGTAAGTGTGGAGGAGGTTTTGCTGGCCGCAGGTGAGCAGGTAGGACATGACAACCTCTGCTTTGCATCGCGGATGAACAAAGCAGTAGTGGTGTTTGTTAAAGACGAGCCACTTGTTCATCAGCTGGTGCAGAGTGGAGTGTTCGTCAGAGATTTGTTTGTACAGGTGTCCCCACTGTCAGCTCCCTCATCGCGGATCACCATATCCGGAGTCCAGCCGTTCGTTCCCAACGAGCTGTTGGAGAATGAGCTGCGGAGGTTTGGGAAGTTTGCCAGCGGCTTTAAAACTATGAGTTTGGGGTGTAAGGACCCGAAACTGAAGCACGTCCAGTCGTTGAGGCGACAGGTCTTTATGTTTTTAGACTCGCCGTCTCAAACACTGGAGGTGTCATTCTGAGTGAAACACGGAGACGGTTCTTACATGGTGTACGCTAGCTCAGGACAACTCAAGTGCTTTGAATGTGGAGATGTGGGCCATAAGCGTTACACTTGTCCGCACAAACAGCAGGCGACAGCTCACGGCAGTGATGCCGCGGGGGGCTTGGGTCGGGCAGAGGCTGCCGCCACCGCGACCCGTGCGGGCTCCGCTGTCGGTGGCGGTGGTGGCACCGGGCCCGCGGCCGGTGGCGGTGCTGCGCTCGGTGTTGCGGGCGGGGGCGCCGTGGTCCGACCCAGTGGACCCGAAGCCAGTGTGGATGATGGTGGTGTGGACGCGGCCGGCGCTACTGGTGCACTGTTAAAAAAGAATATAGATAGGGAGGAAGAGAGTCAGCCTGAGAGGCAGCAGGCTGATGTAGCTGCAGAAAACCTGGGCAGCTCTCAGTGTGCAGCTGCTGAAGCACAGGCAGGACAGACTGAGACAGCATCTACAAGTGTGGCTGACACACAAAACAGTGAGATCACTGGAGAAGGACTGGGGCCTGTTTCACAAAGCAGGTTCAAAAAACTCTGAGTCTAACCCTGAACTCTGAGTTGATCTACTCTGAGATAGGAAACTCTGAGTTTTCAGTTCCAGAACAGCAGATTTGCATTAGGTTGATCAACTCAGAGTAGTTTGACCTGGAGTTAAGCGCGTGCACCACAAGTAAAAAAAGACAGCATCAATGGAGCCCTGATTCGACGAGTCGCCATGGCAACGGGGAAGCAAAGGGCTACGCTACAACTGGAATTGGAAATATTAATGCGCTCATACGGTGAGTTTGAGCATGTTTACACCGCTGCTGCAGCAAAAGAGAGGGAGACGGTGCGGGAGAACATTGCGGCTCGGGTCAGTGCGTAAGTTTAAATGTAGTCCTGTTGTAATCACAGTAATATCACAGGGGGAACTGCTTGAGTGGGAGCCTATTAGTTTATTTCATTTAAGTGCATTCCCACGGGGGAGAATCGCACTTGGCAGCAGTTTAAGATGAAACATAAAAACATACAGGTATTCAAACAGGTAAAACTTCAGCACAATCTCATGGTGACGCTTCATTTTGTGCATGTTTTACATGGTAAAGTAAATATTACCGTAAGTGGCTGTTTTTTATTCAACATATAAATGTTGTATAAAAAACTCCCATTTGCAAAAAAACGCAGCGCAACACACAATATCTGCTGTGATATGAGAGCATTACTGGTTGTTAATGTTGGAAATGTAAGGAGGGATGAGATGGACTGTGACATGAAAGGGTGTTGTGCGTATTCAGCCCCCTCGCATTATAGGTGATATTCTGGATCAGAAGGCTATATAGGAGTAGTTTACATACCGGTAACCCAACTAAAAGCACACACT
Organism: Echiichthys vipera; assembly: GCF_963691815.1. Classification (NCBI taxonomy): domain Eukaryota; kingdom Metazoa; phylum Chordata; class Actinopteri; order Perciformes; family Trachinidae; genus Echiichthys; species Echiichthys vipera. The sequence continues at coordinate 11,332,561 of NC_139825.1, read as the reverse complement.
TTTGAACCTATGAATTGCAAGAAAATCTGGGATTATACTTAGGAAACGCTAAGTCAAATACATTCAACTTGCTCAAAAGATCCATTTCATTCATTTTGTAATTATGGCTGCAGTATATTAAGGACGTCTATGCGCGGTCTGATAATCATCTCCCGACGAATATTTAATTCTCTTTGCGGTAATGCGTCAGCTTCATCCACGGGATCGTTATCAAAAGAACATGCCATGGTAGTGTAAATATTCAACACCTAATATAACTTCTAATGTAGGCCTACTGAATGACTTTTTTACGTTGTATACAAAAACTCCCGTTTGCAAAAAAACGCAGCGCAACAGAATATCCGCTGTGATATGAAACGGTACCGCTCAAAAAGAGAATTGCCTGGAAATGCAAGCACATCTATAATCAATAGTTTGATAATCATCTCCCGACTAATATTTAATTCTCTGTGCAGTAATTCTGCACCTTCATCCACGGGATCGTTATCAAAAGGACATGCCATGGTAGTGAAAATATTCACCACCTAATATAACTTCTAATGTCTGATTTTTGCAGGGATTTTCTGAAAAAACTGACAGAACTATACTACGCCAAAACTCGGCCGCTGACTGACTGAATGAGGAAATCAAACACCGTGTGTGGCTGAAAGAGGGCGGAGACAGAGAGAAACTCAAGGTTTTCTGAGAAAAACCTGGTCCCGACCAGGTTAGTTTCAGAGAGCATGTTACCATGGTAACTGACCGAGAGGTTACGTTACCTCTCTTTGTGAAACAGGCTAGAGTTACCCCTCTGTGTCTGGTTTGAGTTACCTCCCTTTGTGAAACGGAAAACTCAGAGTTTCCCTCATTTCAGGGTTAACAGACTCAGAGTTTTCACTAAACCTGCTTTGTGAAACAGGCCCCTGGTTGTGTTCAGTAGCCAGGTGTTAGGGGAAACAGATGAGATGGAGTATGACTCTGAGTCAGATGCCACCTCAGTAGGCGATATAACCACCAGGGCCACAGATTTTTACTCGCTGGAAGACATCAATCAGTTTCTGGATGAAACGTACAAAAAATCTGCAAAAGTCAGTGATAACTTCAGTGACACTGACAAAGTCATAAGATCTGTTGATGTCTTAAAAAGATTAGTTGGTTTAGACCTTTTGGATGAGAAGAAGCGTTTTCGCCTTAAAAAACATCTCACAACATTGAGAAAAGCAAAAAAAGGTAAAACTGTTAAAAGAAGGACCAGAAAGTAAAACGCGATCATGCACTACAGGCTAGTTTTCTCTACTCACTGTACTCTTATAGTTTCTTCCTATCTGTTGCTTTTTTCAAACTTCTTCATGGAGAGCCTAAAATAGGGTCTCTGAACATCAATGGGGGGAGAGACAGATGCAAGAGGGCTCTGATAGCTGAAGTTTCCACTTTAAAAAACACAGATGTGCTGTTCCTGCAGGAGACGCATTCAAATCAAGCAGATGAAACAGACTGGAGATTATGGTGGCAGGGTCCATGTGACCTCAGTCATGGCACTAACTTCAGTGCAGGAGTAGCTGTTTTGTTTAAGACAAGAGCTAATGCAACAGTTATATCCTGCACTGAAGTGGTCAAGGGCCGTCTGCTCATTGTACGGGCAGAAATACATAACAACGTGTTCTGCTTCGTCAACGTCTATGCTCCAAATCATGGAAAATGAGCTGAGAAACTACCATCAGGACCAGCTCATCATCGGTGGAGATTTTAACTGCACACTAGATTCCACTTTAGACAGGACAAGTGAGGAACCTCATCCTCAGTCAGCTCAAAGCCTCACTAACATCATCACACATCTGGATCTGTTAGACACATGGAGGGTAAAACATTCACAGTCCAGACAGTACACATGGGTGAGGGTCAGTAACAGCAGGGTCTGTGCTGCACGATTGGACAGGATCTACATTTCCCCAAACCTAAGCTCCAGGCTGATTCACTGCCATATAAAATCCAGTTGGTTTCACTGACCACTATTTTGTTAATCTAATTTTGAACATCTTGCCAGGTGAAAGGGTTAAGTCCTACTGGCTCTTTAACACAAGCTCCTGCAGGACACTGTTTTTTGCCAGCATTTTAAATCACTGTGGCAAAAGTGGAAGCTTCAAAAAGCTTACTTCAGTTCTCTGAAGCTGTGGTGGGAGGTGGGCAAGGCACATATTCGTGTTTTTTGCCAGCAGTACACTTCCCATTCAACTGCTAAGATCAAATCAACAGTTCAGGAACTCGAAGCGAGCATAAAGAGCATGGAAGATGAACTACAACTACGGCTTTGAGCTCCTTTTTGCAGGAGAGGGTGAAGGGGGCTCTGGTAAGGTCTCGTTTCCTTCAGCTGAAGGACATGGATGCCCCAACCTCTTTTTTCTTTAACTTGGAGAGGACGGTGGCACAGAGGAAACACATGACCTGCCTCGAGCTGCCGGGAGGTAGAGTGACCACCTGTCCAAAAGAAATGAGAAGCCATGAGATGGACTTCTACACTGAACTCTTTGCAGAAGAGCAATGTAGCATGGAAGGCTGTGAGGAGCTCCTGGAGGGGCTTCCACAGCTCAGTGAGGGGGAGAAAGCTGCTCTGGACTTCGAGCTGACTTTACAGGAACTGACAATTGCTGTTAATCAGTTGGCACCAGGAAGGGCACCGGGGATTGATGGTCTTTCCACTGACTTTTTTAAACACTTCTGGAATATACTGGGCCCTGACCTGCACTGTGTTCTGCTGGAGTGTTTTAGAACCGGATCTCTTCCTGTTTCCTGTCAGCATGCAGTGCTTTCCTTGCTGCCAAAAAAAGGAGACCTGGCATTTCTAAAAAACTGGAGGCCTGTGGCTCTCCTTTGCACCGATTATAAGGTGCTTTCCAGAGCCTTATCAAACAGACTCAAGGATGTACTGGAAATAATTGTACATCCTGATCAGACATACTGTATTCCTGATAGGACGATCATGGACAACATTTTCCTGCTTCGTGTTATCATTGATGTGTGTAAATGTGACAATGTCAACATTGGCATTGTCTCTTTAGACCAGGAAAAGGCGTTTGATAGGGTGGATCACTCCTATTTGTTTTCTGCACTTAAGGCGTTTGGTATCGGTGATGGTTTTTTGTCTTGGGTAAGTTTGTTGTACAGGGATGCACAGTGTATGGTGAAGGTGGGGGCAGGGCTGAGTCGACCAATCCCTGTAGGGCGTGGAATCAGACAGGGTTGTCCAATCTCAGGTCAGCTGTACAGCTTAGCCATTGAACCCTTGCTGTGCAGGCTTAGAGATCGCCTCGGTGGTCTCTCATTGACTGGTTCGTTCAAGCCTAATCAAGGTTTTCCAACCCTTTCTGCCTATGCAGATGATGTAAATATTCTTATCCCCAGCCAAGGGGATGTTCAATGTCTGAAGGACACCCTGTCCCTTTACGAAAAGGCGTCTTCTGCACGGGTGAACTGGGCAAAGAGCGAAGCTTTGTGGATTGGACACTGTAACAACCAGGTAGTGCCAGGTCTGCCTGGAGGACTGAAATGGGGGAAGGAGGGACTGAAAGTGTTGGGAGTCTTTTTAGGCACAGAAGGCTTCCAGAAAAAGAACTGGGAGGGAGTGAAGGAGAAAGTGTGTGCTCGGTTGTCTAAATGGAAATGGTTGCTACCCCAGTTGTCATATAGGGGGAGGGTTCTGGTTGCCAATAACTTGGTTGCCTCGACCCTCTGGCACAAACTAACAGCACTGACACCACCGAGAGGCCTGATAGAGGACATTCAAAGAGCCGTTCTGGACTTTTTCTGGTCTGGGAGACACTGGATCCGTGCAGCTGGCCTTTATCTACCTGTGGCTGAAGGGGGACAGGGATTGATCAGCATCCAATCCAAGATCAGCGCTTTATGACTGAGCGGCTCAAAAACTTATGTATGACTGTGTCCCAAGCTGGTGCGACACAACTCGCTGGCTGTTAAGAAAAGCTGGACGGCTGGGATACGATAAACACCTGTTCCTCCTACAACACGAGAATATGGACCTAAATGGAATAACACCTTTCTACACCTCAATCCTGCAGGCTTGGCAGATATTCAGGATCAAGCGCGACACTGCAGAGACTCCGGGGCTGTGGCTGTTTGAGGAGCCTCTGTTCTTCAACAGCTTAATTAACACCCGAACTCTGCAGTCTGCCAGCCTTCGAGCCAGTCTGAGAGGAGCTGGCTGCACCAAACTCGGCCAATTAATGAAGATGACTGCGACATCTCTGGACAACCTGAGGAACAAGAGCAACATCACCTCTATCAGGCTGATTCATAAAGTGGTGGAGGAAGTCTGTGCTGCCCTGCCTCAACACCTAAAAGAGACTGCTGAAGATCGCTCGCTGTGTGATCAATCGAGTGAAGAGTGCGAATACAGCTTCCCCTCTCTGTTCATCACCAGCGGTGGGGGGAGTGGCAGGAGGGAGAGGGTCAGCTCCTGTCTTTTGAAACCCCTCACCTGGACAAGTTTCAGGCTGTCGGGGAAAAAAGCACTCTATCACGTATGTGTAGTCTCTGGCAGGGATAGAGGAGTCAAGGTGGACTGAGTGTTTTGGCCCAGACGCTTCCCCCAAAGGCAGCTGGCGGTCTCTGTACAAGTTGCCCGTTGAGAAACGGACAGCTGACCTCCAGTGGAGGATTGTGCACGGGGCGATAGCCACAAACACATACAGGGTGCACCTTGATCCTGAGCTCGGGGAGGGATGCTTGTTTTGTCCACAGGCTCTGGCACACTTGTTTGTTCAGTGTCCTCATTTGGACATCTTGTTCAGGTTGCTAAAAACCTGGTTTCTGGGTTTCGGGGAGGTTTTTTCTTTCCAGTTGTTTATCTTAGGCCCAAAATATTGTGCAAAGAAAAAGCCCGTCCATACCCTGCTTAACTTTATATCTGGTTCTGCAAAGTTGGCCATCTGGCTGACCTGCAGAAACCAGGCACAAACTGTCGGCAATGTGGAGCCAGTGTGGGTTCTGAAAGGACTGCTGAAGGCCCGACTGCGGGTAGAACACGCTTATTACAAAATGACTGGCACTATGCAGGTGTTCAAAGATCTCTGGGCTGTTGAGGAGGTTTTGCGCTCTGTGGGGGAAAATGGGGAGCTGAAAATACACGTCTGAGACTCTCATTGGTTTGTTTGACCGTGTTGTTTTTGTTTTGTTGATGTTGTTGTTGTTTGTTGATACTGTCATCCTGAGGCAAGTGAAAGAGTGAATTTTTGTTTTTTTGAAGTGGTTCAATAAAGGGACTTTTAAAACCAAACCTCTCTGTCTGTATCATTCATGTCTCATCAATGCATGTTACTAATTCAACTTCTTCCCCGGAGTTGTTTGTGCTTTATCGTCTCGCAGGTCTCTGCTGATTGTGGTGGTGCCTGCTGCCGTGGTCCTGCATGACGCTTCCTGCTACTATTATAATCTATAACCTTAGCTGTGCTTGTTTCTACTATTCTGCTGTATTGACTGCCATAACTTATAGGTCATGTTCACATTGCTATAGATATTATTATAGTTACTGGAAGTGTGTCTGTCTCTGTCTTTGTGTCTGTCTTTCTCTCTCTCTGTCCATCTGTTTGTCTTTTCTCTCTTTATCTCCTTTTTTCTTCCTCCCCAACCCGTCAAGACAGATGGCCGTCCTCCACAGAGCTGGATCTGTCTGATGTTCCTGCCTGTAATAGGGAAGGTTTTCGTTGCCGCGTTACGGGGGAATTGTTGGGTCTTTGTAAATCATAAAAAAGTCATAGAGTGTGGTCTTTACCTTATTTGTAAAGTGTCCTGAGATAACTTTTGTTATGATTTGGCACTATAAATAAAATTTAATTGAATTGAATGACCAGGATTACACCATCGGCAAGCCCCTCTCCTTTCCTTTTACTGCTCTCGGTGCTATCCCTGTCAGCCCGAATGGTGTGGAAGCCATCCACGGAGACGTTCTGGTCTGTGATGTCCTTGTGCAGGCATGTCTCAGTGAAATATCAGTCTGCACTCACGGTACTGCGGGTAGCTCCGTGTTAGCATAAAGTATAAAAGTATACTGTACTGGGCTATTTTCATCATTATGTTTTTTATTTGACGGTACAGAGGTCCTGGGCTATTCCCAAGAGATTCATCGCTTTAGCCCGAATGCCCAGGTCTACTGTGGTGTATGTAGATACATCCTAGGATGCGCTGGGACACATCATCAGTGATGTTATAACCTGAGATCGACGGGCGTTTCAGGTCTCTCAACATCAGACACCCTCCCCAGGCGACCCAGCCGGGGTGATCAATACCCGGCTTGTGCCCCAGCAGCGTTAGCCCACTTTTCGGACCTTTAAATCCAGATCCACCTGGAGGCTCTCTCTGCAGCCTCTGTGGCGGACTTGACGGCTCTCCTCCGAGCAGCACCCGAGATGCCAAGAAGGCTGTAGGCCCTGCACAGGGAGGGTGCAGCGAAGCCGCGACATCCCACCTCTATTGGCTCGCAGCAGGCTTTCCAGCCTCTCCTCCGGCAGTCTTCGATGAGCTCCTGGTATTTGAGCCGCTGTTAGTTATATCAACTGGAGTTATTGAAGAGTGATATTTGATCTATGAATGGGTGTAGCATACAGTATGTAGGTAGTTTACACAATAACATTTCATCCTACTCTAATGATTTCATCCAGTGAACATTAGTGGCTCAGGAGGAAGAGAAAAATAATATAGTATATATATATATATATAGGATTACAGTACCATAACACACATCTCTTACCGTCAGACTTACCTTTTTCATCCACAGTGAACAGCAGGTCAGGTGGTGCAGTAAGAGAGATAATGGTTTGACAGAATAAAGATCTGTGTAAGTCATATTAAATGAACAAATAGATGTAGCATAATGTTGTTGCATAATATGACTTTCTCTGTTTTTATATTATAGCCTATCCTAAACGTGAAAGTTTGAAAATTATTATGCCCCTGGCTTCAATAAAGTCAGAAGCTCATACTTACTTTTTTTACTTACCACAGTGAAAAACAGCAGATCAGGTGATGAAGCATGATATGAGTAAAGTAAGACAGAAATGGTTAGTAAAACAAATAATCTTTGAACTATTGAATACGATGGACATATTGTATTTGATAAAGTTTATTTACCTTTTGGGGCCTTTTGGCATTTTTAGAGGGACACAGAGATCAAAAAGTGGTAGAGCAGCATATGCTGATCTCTAGCAGCTTATTCTGATCCTTGGAGTGGTATGCTGCTTGTGTTCTACCAGCACATACTGTTTCCTTCCTTAACCGGTATATGCGTTTGCTATAGTGCTAGGCCTGTGGAGGAAAACGTTCAAGAGGAATTCAAGATGATTCATGTAAAATAGGCAGACCTTAACTAAACTGCTTCTGGAGATATTGGTTATATGGTCATATTGAATCCATGAGGTTTGCTCATATTGGATATTCTGTTTTTGTTTGTGTCCTGTCCATTGCCAGTTAATTTGAAATTAAAGGTGGTGTGAGAGTACAGTGTTTTGTCTACTCTCTATCTCATCTTTTGTTAACCCCCGCTGTGCAGTCTGTGATCAACCAGTAGGAGTCACTGCTGAGAGAAGGAATATTGTGTTAATTTGAACACAGAACCAAGCTGAATGTTCCTTGCCTTGCCAGGCGCGAAGGCAACATTTTCTGCATAAGCCCTACAAGATGCAATGGCAAATTTTTCTGTATTAGCCCTTCCAGACGCAAAGGAAACTTTTTCTGTATTAGCCCTGCCAGACGCAAGGCAACTTTTTCTGTATTAGCCCTGCCAGACGCAAGGCAAATTTTTCTGCATCAGCCCTGGCAGACGCAAAGACCTCCTTTTCTGCATCAGCCCTGTCAGACGCAAAAGCAGCTTTTTCTGCATTAGCCCCGCCAGATGCAAAGGAAACTTTTTCTGGATCAGCCCTGCCAGAGGTGAGGGCATTCTGGGCCATTGCAAGCATTGCCTGTACAGGATGAAAAAAAGTTAGATCAATCCACTGTGCAAAAATGAAAAGATGCTACAAAATAGCCCTAGTGGAAGACGCTACCTGGGGTGTCAGGGATACCATGGGAATCATTGGTCCAGCTGAGCAGCATGAGGGGGGGGGGGCAGGAGTGTCAGTAGGAGCAGCGTGAAGGTCAGCAAGAAGGAAAGCAGGAGCAGCATGAGAGTCAGCAAGGAAATCTGGGGGATAAGCATAAGGAACATAAGGATAAGCATAAGGAAAAGGATGTAGAACAGCATAGGGGATAGGGTAGGGAACGGGGTAGTATACAGGAAAAGGAACAGCAGAACATTGATGTTGTCCCTCCGCCCCATTGTGCAGTGGTGGAAACTGCTGCTCACCTTCTGCATAACCTCCACAAGGCTGCCCCTCCTTAAGCCCATCCACGTCATCCACCCCAACAACGGCACTCTCTTCCTCATCGTCCTGGTAATCAGGCAGGACTGGGTCATCTTGACGTCTCTCAGCATCAGGGCGTTCAGTGCTCAAAGGCCAAAAGGAATCACCTGAGGAAAAGAGATAAACAGGAGGATCCTTAATAGATGCCCGAACCACCTCAACTGGCTCCTTTCAACACAAAGGAGCAGCGGCTCTACTCCGAGTTACTCACGGATGGCTGAACTTCTCACGCTATCTCTAAGGAAGACTCCAGCCACTCTCCTAAGAAAACCCATTTTGGCCGCTTGTACCCGCAACCTCGTTCTTTCGGTCATGACCCAGCTTTCATGACAATAAGTGAGGGTAGGAACGAATATTGACCGGTAGATCGAGAGCCTTGCCTTCCAGCTCAGCTCTCTTTTTGTCACAACGGTGTGGTAGAGCGACTGCAATACCACCCCCCCTGTTCTGGTTCTCCGGCTAAACTCACGCTCCATTGTCCCCTCACTTGTGAACATGATCCCGAGGTACTGAAGGTCACTGACCGACGATGCCATCAGGACCACATCATCTGCAAAAAGCAGAGACAAGGTCCTCAGCCCACCGAACTGCAACCCTTCCCCACCAGACTACGCCTTGATATCCTGTCCATGAAAATCACAAACAGGATTGGTGATAAAGCGTACCCCTGGTGGAGGCCAACCCCCACCGGGAACGAATCTGACTTACTGCCGAGGATCCGGACACAGCTCTAGCTTTGGGTGTACAGAGATTGGATGGCTCACAGAAGTGACCCCCTCACCCCATACTCCCACAGCACATCCCACAGTATCTCCTGGGGGACCCGGTCATATGCCTTCTCCAGATCCACAAAGCACATGTAGACTGGATGGGCATACTCCCAGGCCCCCTCCAGGATCCTTGCGAGAGTGAAGAGCTGGTCCGTTGTTCCACGTCCAGGACGGAATCCGCATTGTTCCTTTTCAATCCGAGGTTCGACTATAGGACAAAACCTCCTTTCCAGCACCTTTGAGTAAACTTTACCAGGGAGGTCGAGTAGTGTGATACCCCTGTAATTGGCACACACCCTCTGGTCCCCCTTTTTAAATAGGGGAACCTCCACCCCGGTCTTGGCACTGTCCCAGACTTCCACGCAATGTTAAAGAGACATGTCAACCAAGACAGCCCCTCCAAACCCTAAGCTTTCAGCATTTCTGGACGAATCTTATCAATCCCTGGGGCTTTGCCACTGTGGAGTTGTTTGACTACCTCAGTGACTTCCGCCAGATATATTGACAATGATTTCCCATCAGCCTCCAGCTCTGCCTCTACAAAAGAGGGCGTGATAGTCAGATTAAGGAGTCGGATTCCTCAAAGTGCTCCTTCCACCGCCCGACTACCTCATCAGCTGAGGTCACCAGCATCCCATCTTTACTGTAAACAGCTTGGTCGGTTTCTCATTTCCCCCTCCTGAGGTATCACCTTGGTGCCGCCCGAAAGTCCTTTTCCATGACTTCTCCGAAGTTCTCCCACACCCGCTGCTTTGCCTCTGACACAGCAGAGGCTGCAGCCCTTCTGACCCGTTGGTACCTTGCAACTGCCTCCGGAGTCTTCTGGGATAACATATCCCGGAAGGCCTCCTTCTTCAGTCAGACAGCTTCCCTTACCGCCCCTTGAGGCACCTAAGACCTTGAGGCCACAGCTCACCGCTGCAGGTTCAGCAATGGAAGCTTTGAACATTGCCCACTCCGGTTCATTGCCGCCAACCTCCACAGGGATGCTAGAAAAGCTCCGCCGGAGGTGTGAGTTGAAGATCTCTCGGACAGGGGCCACCTCTAAAAGTACTTTGTAATATCAAATATTGTGCAGTTCTACTGATGTTATTTGAAATATTATGATGTGATAAAGTATTGACGCTAGATATATATAAATATATATATGCTCTCATGTTATAATGTTATATGTAAATGTTGCAACTATTTGTTTTTGTCTGGTTTAAAGAACTATGTCAGTAGCTGTGAGCCAGGAGTTGACTACTTTTGGCGTTGTCTTGGTGAGCTGAAGCATCTAAGCTAGCGCAGCTAACTGTTTGTGAAACGAGGCGTAGTAGAGAGCTAGTGTTTTCTCTGTGTGTACTGACTCAGTGTTTATCGCCGTGTGTTGATAGTAAGCTAGAGTGAAAGAATTATAATTTGCGCTGATCACCTAATAGAAATGTGAGGTTTGAATTGAAGCTAAGCACTTTTATTTATTTGTGTTCATTTGTTAAATTTGGAGAATGTCATGTTTTGTTATGCACTACTTGTGTTAATGTGTAGACTTGTGTAAAGAACTGTGCACTAAAGCTATTGCTTTGAATTTAAGACTGAGATATTTGTGTTATGTGCTGTTACTCAGTCCATGTGCTGTTACTCAGTCCATGACACACAACATTTAAATAGTATAAATTAATCAATTTAATGGTTAAATAAGAACTAAAAACATATTTTAGTTCAAAGCGAAAGAGATAAATTAATCATTTTCATGGTTAAAAAAATAAAACGTATTTCTCTTGGTTTAAGAAGAGATAAAGACTGTAAAGTTAAGAAGATAATCCATTTATTTCATCAGTATTGTGTTGCAGTAGAATCTAAAGATTTTGATTTGATATCCATTATGGCCATAAAGAGTGGAACTGCATGATGTCATAGTAATAGCCCTGTTTTCATACAGGCTAGGTTTTTTAGATTCCTGGAAACCTGTAGATCCTGGATTGAATTCTCCTTGAGCTGGACCGAGATCATCTATTCTCCAAGAGGGGACCCACCTCTCCTCTTCCATCTTTCATCCATTGAGTACACCAGTGCGGTAGGATTAGGCACTACACATGACTACTTGACTCTTTTCCTTTTTTTTGACGAACCTACTGAATAACTACTGAACATTTTTTAACTACATCTGACTCAACATACAATCTGATCAGAACAAGGAACAAACTGAACTTAAAGGAACGTTTCAACAAAACTCTATTTTTGTGCAAAATGACAATTTTTTCCCATTCCTAGAGTGGTTAGGAACAAAATGGGTTCCAGAATTTAGTTTGTGTTAAGTGATATACTGTCGAGCAGTTATATTTGCACTGAATTTCATTTTGTTTTATATTATGCAACTTGTCAATATAGTTCACGTCAAATGCATCCTACAATCAGAGAATTAGAGAAGCTACTTACCTCTTAACAGACCTTACACTGAAAAACCAGAGGTCATTCATTACATTCAAAGCCTAGAGAGTGCGTATAGTAGTGAGGTTAGTGCTTCGGCAACAGAAACTTACTTGATTGAGCTGAAGTATCTAGCAAAAAGGAGTAGCAGGTCATTTGAGGACATTTTGAAGGAGGAGTTGGCTAGTATTTCAGAGTCAGTGGTAAGGGTCAAGGTTGCTGAGACCCCTTTAGAACAAGAGCCCCTGCCCTCGACAAATGAGACCCCACCTAACTCTGCCAGTGAAAATTTAATCTCATTTAGTGCCACACCACCACCTGCAGAGACTGTCACTGAGGCCATTCCACACAGAAATAAAAACTCATATGCCAAATTATCTACTCAGTACAACTGAGGTGCATTGTTGAGCACATCGTTAAAAGCAGTGAAGTGGCATCTCAATCCAACTGGTCTTACAAACTAAGGTCTTTCTCAGGAAGAGTTCCCCACCCAACTTTCGAAGTTGACTACGATGCCTGGCACAGCAGTGTGGAATTCTTCTTAAATGATCCCATGATATCAGACACTCAGGTTGTTTGGAAAATTGTTGAAAGTCTCTTCCCTCCAGCAGCAAACATTGTGAAATCACTTGGTCCAAAAGTCACCGCCAAAGCTTATCTCAATCTTCTTGATTCAGCCTATGCCACAGTGGAAGACGGTGATGGGCTCTTTGCTCGCTTCTTGAACACAAATCAGAATGTTGGGGAGAAAGTTTCAGACTTCTAGCAAAGACTACACTCTGCCTCGAGCTCTGTCATAAGCAGAGAAGGAATTTCTCCAGATAATGCTAATAAACAGCTTCTCAGGCAGTTTTGCCGTGGCTGCTGGGATAGCTCACTGATAAACAGTCTCCAGCTTGAACAACGCAGAACTGAGCCTCCATCTGTTGCAGAGTTCCTTCTGCTACGTACCGAAGAGGACAAGCAGGCGAGTAAAGCAACAATGATGAAACAACATCTTGGGATCACTAAAACAAGAGCTCTCTCACAGTTACACACCACATATATGCCAGACATGGTCAACTTTGACCCAGTCTCAGATGATACTTACCCTGCTGCTTCTAATGACCTCAGAAGGCAGATTGCAGACCTCCAGGTTCAAGTAGCCCAACTTAGAGCCAAGGGCACAGAGAAACCTGCAGAAAAGCTATCAAAAGAAATTAAAAAACAAAATGATACAAATAATGAACCAAAAATACAAGAAGTCCAACAGATCACAGTGAGGGTGCCCAGGCCTAAGCCATAGTACTGTTTCAGATGCAGGGAGGATGGTCACATTGCCCCCAGCATTAGTAGATGCGAAGAGGAAAATCCTCAAAGAAAGACAGTGTATGTGGGAAATCCACCACAATATCCCTGATCTCCCTGATTTAAACTAGAACAAGCTTCTGCTGAGGGGCAAACAGAAGCTAGAAAGGAGCAATGTCCCACCTTCATTGACGTGAAGAAAGCTATGAGCTTAGAGGCTGGCCAAACCGACTTGTGCAGCCAGAGAAGTAGTTGAGGGAGTGGACTGCAGCTCTCTGCTCGACACTGGCTCACAAGTCACAACCACAGACACACACAATACACAGCCTTCTGCCAAGAACATTTATCTGAGCATCTGATTAAATATAAAGTTCCTAAAAAACATCCTTGAAGTTGAACCTGAAATAGCCACCTTAGCACTAATTGTGTCTGATCTTCGCTCAAATTTTGACACCCCTTTGCTGACTGGCACAAACACTCTTGACTCGTTATATGAACTGTTGTGTGAGACATCCTCGCCTCACTGGAAGTCCATTCCTTTTGGCTATCATCAGATGCCAAAAACACTTGAAATAAAAAAAAAAAAACAAGCTGATAGAGGCAAGGTTGGCTTGGTGAAAATCAAGGGTCAAACTCAGGAAGTTCTGCCAGCAAACCAGAAAGTGTTGCTTGAAGGGTATGTGCATGCTAATGAAGCCAAGTCAGAACAGTGGACACTTTTTGGGCAACCAGCTAGCTCATCTTTGCTGTTTGATGATGTTTGATTTCATTGCCAAAACAATGGCAAAGTTCCAGTGTTACTCAGAAATGAGACAAATCATGACATCACTCTGCCCACCAACTGTGTAATTGCTGAGTTAGTTGCCCCAGCATGTGTCATTCAAAACCCTGTGCCAGAGAAAAGTGACACTAAAGTCTCTGCTAGTTGCTCCACTCAACAGTAGACAACAGACACAAAGCCTGTTTTGAATTTCAACTTTGGTACGTCACCACTCTCTGAAGATTGGAAGCAAAGAATCCTTGGACGCTGAATACCTTCTCTGACGTTTTCTCCCAACATGACCTCGACTTTGGTCATGCGACCCAGACTCAACATCAAATAAATCTTAAAGATGAGACCCCATTCTCAGAGATGACGGCCCATTCACTCTCATGATTTCGAGGCAGTCAAAAAGCATCTGCAAGCTCTTCTAGATGCAGGCGTCATTAGTGCATCCAAGTCTCCATTCTCGTCACCCATTGTGGTGGTACGAAAAAAGGATGGTGATGTGAGATTATGTGTGGATTATTGAAAACTTAATCAACAGACAATCGAGAATGCCTATGCATTGCCCAACCTTAAGGAGTCCTTTTTAGCTCTGACTGGGTCACAATGGTTTTCTGTTATGGATCTCAAGTCAGGGTATTATCAAGTTGAGATGAAAGAAGCAGATTTTGTGTACCCCTTTGGGTTCTATGAATTTAACTGTATGCCTCAGGGAATCACGAATGCTCTGAGTACTTTTCAAAGGCTCATAGAAAAGTGCATGAAAGATATCAATCTGAAAGAAGTTCTCGTTTTTCTAGATGATCTAATTGTTTTCTCCAGCTCACTTGAGGAGAATGAGAACACGCTCTCTCATGTCCTTGAACGTCTGAGAGAATACGGACTAAAGCTCTCGCCTGATAAGTGTAGATTCTTTCAGACCTCTGTTTGCTATCTAGGACACATTGGGTTGAGAGATGGAGTCAAGACAGATCCCGAAAAAGACGAAACATTAAAAACCTGGCCAAGACCACAAACACTGAAAGAACTCTAGTCATTCCTGGGATTCACAGGTTACTACGGAAGGTTTGTGCAGGACTATTCAAAAATAGTTAAACCACTCACCTCTCTCACATCTGGCTACCCACCTTGACGTAAGGGTTGTAAATCCAGTCCAGATGACCGTAAATACCTAAACCCAAAGAAACCCTTTAGGGAACGCTGGAGTGATGCATGTCAGCAAGCCTTTGAAAGCATAATTGAGAAACTTACCTCTTCGCCCGTGCTGGGTTATGCGGATCCAACGTTGTCGTACATCCTACATACAGACGCAAGCGCCACTGGTCTTGGAGCGGCCATGTATCAGGAACAGAACGGAAAAAGCTGCGTTATTGCCTATGCAAGTCGAGGGTTGACCCATAGTGAGTCCAGATACCCAGCACACAAACTAGAATTTTTAGCCCTTAAATGGGCCATAACAGACAAATTCCATGACTATCTGTATGGTAATACATTCACCGTAATCACAGATAACAATCCTTTAATTTACCTTCTCACTACAGCAAAGCTTGATGCTGCGAGTTACCGCTGGCCAGCAGCATTGTCCACATACACTTTTAACATCAGATACAGGGCCGGCAAGCAAAATCTACTGCATCATCTGCAGATGGTCTATCCAGAAGACCTCATGGAGTGCTTGAGGATGACATGGGTTTCCAAAATGAATGCCAGTGCATTGATGAGTTCAGATCCCATCTGCTGTCATCTTTTAAGTATGTTGAGCCTCGGCTCCTTCTTGCAGACACAGTTGCTGCCACCTGGCGTTACTATGTTAAGCCACTCACCCATGCTTATAACTGTACAAAGAATGATGTCACATGCTTCTCCCCATAAGAATTAATGTTTGGGAGGTAACTCCGTCTGCCCATAGACATTGCTTTTGGATTACCAGTCACCAACAAACTGCCCCACTCAGATTCACAATATGTGAAAAATTTGAAAAACCATCTTGAGGAGCGCTACCAAGTGGCCATCAAAAACTCTCACAAGCTAGCTGACAAAAACAAGAAGAGGTTTGACAAAGTAATCCGTGAGTCCACATTGAATGTTGGTGACCGAGTCTTAGTCTGCAATCTCCGTCTCAGAAACAAACATAAATTGGCAGACAAATGGGAGCCAATAGTATATATTGTCATAAAACAAATGGGGGATTTGCCAATGTACACTGTGAGACCAGAAAAAGGAGATGGACCACTACAAACACTACAAAGGGTTCTGTTGCTCCCTTGTGGATTTATCGCACGAACAGAAGAAGAAGAACGCGAGTACATCAGTAAGCCTCGTAAACCCCGAACCTGACAGAGTCCAGCTCAACCAGAGGATAACAACTGGGATCAAGAGAATGAGGAAATCTGTTATCAGTCTGAACCATCACCAAAAAATAAAAGAGAGACATTTCCTTACAATCTATGAAATACCAAAACTGAACACAGGCAATTACAGAGAGAAACCTGACAAACCTGAAGGAGAGAGATGCTCAAGTACCTCTTCTCCGAAACCCCTGAACCAACAGGAAACCTTGTCCGGTGAAAATGACCTACCTGAGGCATCTACTGATATTTCTTACTCACCTTCTTTGGAGAAGTCGGTCAATGAAAAGCCCAACCAATGCATGAATCCATCTGAAAAGGAAATTAAATCATACTTACCTGATATGGAACATACAAATACAAGAGATAAAGAGTCGGAGTCTCCCTCCACGTCAGAATCTGACGCTGAGATGGAAGACGTTCAGTCAAGCCTGCCCCCATCCATGCAAGATAGCATTGTGGCAGAAATCTCAGACCTACCTACACACCAAAAAAAAAACCAAAAGCTACAGAAACATAGATGATTAATGAGATCAATAAGCAATCAGAGACTGTGCAAAGCCAAGATGCAGAAATACCTCAACCCATCAGAAGATCTGAAAGGAATCGTCAGCCATCAAGAAGATTCCAGTATCCTGAACCTGTCAGTCAGAGGGATGTTGTCCATGTTGATTCTTATTGGTTCTTAAGAAATGTTACCACCAGTACCATAACCCCCCCCCCCCCACACACACACACACACACACACACATACACACAAATAATAACAACATTTGGGACAACAGGGATGATGCGCAACAGCTGCCAAAACAGTGGTCAATGTCCAGCAGACTTTGGGACGGTAATGACGAGGTGTGGGCACAGCTGCGGTGCAGTTTTGAAAAGAAGTACATTACTTGTGGATACGTCAGGTTCATCAGTCATGTACAATCAAATTTACTCCTTTCATTTATCTTAAAAGCAGTGCACTCAAAGCTGTGACACACTGAAAGGAGAGTCTTGACCGCCTTTGTACTGTGCCCTGAATATACTGCCAAGAGTGATGTCTTCTGTTTCTGTTCCTTAGGTGTACTGTGTGCAGTGATGGAAGAAGTATGCAGATCCTTTACTTAAGTAAAAGTTACTTTGCAAAACTACAATTGGAAAACATGATGGTGACACAACAGTGATAAACATATCTGCTTAACATTGGCATGTAAGCATTGTCATTGTGAGAATGTTAGCAAGCTAACTTTAATATCTTACTTAATCAGGGTTTCCACTCTTCGGAAGAAATAATTTTGTAGGAGTTTTTTGTGTCAGTACAGGACTGCACATGCTCAGAAATGGTCATATCATTTACCAGTAGGCCTAATATTGACACATTTAACCCCAGTTGTATTCCTCTTTTTTAATGGTAGAAGGTCCATGGTAAGCTACACCCATCACTGCTCATTGTCTAGCCTCCGCTTTTTAAAAGCTAATCCGTGTTACACTGTCTAATCTTAAGTGACAAAACAGAACAATTGAAAAAAAACGATTGTTATATGTTCATACGTTTGTATCGTCTTTTGTTGGATACAAACTGTCTAACATAAGAATATTTCCTCACGAAATTTTGAGTCAAAAGTTCTGGGGCCTCATGTACTAAGACGCTAGAATCCAGAAACTGTCGTACGCACAAAAAAAAATCAGATGTATCAAAGTGTGCGTACGCATGGATACAAGCACTTTTCCTTTGTACATCCCAATCAACGTGGAATTGAGCGCACATGTAGAAGTGCTAAACTCCTCCCTGTCCACGCCCCCATTTAAATATGCAAATCAATTTAAATAGGGCCTGCACCAGGGATTCCCTCTCTGCACCATCAGATTTAAACGATGAGTAAAGGTAAGAAGCGCAACTTCAACGATTCTGAGCTCAAAATTTTATTAAATGAAGTGGAGACCCGAAGAGCTGTTTTACACAAAGGAAAAAAAGAAAAAGAAATTTGAGTGGGAGTGTGTGTGTGAGGCAGTGAGGCTGTGGGGTCGGAGCAGCACACACCCAATGAAATAAAAAAATTGGTCCGACGTGAAGGTGGAGATGAAGCGGAGGATTTCGGCCCACCGCTGAAGTATCACAGCAACGGGCGGGGGGACAGGAGGGGAGGAACTGACCCCTTTTGATCTGAGAGCGGCGGCTATTGTGGGGGACACGGCTCTAAGCGGAGTTGTGGGGGCCCATGAAGGCGACAGATCATCCTCAAGGTAAATGTGTTTATTCAGAAATGTCATTATACTGGTCGTACAATAGGCTGCTCACATTACACATGCTCGTCCGTTAAGTTGCCAGGATATAAACACATTGACTCATGTTTAATTACTTCATTTTTTAAATTATTATTTCTCAATAGACGATGAACCAGGAGAGGGCTTCTCCCTCTGCACTTTGCGCACTAGCGTCTCCACCGGCTCCTCCAGCACCACGCGCCCCGGCGACTCCACGCCAGCTGCTGACGTCCGCCTGACTGGCTGTGTCCTTTCACAAGCTGTGCTGGAATCACAGGAGGAAATAGTAAGAGCAATCCATGGCGTCAGTGATCGTCTAGATCAAATTGTCAATGCACTGGGAGATATTTGACACGCAATAAATGCACTTAAAAAGTAAATTGTGTCCTTGCCTCTTTAAATCGTTGAAATCAGATGCTGCCGGGCCGGTATCGCTTCGCGGGGTAGGTCGAGGTTGACGGGTCCGGCATCCGCTTCCTCTGGTGGGGGGATGTGCTCTGGCAGTGGTATGCCATGGCGCTGTGCCAAGTTGTGCAGGACACCACAGGCCAGCCCGATGCGGCAAACCTTCTAAGGTGTGCACAGCAGCATCCCGCCCGACCTGTCTAGACAGCGCCAGCGAGCCTTCAATAGGCCAATTGCCCCCTCCACCACTGCCCGAGTTTGGGAATGGCGGTCGTTGTACCTCCCCTCTTGGTCGGTGCCGGGGTTAGTGAGAGGGGTCAACAGCCACGTTCTCAGGGGATAACCACTGTCCCCTGGAGTCAAATAAAGGAAGAATACAACATGTGAAATAGATTTAATTTCCTTTGTTCATGCACCACTTGATTAAATCACTTACTTTTCTAAAAAAAAATAATATATATATAATCACACTACTGTTCGTGGGAAAACAAACAGGAAAAAACAACTTCATTACAAGGATTGACAAGACTGATCACACTTATATTAATGACTGCAGAGGTGCGCCGTGGCTACTGCAGTGTGACATTTCGAACTTTACGTACGCGTTTATTGAGACAAATACTGACCACAAGGAGACAAAAAAAGACTTACTACATAACTCTGCCACTCTATTTTCACCAGGGAAAAAACAAAATCATATTTGAATGCACGTGCCCAAACGGGCATTGTGCTGGCGCAATTAAACTGATAAATTATTTACTCACCGAGAAGCCACCCATCGTGCACCGTGCCTGCCTCCAACCTGTTACCAACCATGCTATTGGTTAGAATGCCACGATGTTGGTGAGCTGCATTTGCAACAAGGCCAATGCTGCCATTGTTAATGCAATTTTCACTTTGCGCATGCTTTTATATCCATCCATATGATTGCAAACACTTGTGTGTTAATAGTCCATTAATGTGTCTCTGATGTGCACATTACACTGAGGATGGATTGTTTTCACATAATTAACAGTTTCCCAGCATCACCTCTAAGTGTCGCCAAAGAAATAGTAGCTGTAGAAACGTGCATATGCCCACCATGAAGCTTGCGTGGCGCACTGCACATTTCCACGGTCATTTCACTTTTGATAAATCTGAACGTTGGCGTGGAAAATGGCGTACGCCACGTTTTTGTGCGTACGCAACATTGCCCCTGGCATTTTCACCCAAACATTAGCAAGTACAGTTTAATTTAAAGATTTGCGGGGTAACGTTTGCTACTTTATGTTGAAGATGTTGGCCACCACTATTTTCTGTATGCCGCCCAATTAAGTCTCAGGCAGTAGGTACACCAGTAGGCGCATTAACACCAAGTCCCCACCACAGCGACTTCCTGGTTGATCCAATAAGGAAGTCCCAAAAATCACAGTTCGCCAAGTGTCCACTAGGGACAGGTTTCATAATAGAGCAATTTCTCATTGACCCCCATGTTAAACAGGCCATTTTGATAGCATTATTAAACCTATTTAAGGCCCGTTTACAAAAACAAACAAACATTTTAGTCTGTATGTCTAGGTCATATCTCCATGACAACACTTACGAGGGTGAATTTGTATTTTGTAACAGGCTAATTTTTATTTTATTGGAGGTTAAAGTTGATGAATAATTAGGGGCGCAGCCTTTTGAGTGACAGCTAGCTGCTGGCCTTCACTTCTCCTCGGAGGTATACAAAGTCTGACAAGATGGCAACTCCAATAGGTGAATACGATTGGATCAAGTTGATAAAACTGACCTTGAAAGAGAGACTACGTCCATTTTTTATACAGTCTATGATTAAAACCAATTTCAGTAAGCTCTTTTGCTGTATAATGTTTGTCAGCTAGCTAGCTGGCTAATTTTCACTGGGCATCTCTGGGAATTCTGCTAATGGCTCCGGGAAGAATAGGCGCTCCCAAAAAAGATTAATCCAAGTCAGTTCCACTCTGCATCTTGGGTGAACAGCTACATTGACTGACATGTTAGCAGCATTTTGCGTCTGTTCACATCCTCACACTGTGTAGCTTATCCTACCAAAAGTTGAGTTTCAAATTAATTATACAGCTTCTTTAACATTAGGCTACAAGTGATAGGTACAGTGTCGACACAGCGGCTCCTTGGGAAGAAATCAACCACGTTTAACTGATTCATTGACTCTATTTATAAGCCTTTAGTGACAGACTGAGCTGATCAGTCAATGTAGACCACAGGTGTCCAATCTCGCTCCTGGAGGGCCACTGTTTTAGGTTTCTACCTGATCTAACAGACCTAGGTCTAACGTTTATCAAACCTGTGACAAGCTTCAGCTGCTTGATAAGGAGCAGAGCATTAAAATCAGGTGTCTTAGAGCAGGGAGAAATCTCAAACATGCAGGGCAGTGTCCCTCCAGGAGCAGGATTGGACAACCCTGATGTAGATACAGTTAATATGTTAAAAACATAAAGAGTGGGTGAAAACATGGGTGTGGGTTGATATATTTAATAACATTGAAATGTATCTGTTCTGTGAGTTGAGCAAGTGGCAGTCGTAAGACAGGCGGGGGCGAGGCCCTTTTCGCGTCAGGGCCCCTCTGGGTCACGAGGGCTGCAGGGGTATACTTTTCGTCCATGATATGTCATCATTGTAGTCAGTTTCCAGGTGTGTCTGTGATTTGAAAACTTTGCAGGTTTTCCAGGATGCATGGTATCCCTGCTGAATGTGAGCTAAGCTTTTTCTTTTTACAGAAAACAAATTTTACTTTGAAGGGGACTTTGGTCCATCTGACCCCTACCACTGGAAAAACAACAACCCTGAGAGGATCAAGACATGTTTGTGATACAAACTTGTGTTAACAATCATCACCAACTGACCTGCAGTTGAATCTTTTGCAAATCATTCAGCCATAGGTGTGCCTCCAGCATGTGTTCTGATTATGACAACTTGTCATTTAGATGAGGCCCAATGGACATCTGGTAGCAGACAATCAATACTTAAGACACACATGCACAGTGGGAGTGGGTCAGTCTCTTGATGGTTCAAGCCTCCAAATGACTTGTTGCAGTGGCAAGCCCAGGCTCCTCCCTCGAGTGAACAGCGCTGGGAAACTCCTAATGAGTTTCCAAAGCCAGAGACACTATATCACTTACACACAAATACACACACGCCCACACACACAGCAGTGTGTAGAGCCAGAGAGTGAAGTGAATTTATTGTTATTGTGATAACCTGGGAGTCCAGCAGCGGTTGAATGTGGTTGAAATAAGGCTGTTTTAGTAAGGCCTGATTTAAAGTGGGACTCCTCGACACATGCACGCACACTTAAACTTGGAATAGTTGTCTCTCTCTCGCACGCTCTCTCTCTCTCTCTCTCTCTCTCTCTCTCTCTCTCATTAAGTTTCACCTTGTCAGGCTCTGGGTGTGTATGTGCAGGGACGAGCACAGAGGTATTTATGAGGATCATTTAAGATAATCTGTCTTGAGTTGCATGAAAACCATGCCACCGCTGCTAAGATATGACTGTGTGTGTGCATGTGTGTGCCTGTGTAATTTTACTGTTACGTCCCAGGGGGATCGGGTCTCTATATGTCTAAACTAAGTAGGCCGCCATGACAAACATTAGGCTATTGAATTATGAGCTGCCTGTTGGCTGCAGAGTGTATATCTGCTATACATGTGTATGTGAGGGCGTCTGTGTGTGGTTGTGTGCAAATATTATTTTAGTTAAAGTCCATCCAGAGGTTTAAACGTGGTGCAGTGTAACACCACCAGATATAGGTTTTGAGTTTTATATCAAAAAGTATGCTAGTAGCATTAGCAGCAGGGGTGCATCTAGGAATTCTGGGCCCTGTGACTGTGTGCTCAGACTCAACACAGCTTTAATCCCAACCATTACAAACAGACATGGAAAACAACAAACACATAACAACCAGGCTGCAAATATTCATTAACAACTATACCTCAGGAGAATACTATATGGTGGGGAGAGAAAGTAGACCTGTGGAAAAGAACAAGGCAGAATTTCATTCACTTACACAGTCAAAGGAGAAAATTGAGTTGTATTGGACTCACCCTCAGAAATCCACAAAAGAGGTGTCCAGGCAGAAATGTTGGGTTAACTTGGGAGATATGGAATGGACTGCCAACAAGTCAGTGATGTGGGGGACATTGCATTACATTTGTGTTCCAGAGAGAAGTAATAAGTCAATAAGTAAGTATTACAAACACATTTCTGCATGTTCACAAACACAAAACAGGCCTTTAGTTTATTTAAAAAAAAAAAAAATTTCTTTATGTTTAAATGGATTTTATACATTTGGTATTGAAAGAAGTATTGTTCAGAAACCGGTATCGACGTCAGGATATAGTTTTTGAATGATGCTCATCCCCGGTGTTCAGTGTTCTATGAGCAGAAGCGTAAAGACTGAAATGCTTCCATGCTATGCGGTCCATCTGGGAGAAATGTGGAGTCATAATGGAACATTCTGATATGTGTAGATGTCTGTATGGTTACACTGTAGCAGCCTGGTGTGAATTCAGGTGATTTAATGAAGGTGATTACAGTGAACACAATTCACATAATGCCACTGCACTATGATGAGGGACTGGTCTGTTCCTTCCTGAGTCATGCTTCATTCACTGGGCCAAACAGCATTTTGTCATGTTCTCTATCATGATTACAAAAATACTGTGGATGGATTTATATTCAGTGAAATATTGGGTCAAGAGGCATGAGAATGTAATTTATCTGCCAAATTAATGCATTGACAGACCTAAAATAGATAGAGAACAATGGCATGCTACATTGGCTGCTACCTGTTTGTATTTGGCCTGTAACTGGATGACTTTTGATATTGAAGTTAAAGTTTGATCTAAACTCATAAGGCGCCTTGTGGAGTAGTGTTACTCACCAAAACACAGTGTGTATCCATGAGGCCTAACAAATGTGCTGAATACCTTTTGTTTCCATGCCATGTGATATTAGATGGCATCATTTGGTTTGACTTAAATCTGCACTGGCATCTGTATAAACCAGCATACAAATGGTAAAATGGCTGATGTGGTTACTACATGTGGCACTGGTTAAATGTTGATCTGTAGTGCTGAAGACATGGGAGGAGTTCCGACTGATGCAGGACTGCAGAGAGCTGCAGGAGCATAAATCTAACCACAGAAAGACATGATCTCATTGGATTAAAAATGGTTGATGGTAAACCAGAACTACTTTATTCTAAATTCAATCATGAAGTTTGTTGTATTAAATAAAAAAGATAGTACGTGTCTTTTGACATCTGTAAGGCATCAGACTTCTGTGCAGTGGACTATCGTGGCTGAGGATTTATATGGCAATCTGCCATTTGCTCTGTTGGCCCGTCAGTTCACCACCACATTTCAACAATATCTCAAACAGGGGTGTCATGTTTTTCAGCACTGATTGTTACTGACATTGTTATACTAGTGAGTCGTGATTGAGGGAGTCTGTCATACACATTTTCAAACTCTTATGTAAAAAGATGCTTGATACATGGTATCAAGTGTGATATAACAGCCATACTCTTCGGAGAAGTACCACAGTAAGACCAATAATCCCCTTTTTGACTTTTTGCACATTTTCCTGAGGTATAAAACTGATCACATATTTTTTTTTACGTTTGTACCTGCATGGGAAAATTACTTTGTTATCAAAAGCAAGCTAGTACACAAAGACACTTAACTTGGGCCAGATGCATAGGTGTATTGTGTGCTGCTGGGGTGCACTTTCCTCCAACCAAGTCAGAAAATAGATTTGTAGTTTGCATAATCCAGTTGATTAAGCCCTTTAAGATCAGATCATCAATAAAGTGTATGCCATGTAAGAAAACCAATAGAAAAAAGTGGAAGGGTCAAAGTTGTCATATTTATATTTAATGTGGAATTTTTTTTATGCCCAGATCAGCTCAGACACCATCCCAATCAGCTTGTATCCTTAAATTGTCCACCCTACACCGACCCAAATTAATTATTTTCTTAGATTTTGAGACTAGCACCTGCATGGACCTATAACTACCCCTCTACCAGTCCCTGTAGGCATCATATCTTTTTAAACGATGTATCATAGTGATCTATGAGTGTCTTCTTTAAGCAGCAAAAGTTAAAACTCTAGTTATAAACTTGAGACACTCCTGATGACTGACGTAAAAAGCGGCACATTTGACTTTAGCGAGAGAATGTCTCCACAGACACCCAGATCATATTTCTCAGCAAAGCAGCAACTACAAGTGCCTTCATTAGTGGGTATATGATCAATCACCATTGTGTCACTCTTTCATAGATAGTAACTTAACAGACAGTTAATTAGATGAAAATCTTCGGGTCTACAGCTTAAAGTTAAAATGAAGCTGTCCGCTGACAAGTTACAGCATCCCTGCTCTGCTAGGTTCACATTTTAGAGAACTTAGAGAAACAAGCCACAACTTAACTGTGCATGAATGTATGCATCACAGGTGCCCTCCAGTACTGCATAAATAGCACTACACCCGGGGGCAGATGTGAAAAGAATGTAAATCATTTTTTACATACACAGAGAGAATTATTAGATTTTGCCCTTATCTCCAACTTTTAATTGTGTTTGGGTTCAGTCAGTCCACCTCTCTCCATCTATCTTGACTCCCATGCAGTGATTTAGAAGCCTTATGATAGGATCATGATCATAGTGTCTTAGTGATCACAGCCTTGTTAATTTGATAACCTGACATATTACAGCCCGACATATTACACTGACCTCAACCAGACTTATAAAAGTCTCATGGTTGTCATCTCTATTTGCTGAAGATATACACAGTGTGTGGATTGCAAGCTCATTGCCTTTCAGGACTCCTGTAAAAGTGATTTAAGCATGTGAGTCAGATGGTAAGTGATACGTTTGTGTGATGTGAATGGATCCAAAGTTGTACCTGGCAGAGACACTGAGTATAAAATGTAAGTGGGGGTGGCACATAGACATCATGTCCTGGGCTAGATAAAGAAAATAATGTTTCAATGATTGGCATACATTTTATTACCTTCCTAAATCAAGGTTACTCAGCTATGGATGGACTGGGCCTGGTAATGATCATAGCAGGCCATGATTTCCAGTGCCCTGAAATCAAATCAAAGTAAAAAAAACAAAAACAAGTAAGTGTCCTTACAGTGCTTTTTAGACTCAGTTTCTCTGACATCACTGAACTTACATCAGACAGTACTGTGCTGGAAAACAGTGAAATGCCCACAGTGGGTTGGGAATGATTTCCTGCCCAAAGAAAGCATCATTTGAAATAGATGTTTCCCTTGCCCTCAGGTTTGCCTTTCAGGCTTTATACAGTCTGTTCCACCTTAATGGCTCAATCCAAATGTCCGGACTTCACCGCACCTGTAGACTCGCAGACTCATAGACTCACATACTTTGCAGGTGCGCTGCTGGGAAGTCTTTGAGTACTGATGGTCGACCGAATCCATAATTCTTACAGTCCACAAAGGGGCCAAGGGGACTTTCTGCAGACTTCCAGAGAGTCCACTCTGGGTGCA
This sequence comes from Echiichthys vipera, assembly GCF_963691815.1. Classification (NCBI taxonomy): domain Eukaryota; kingdom Metazoa; phylum Chordata; class Actinopteri; order Perciformes; family Trachinidae; genus Echiichthys; species Echiichthys vipera. The sequence continues at coordinate 11,306,400 of NC_139825.1, read as the reverse complement.
GACTTCACCAGATTTTACTGATTTAATTACCCACAAATCATTGCGATATGGATGGGACTTTTTTTGTTGTTGTGCAGAATAAAAATAAACAAAACTAACATAATGATATGCATATCACTGTTGTTACTTGAATCATGTAGGTCTGAAATAATATTAATATAAATATGTAGAAGAACAGGCTATACAGATAATCAACATGCATTTATTATTGCAGCATATACTATAAAGATGTGCAGTGTAAAGCCAAAAAAATAAGCAAGTTCTGCGGTGATCACTGTGCACATGATTGTAGTTGTTCCACATATTGAAACAGACGTCAGTCAGATTACAGTCACTATGTGGCGTTCCTGTAGAGCCCACTGCTGCATTCGCTTCATAGACCCACTTGGCTCATGGGTACAAGAATCTTCACTTTTAAACAGAAGTTGATGTAACATTTTCAGTTAAATTAGAAAACTTGGTGGGGAACATACTTTAACTCGCTTTGTGTTAAAATCTTAAATCATTTTGTGACATCTGTAAGTGGAAAAAATAACAATTGCTCAGAGTACATTAACATAAGTATACACTAGAGATCAACATTAGAGAACAAACTATTAATACATGCACCCACAGGACATCACTAATTTCTAGTAGTGGGTTTCTTAGACATTACTTTATAGCCAAGGATTTTCCAGAGATTCTCTATGGGGTTTAAATCTGGGGCCTCATGAACTAAGACTTGCGTGGATTTCTTACTGAAACATGGCGTACACTAGAATCCAGAAACTGTCATATGCACAGAAAAAATCTGATGTATCAAAGTGTGCGTAAGCATGGATCTAAGCACTTTTCCTTTGTACATCCCAATCAACTGGATTTGAGCGCACATGTAGAAGTGCTAAACTCCTCCCTGTCCACGCCCCCATTTAAATATGCAAATCAATGTAAATAGGGCCTGCACCAGGGATTCCCTCTCTGCACCATCAGATTTAAACGATGAGTAAAGGTAAGAAGCAAAAACAAATACACATATTTAAATGCACATGCCCAAACGAGCATTGTGCTGGTTTAAATTTGGGGCGCAATTAAACGGATAAATTATTTACTCACCGAGAAGCCACCCATCGCGCAGCGTGCTAGCCTCCAACCTGTTACCAACCATGCTATTGGTTAGAATGAATGAGTCATGCCTTGAAACAGGCCAACTTGCCACGATGTTGGTGAGCTGCATTTGCGCATCACATATTATTTGAACATTTATTGAATGAAAATGTTTCAGGAAACTGTAGGGGCTGCTATGACACCTGGACAACCTGGGATGTCACAAGTTAACTTTAAAGGGGCCCTTTTTAGTCTCTGAGGTTTGGTTTTAGTGCCAAAGTCAGCGTTGGTCTCAAAGTCAAGGTCAGTGTCTTCATGTTGTAAGGGAATGACTTCAGTCAGTGTTTTGTCTCTTTTAGTCTTTTCATGGTTCTCACATGTCTCTTGTAGTTTGGATTCTGTTGTCCGGCGATACTGCTGGCTCAACTGCTGTTGGCTGACCAGTTAGGTCGCTTAAGGAAATATCCAAATCCAGACTGAATGGTTCCATTGTATCATCATTCATGTTATTTGTGAGAGGTTCAATAGTTGAATCATACCACAGTCCACAGACTTCATCCTCTGAGTCTGTGTACTAGTTTTCAACAAAATCTCTGGGTCTAACCTTCAGAGGCTCTATCTGGCAATTTCTGTGATGTCTTTTCCTTTTCAGGCTTTTCTGTGCGTTCTTTCTGTCTTCTCCTTCGAAGAACTCTTCTTGTAGGTGTAAGATGTGTATTAGATACAGGATCTGGATTTATCCTCTTTCCGAGAGGCAGAAGGGGATTTCAATGGAGGATCTTGATTTGTCCATCACTGTCTTCAGGTTTCAACCGGAATACTGGTAAGTTTGACATCTGGCTTTCCACAACATATGGGTTTGATGCCCAATGATCAGCCAATTTATGCTTCCTTTGTTATCCAAGGTTCCGTAGCAAGACTCTGTCTCCAGGCAACAACTGTGAAAATCTGATTCTTTTGTCATACCTCCGCTTATTGTTATCATTTTGCTTAGCGGCAATAGACTCTGCTAGTTCATAGGCAGCCTTCAACTCCTTCCTGATATCAGAAACATACTTGAGGTAGGTTTTCTGTTGGGTACCATCGCTGGAAGTCTCAAAACATAGATCTACAGGTAATCTGGCCTTATGCCCAAACATGAGAAAATAGGGCGAAAATCCTGTAGCTTCATTCGGATTACAATTATACGCGTGGACCAAATGTACAATGTGCTGACTCCATTTCCTCTTCTTGTTTGACTCCAGATTTCCCAACAATGTCCTGTTAAACCTCTTGGGTTGGGGGTCCCCTTGAGGATGGTAGGGCATCGTTCTTGACTTTTCAACTCCAAGTGAACTCAGTACTACGTGGACAAGGCGACTTTCAAAATCTCTCCCCTGATCACTGTGCATCCTCTTGGGCAATCCATAATTGACAAAATATTTCTTCAGTAACACTTTTGCCATTGTAGAGGCTCTCTGGTCCTTGGTTGGAAAAGCTTGAGCGTAGCGAGTGTAGTGATCACTAATGAATAGGACATTTTCTGTGTTGCTCAAATCTGGTTAAATGGACAGAAAGCCCATACAGACAAGGTCCAATGGTCCATCCCTTTGCAGATGAGATAATGGTGCAACCCTCTTGGGTAAAGTCTTTCTTTTTAAGCACCTCATACAAGACCTGCAATGCTATTCAATTTCTGACTTCATCTGAGGCCAGTAGAACCGATCTTTGATCAAGTCATATGTCTTGCTGAGGTCCAGATGACCCGAGTCATCATGCAGTGATTTCATTACTTTGTTTCTGTACTTTGTCGGTAGTACCAACTAAGAACAGCGTGATTTTCCTGGTGGAGTTACAATACAATATATCACTATTTTCTGTATCTTTAACCTATCCCATTCTGTCAACAGCAAAGAGCAAGCCTGATGTTTTGTCTTGTCAACTTAGTTGATGTTGCCATTGTTCAGAGCTGACCACACCTGTCCTATGCCAGGGTCTTCCTGCTGAGCTGTTGACAACTCAGTGAGACTCAAAACAGGCATATTTTCGACACTCAAAGAAGCCAGATTGCAATAGGTTTATGTGATAGCTTGTGGAGAAATCCCCAAAAGGTCAATGGTTCTTCCAGACTGTGGGTTATTCTGAGTTGTCACTGCAGACATCTGGCAGATAGCTCTCACACCTGTTGCAGGGATGTCTTTCCACTCTGAATTTTGTACTGGACTGGGATGTGGGCATCGTGAAAGAGCATCTGCATTGATGTTTTGGGCTCCTGACCTTTATTTGAGACTGAAGTCATAGGTAGACAGCGCAGCAAGCCAACAGTGACCCGTCGCACCCAGCTTGGCAGATGTCAACACGTAGGTCAGAGGGTTGTTGTCCGTCCTCACCTCAAACTTGGTCCCGTACAGATAGTCATGTAGTTTATCTAACGTGAAGGAGTCAAGCTGACGAAAGCCACGGGTCTTAATCCTTCACCCTGATCCTGGTACAACACTCCTCCTAGCCCCTCTTGGTTAGCGTCTACATGCAGTACATAAGGTAGCTGAGGATTTGCAAAAGCTAACACAGGAGCTTGAGTAAGCCGTCGCTTCAGCCCCTTAAAGGCTGCTTCAGATGTTTCATCCCACCGGCTACCAAAAGGCTCTGAGGGGTCAAGGTAAGTGTTCTCCAGTTTACCGTTGGATTTCTTTGCAGCTGGTGGGTAACCAGACAACAGTTGGTTCAATCGGTGAGCTACCTTGGAATAATCCTTCACGAAGCGCCTGTAATACCCACAGAATCCAAGAAATGACCTCAAAGCAGTCACAGTGTTTGGTCTAGGCCATGTAGTTACAGCTTTGGTCTTCTTTGGATCAGTAGATACCCCATCTTGAGATATAATGTGTCCCACATAGGTTAGTTATGGCTGGCAAAACTAGCATTTATCCAGTGATAACTTCAGTCCTTCCTCTCTCAAGCGGTCAAGCACCTTTAACAACCTGGTCTCATGCTCCTCGAGCGTTGCTCCAAACACAATGAGATCATCGAGATAAACCAAGACTTCAAGAAAATTCATGTCTTGTCTTCTTCTTCTTTCCGGAGAAAAAAACCTGAAAAAAACCCTGAAAAATGAACTCACACCCGTAACAAACGTAATAAGAATTCATTTTTAACTTCTTTTTAAAGCATTCAGACCCATGAAACATGAAATAAATACATCTTATATTTAGTAAAAAAGTATTACATATAAAGTATTACATTTTAATCCTATAGCCCTAAGAAAACATTGTTGAAATCGTCTCTTCTGACTCAATGGTTACTGTTCTCTAATTTTGCCTTGGTTATTTAAAAAAAACAAAAAAAAAACACATGCTAGTACAGCAGTGGTATAGCCCCAGTGGATATTCTATCAAATTCTGAACGATAAAAAAATAATATTTGAGAATAAATCAAGTATTAATACTTTGTTCTCTAATTTTGATCTCCAGCTTCACAGTTGTGTGAAACAATCACCAGTTTGGCAGGAAATAAAAAGCACAGTTGTTAAAATGTATAGGCCAGGGGTTTTCAAAGTATGATACCTGGCCTCCCCTCAGACAAGGCTTAAAGAATTGAGACTGTGCTGGCTTAACGAGGACTCTGAGTTCAACGCTCAGTCAACATCTGGAGAGCTGTATTAAATGTCCTAAATATCTATACCCTGCATCCTGAAATGAGATTGTCTGTCTAGTTTATGTATTGCTTATTTTGTCAGACAACTTCATGATCCTAAAATAGAGCCTTGGATGGATGTTTGATCCAGCAGTGTGGGATTTTACATCTTTACAAAAAACACCTGAAAATGTTGTTTTGACACAAGCTTTTTGGTGGGTAGATTTACATGGACAAAGAGGCAGTTTACAGTTTGAATTCCTACAGGTGAGGTAAAACAAAAGATTGAAAACCCCTAGCACAGACATGATTTATCAGGCAACTTAGGATCATCTCCTATGTAGTTACTTACAGCTCCCTGCTGCAAATCATTATTTTATGATCCTGATAAAATCAACATAAACACTTAATAATAGCTGTGTGATATATTAAAATACAGTTAGAGGTGACAGCAGGTTGTCTTCTTTAATACAAGTAGAAGCCCCCTAAATGTTGTGCTCTGCACTTTTCACACAGCTGGCAACATGGATACTTTCATTCATTATTTCATCTTTCCACAGAAGGTAAGGAAAGGCAAGGCATCTTAATTATATAGCACATTTCATACCAAGGCAACTCAATGTGCTTTACATAAAGACAAAACATTTTTTTAAAACAGCATAAAAACAAAACACAAAAAACACAGTTAAAAGCAGGAGAAAAGAAGAAGAAAAAAAGTAAAAAGAAATGAAAAAAAGATAATGTTTAAAGTTATTAAAAAGAGCTCAGCTAATAAGCACATGAAAAGAGAAATGTTTTTAACCGGGATTTAAAAGTGCTCACAGTTGGGGCTGATTTCAGATCTGCTGGTAGTTTGTTCCAGTTGTGTGCATTATAACAGCTAAATGCTGCTTCGCCATGTCTAGCTTGAACTCTGTGCTCCACTATCTGCCCTGAGTCAGTAGATCTCAGAGCTCTATTGGGCTTATACTCTATTAGCATGTCAATCATGTATTCTGGACCAAAACCATTCAGTGATTTGTAAACCAGTAACAGTACTTTAAAATCTATTCTGTAGTTGACTGGGAGCCATTGTAAGGCACCCAGTTGTAAGTTTTAATTTAATTTCAGAAAAGTGTTGCTGTCTAGCCTTGAATAACCCATGGTTAAAATTGCAAAGACTTTGTTTGTAGAGGTCATGGTGAATTTGAAGTTTAGTTTTTCTCCATTTACACTCCGATTTCCTGCATTCTGTTTTCAGAGCCTTTACCATCATAGTGTTTCTCCATGGTTTTCTCTGTCTGGTCAAGGTCATCTTAGTTTTAATCGGTGCAATGGTATCAATGACATTTGAGATTTTGCAGTTGAAATTATCCAGGACTTAATCAGGTCTCTCTGCACTCATACTAGTTGACATTGCTTTAGCTTTCCTAAACTTAACACTGGCATTCTCATTTATGTACCTTTTCTTAACAGACACAGATTGCAACCGAATGATTGGAGTTACCTGTAAGTCAAAGAACACACAGAAATAATCAGAAAGAGCCAAGTCCTTGATATCAACAGAAGTAATGTCAACACCTCTAGAGATAACCAGGGGCCTGTTTCACAAAGCAGGTTCAAAAAAACTCTGAGTCTAACCCTGAACTCTGAGTTGATCTACTCTGAGATAGGAAACTCTGAGTTTTCGGTTCCAGAACAGCAGATTTGCGTTAGGTTGATCAACTCAGAGTAGTTTGACCTAGAGTTAAGCGCGTGCACCACAAGTAAAAAAAGACAGCATCAATGGAGCCCTGATTCGACGAGTCACCATGGCAACGGGGAAGCGGAGCGCTACGCTACAACTGGAATTGGAAATATTAATGCGCTCATACAGTGAGTTGAGCAGGTTTACACCGCTGCAGCAGCAAAAGAGAGGGAGGCGGTGCGGGAGAACATTGCTGCTCTGGTCAGTGCGTAAATTTAAATGTAGTCCTGTTGTAATCACAGTAATATCACAGGGGGAACTGCTTGAGTGGGAGCCTATTAGTTTATTTCATTTAAGTGCAGTCCCACGGGGGAGAAGCGCACTTGGCAGCAGCAGCTTAAGATGAAACATAAAAACATACAGGTATTCAAACAGGTAAAACATCGGCACAATCTCATGGTGACGCCTTATTTTGAGCATGTTTTACATGGTAAAGTAAATATTACCGTAAGTGGCTGTTTTTTATTCAACATATAAATGTTGTAAAAAAAAACCTCCCATTTGCAAAAAAACGCAGCGCAACACACAATATCTGCTGTGATATGAGAGCATTACTGGTTGTTAATGTTGGAAATGTAAGGAGGCATGAGATGGACTGTGACATGAAACGGTGTTGTGCGTATTCAGCCCCCTCGCATTATAGGTGATATTCTGGATCAGAGGGCTGTTGTTTCCACCTAAAGGAGTAGTTTATATACCGGAAACCCGATTAAAAGCACACACTTTTGAACCTATGAATTGCAAGAAAAGCTGGGATTAATTTAGGAAACGCTAAGTCAAATACATTCAACTTGCTCAAAAGATCCATTTCATTCATTTTGTAATTATGGCTGCAGTATATTAAGGACGTCTATGCGCGGTCTGATAATCATCTCCCGACGAATATTTAATTCTCTTTGCGGTAATGCGTCAGCTTCATCCACTGGGTCGTTATCAAAAGGACATGCCATGGTAGTGTAAATATTCACCACCTAATATAACTTCTAATGTAGGCCTACTGAATGATTTTTATACGTTGTATACAAAAACTCCCGTTTGCAAAAAAACGCAGCGCAACACAGAATATCAGCTGTGATATGAAACGGTACCGCTCAAAAAGAGAATTGCCTGGAAATGCAAGCACATCTATAATCAATAGTTTGATAATCATCTCCCGACTAATATTTAATTCTCTGTGCAGTAATTCTGCACCTTCATCCACGGGATCGTTATCAAAAGGACATGCCATGGTAGTGAAAATATTCACCACCTAATATAACTTCTAATGTCTGATTTTTGCAGGGATTTTCTGAAAAAACTGACAGAACTATACTACGCCAAAACTCGGCCGCTGACTGACTGAATGAGGAAATCAAACACCGTGTGTGGCTGAAAGAGGGCGGAGACAGAGAGAAACTCAAGGTTTTCTGAGAAAAACCTGGTCCCGACCAGGTTAGTTTCAGAGAGCATGTTACCATGGTAACTGACCGAGAGGTTAAGTTACCTCTCTTTGTGAAACAGACTAGAGTTACCCCTCTGTCTCTGGTTTGAGTTACCTCCCTTTGTGAAACGGAAAACTCAGAGTTTCCCTCATTTCAGGGTTAACAGACTCAGAGTTTTCACTAAACCTGCTTTGTGAAACAGGCCCCAAATCTATGGAGTAAGACAGGTCACAGGGGAATGTAATCGAACCCCGAATGATGCGCCGAAGCCGAGGATGGCTGACAACAGTGCATCCACTGACACCGCCGTTAACTCAGGGGAAGCATCATCACAGCTAAAGTCAATAAAACATCAAACATTTATCTATTTTTATTTAGTTATTTCTTTTAAATAATATTTTAAATAATATACTGTTTATGGACGTAAAGACATACTGCTTTAGCTTACAAGCTAACAACAGGCCGGCCGGTGATGGTCAGTTAGTGCTTGCATTAACTAGCAATAGAAGTTGGCTTAAGTTAGCTAATTAACACTGATGAAAATATAAACAAAAACTAATTTGAGTTATAGTGTTGACCAAAATACGGCTTTTAACGATTTATAAATTGTGTCAATTTGCGTATAAAGTCCATTGTATAAGTCCGGTTTCAGTTCCTCTTTGCTGACTCTGTTCTCGGTCACGTGCAGTTGTTTACAACAAAGCATAAACATTACAACCTGTATATTTGTGTATTGTCATCTGTCATAAACAAGAGAGGCGTTACGGTACGTGTGTTGAGGTGCTGCAGAGACAAGAGCTGGGACACCGGGTCTGAGGCTCCATTCTCCACGTAATTAGTAATTTATTTAACCAGCACCATTACTCTGAAGCAGTTTAATCAAGGTAAAAAAAAAGAACCATAAGGAAAATGTCCTGCATAGTTCCTCCATAGTCTCTTTGATCGGAGCTGTGTCAGCGTTCTAATAAACATAAATAACAGACCAACATGGATAACACTCAATAAAGCCCTATAAGGGTTATCATTATTTGCCTGCAGTCATTTACTTGAAATCAGGCGCTCGAGTGTTATCAGTGATAATTGATATTTGTTGTTTTAACTTGCATGCTAATGATTGGCATATACAGCTCTGGACAAAATTATCAGTTTCTCTGGTTTTACAATTTATAAGTATGTGTTTGAGTAAAATTAAATACCGGTTCATTTTGTTTTTTAGTTTTATTCTATCAACTACCGACAATATTTCTCCAAAAAGTGAAAAAAAAAAGATTGGCATTTGCTAATGACTGACTAGTCTAAATAACAAAAATATTAAGTCTTTTCAGACCTTGTATAATAATATCCCCAAAGCAGTTTAAGTCTAGTAAGACGTTTCACCTCTCATCAAAGAGGCTTCATCAGTTCATGCCACTCAGGTGCTTGTGTTCTTCCCCTTGGGCCTGTAAGCTGGTCAGTATGTTAACAGCGCTGTGTTGCAAGGTTCTGATAAGTATTATTTAAAACAGTACAATTTCATGAAATAAATAACTAAATAAAAAAAATGTTGTTGGATGTGTTAATGACATTAGCTGTGATGATTCTCTTGAGACACCGGCGGTGTCACTGGGTGCACTGTTGTCAGCCATCCTCGGCTTCGGCACATCATTTGGGGTTCGATTACATTCCCCTGTGACCTGCCTGTGACCTATGTGACGTCATTTCAACACTTTTTCTACTCGTACCCACTAACTTAATTCGTGTTCACAGGGGAGACTTAGAAGTCGTAGAAATTAGAGTTGTACTCACAGCTTTTAGATTCATACTCACATTAAAAAAAAATCCTACTCCGAACAATTTCTCAGACTTGTGTAAGACAGCAGAATTTTGTGTACAACTTTTTTATTTACGAATACGAATGGTTTGACTCATGGACGAATCTTTTAATCATGGACACATCTTTTTGACAGCTGTCTTACTCCATACAGATCCAGAGTGTGTACTTGAATGTGTGTGGGCCCTTTCACATGTTGGAAGAGGCCAAAAATGTCAAGAAGAGAACAAAGTTCTTTAGCATTTGTGTCCATGTTATTGTGTCCGTGTGAACGCTAAAATCCCCTCTTATGATAAAAAAAAAAGTTGTAGTCAGATGCATTGCAGATAAGTGGCAGCAGTTCAGCAAACTCATCAAAAATGATCCTGGGTATCTTGGTGGTCTATCAATAATCAGGAAGATAACTTTTGTTTTTCTGTGACTTTTGGTCTTTTTTCCGTGGTGGTGGAGTGGGAGGGTGTGGACGGTGTGGGAGGTTAGTGGGAGATACAATTAGATCTTGGTGTGGTGCTAGTTGGATTCCAGTATTGACGAGGCTCTTAATCCTGTTGGGGAAATACAGAAATGGGATGTCAAGCTTAAATGGAGAGAGTTGTGGGGTCTGGGGGTGTGAAGGTGGTGAGTCTCCTGTTGGGGCTTGGGGAGACTCCCCTTTTTGGAGATAATCCACTTGTTGGAGTAAAGATGATGACATCTGTCTTTCTGAGTCCGCTGTCCTCCATGGTCAATCCTTATGTCAGCGCCCTCCCCAGCGCGTTTTCTTATCTTTTGTTTTGGATTCTCTTGTCTCTTGTCCTTGACAGGGACAGCTGGTGCCTGACGCAAAAAATAAATGTTGGAACTTTGCAGCTCTACTCCAGACTTGTTAAGGAAAAATCGATCTGCTCTAAAGAGGTGCCTGCATTCCCAAAAGATGTTGAAATTGTCAATAAAGTTCATTGATGGAGCAGTACACGTGTCTTTGAGCCATCTGTTTAACATCATCAGCCTGCTGAATCCCCCATCTCCTCGCCGAACTGTTGGTAGAGGTCCAATGAAAAACACTTTGGTATTTAAACTTTGTTTATCAGATCAATGAAGTCTTATTTTAAGATTGTTGCTTCACAACATCAAGGGCTCCTGTGTGGATGATGGGAGAATTCAGTGTCGGATGCTCAGCAGCAATCTTAAGGATCTTGTTTGAGACATCAGACACCATGTCATTGGGAAAAGTACCTTGGTGTTTTTCTTGCTGCAAAAGCGTTTTATCTCATTCACAGCTCCGTCACCCACTAGAGTTTGAGACCAAGTGGTTAGCTCTTTCTGTAGCCCTTTAGCATATGGTTTAGCCCAGGGGTCTGCAAACTTTACTATCAAAAGAGCCATTTTGCCCCCTCTTCCACCTGATACAATTTCTCTGGAGCCGCAAAACATATTTGATGTCACAGCTTATAATGGTTTATATATAGTTACTGTTGACATTTTATTCCTATTGTTACCTTTCCTAAAATTGCAGTTGTTCGCTAATTTCTCACCACATATCAAGCGTACAGGTAAGCCATCATCATGTGAAAGCAAATGAATATGTCCACGAAACACAAATTTTCCTCACTAATTTTTTAGGAGGTATAATCCACCAGCAGTGCGGGTCACCAGCTCCAGATTAGCCGCCTGCAAGGAAAGGCGCTGGGCCGTAGACCAAGGATGTGACGTATATTTTATTTTCACTTAATATTTTTTCAATATCACCTTTATCTCCAAGATAAAATGTTTTCCCTTGTCCCCTGTGCAAAAAAAACACGTTATTTACACATTGTTTATATCATTTTTTGCCAAAGCTACAGGGAGACACTGATAAGGGGCTGAAGAGCCGCATGCGGCCCAGGAGCCGAGGGTTGCAGACCCCTGGTTTAGCCTCATACCTTTTCTCTGGTCCTGGGAGATAATCCTTCTTTTGGGGAGTCAGGATCTTGTGAAAGTGGAGCAAATCTGTTCTCTAGTAAAATCCCTGTGTCTTTGGGCAGTTTGCTCTTACTTTTTGTAGTAGCCTCGGACTGTGGTTGCTTTCTACATTCCTGTTTGATGGCAATGCAGGCCACTCAGTGTCATGATGAGTCTCCGGGTGCTGGGTTCTGCCTGATAACCGTCTTCCCATATTTGAAGAATGGAGTAGTTGTATGGCCACTCGCCGTAATGGTAAGACCTGGTTCTGTGTACAGCCAATTTAGTTTTAAACACAGAGTGTAGATTTGTTGGTCATAGTTTGATAACTGGAAGAACAGATGATGAAGTGTTCCAAACTATAAACGGTAAATCAGTCAGCATGTTTCATTTGAATTCACACATTTGAAAAAATATACAGTATAGGCAATGTGTGAAGCTGAACTTGAATTATAGGCAATCATAGGCTATATCACTATGAAATTTAAAATGTTTAATGTAGCTTGGCTTTCTGTTAAGATGCAACATGAAGGTGGGAGCTTTCTGTAGGGAAGAGACAAATAATATGCTCTATGGAGAGTTAACCGTTAACAACTGGACCTATAAAAACACACTCCATTTCTCAAAAGTGACACCTTTATGAGCTTTGATGCACACACAGTCAAGCCTTTCCATTTGGACTCTTTCACATTAAACCTCACAAGAGAAAGCTGAAATAAATATAAATCTAGGATGAGATGTCATTTGATTACATTGCAGCCTTGTTCACAGCAGCCAGGCAGCACCACTCATGCCCAATACTTTAAAAGAAACCAAAAAAAACAGTCACTTACACAGAAATACATGGGGAAATAGGGTCCAGGTTGAAAATATAGAAATACCCATTTAAAGTACATGTAACTGACATGAATTCAAGATGACCAACTGCTTTTCTCTTAAGTAGATATCTTTTTTCACAGAATTGTGAGTTTCTCACATATATTCTCATATATATAAAATCCCTTTTTAATAAAAGTTATCTTTAATCAGAGGGAGTCTTACTACATTTCTTCATTTAATAAGTGTCTAAGCCTAGTTCAATAACAAGCCAGCTCTCTCTCTCTCTCCCTCTATTTTTTCCATGGCGATATGTTGAGAGCTCTGATGGATGGGTGGTAGGTATGAATGACTGTCTCTATTTATTGAAGGCGGAGGACACAGACGTTGTGTTGTTGGGACAGGACTTAGTCTGTGACCCTGTGACCCCTGCATCTCATGCACACAATTTCAGGTCATTTCATAATGACTGTGTCCCGTCACAGCAGCCCCTTTCACCTGACCACTCACACACTGATGTAGACACACGTGCTGATCAGCCATCATGTCTCTGCTCGCTGTAATGAGTCAGAGTGACATTAATAAGCAAGCAGTAATGACTGCAGGCTGCAGTGTTAAACTCATTTCTCATTATGGGGTCAAACACCAAGGATGCTAAGACACATAGAAAAATGGTCAGTTTTGATACTCTGATGGAGGTCAGAGACATCCAGATGATGGTGCTCATACCATACCTGGTCTCTGGTATCAATTCAATGCTTTTTTAAAAATAAAACTTTACTTTAAGAAACTGAATTACCAAAGTGAGGAGATTCTCTTCTTGGACCTCTCCAGAGCCTTTAATACCATCCAGCCCCCTGTACTTCAGGACAAACTGAACAAGATGGGAGTGGACCCCTATCTGGTGAACTGGGTTAAAGACTACCTCACTGACAGGTCACAGTATGCCAGAGGCTGAAGGACATCACGTCTGACACTGTGGTTAGCAGCACTGGAGCCCCTCCACTGTACACCTCGGACTTCTGTTCTGCCATCTTGGGATGTATCAGGGGTGACAGAGAAGAGGAGTATCAGAGTCTGGTAGGGGACTTTGCTCTATGGTGTCACACTAACCACCTACAGCTCAACACCTCCAAGACAAAGGAGCTGGTCATTGATTTTGGGAGGTCCAGACCAAGACAGCGACCAGTCCTGCTAGAGGGAGCTGAGGTTGAGGCTGTGGGCTCAAACAAATACATCGGGCTGTGGCTGAACAATAAACAGGACTGGACAACCCACAGCAGCCACCTGTGCAGGAAGACACAAAGCAGGTTGTACTTCCTGAGGAGACTGCGGTCCTTCAACATCTGCAGCAAACTGCTGTGGATGTTTTACCAGTCTGTGGTCACCAGTGTCCTCTTCTACACTGTGATGTGCTGGAGGGGGGCAGGATATCCAAGAAGGACACCTCCAGACTGGATAAACTGATCAGGCGGGCCAGCTCTGTAGTGGGCATGAAACTGGACTCAAACTGAAAGTGGCAGAGAGGAGGACACTGCTGTTGGACATTATGGACAATGCCAGCCACCCCCTGCACACCGTCATCAGTAATCAGAGGAGCCTGTTCAGTGGAAGGTTGCTCCTGCCCAAGTGTAGGACCAACAGGCTCAAGAACTCCTTTGTCTGTCAGGCCATCATCCTCAACAACTCCTCGCTAAGGTGGAGGAGGAAATAAAGAGGACAGAAGGGAAGGAGTGGGAGCCACACACTGTGCAAATAATAATCTACTCATACATACATACCTGGACACTTCTTTTTTTGTGCAATAACTTAATCCACCACTTAAGTGCAATAATTTAATGGTACTGCTCATTTCTGTCATATACAGTCATACATATTTTATCTTATACATTTCCTCTACATTTAACTTATCTAATTTTCCTTAAATTTTATTTTACCTGTATTCTTACATCTGCTTCATATATATTTAACTAAGAGTTTATTGTACACTATTTATTGTTTTTTATACTTTCTGTATTCATTTAGCTAAGAGTTTATTGTTTATCTTATACTGTATTTTTATACCTCCCTTGTGTTTTTGTAAGCTGCTGGAAATTCAATTTTCTTGCGGGAGTCATCCCAAAGGGATCAATAAGTCTCTATCCAATCCTGGATAAGCGGTTGAAGATGAGTTAATGAATGAGTGAGTGAGTGACTTCAGGACTTTTCTGACTACACACATTCTTAACATCAAATATATTTACTGAATTAAATTTAGAGATTCTTAAAAGTAAATGTCTCTGAAAGTGTATGATTGTAGAATAGTGTTAAAAAAGTAAACACAAATCTAAATAAATTGTAATATTGAATAACAATACTTGTAGAATCACAATACTTAAAATCTGCAATACATGTCAAATCATTACCCAAGTATGGTGATAGAAAGGCATATTGCCCAACTCTACAGTTCACTAGTAAAATGAGCTACTCACTGGGCTGTGAACTATAAGGGCTCTGTATTACAGCCCTCCCAAAGTTGTTCACAGCAAAGTGCAACTGTGAATGCTAGTTTTAGTCTTGCACACTGCCCATGGGTCTGTTGGTCTTAAAATGAGGTGTGAATATGTGCAGCGTCTTGAGGCAGCAGAATGCAATTGCACCGATGAGTCAAAATGAGTCAAATTAAGCGAAAAAATTTAAACCCTTTGCCCAAGCATTATACTTTGCACTCCAAATTATGTGCCATCTAACTAGCACAAGTAGAGCAAAAATGCACTTTAGACCATGAGACAAAGAACAAAGTAGATCTAATCTTCACTATATGCATAAGAAAATATTTAAACCTGATGTTAACGTCAGATTCTTTTAATAACAAAAAATCTTTTGCTGTGACGAGTTAAGTTAGGTTTTAGGACTAGATGAAATAACTATTATAACTAAATAACTCCTGAGATACAACTACTAAATAATATCTCAGGAGGAAAGCAGAGCCTTTTGTTCAGATCTGCGGCTAACTTCCAGTCACAAGCCCCTCCGAGCTGGCCGATGTCCGATGTTGTATGGACTTTGGCTGGCTTTGCACCTTCTCGGATGAACTCCCTTGCAGATAGGATGGAATGATGGAGGAGGCAGGCCATTGATCTTTACCCGTCTGGTCTCCAAAGTAGCTTCTAGGCACTTCAGGACGTGATTGTGCCGCCAGGTGTAACGGCTTTGTGACAGGCTCATCTGAGGTCTTGTGGATACTCTCAAGCCACATATGGTGTCCTATCTTAGCTGGTCGACTTGCTCTGTGTCCTTAAAGGGTGGAATGGTACCAATGTCTAAGACTCTTAACTGGCTTCTCTGACACTGTTGGTATAGACTCCTCGCCTATATAAAACCGATATTCCGACAGCTCCCCCTTAACGAGCGGAATGAAGGCGGATGATTGATTCTTGAAAGCTGAAACAGTGGAATGCCGTCCAGAGGAGATTGTGTGGAACTGACTTAAAGGCATTTGCGAGGACCAGGACCACGACTTGGAGATCTGTTCCATCCTTTTTGGCTGCTTGGATCTGATTCCATATCATATTTGTGTGCTCCAAGCAACCAGAGAAGCCTGGAATCCCTGCTTTCTGCACCAAAGTATCAATGTAGTGGTTCTTTTCCAAGTAGACTGCCAGCCTGTGAGCCACTACACTGAAGAAGATTTTGCCTTCAACGTTCAGGAGGCTGATTTGGCAAAACTGACTGATGCCCACAGAGTCCTTTTCCTTGGGGATTAACATGCCTCCTGCCCTCCACCATGCAGTTTAAACTGCTTGTTCCTGCCACACCACCATCATCAACCTTCATGGAAAGCGTAAAACTTCTGGTGTGTTCTTACAAAGCGGATGTGGGACTTGGTTTTGGTTGCAGTTAGTACTATGTAAAAGTATTTAATTACTACTAATACTACTGTAGGTCATGAACAATGAGATGATGGTATCATTAACACACACACACACACACGCACACACACACAGATAGACACACAAACACATATACACTACTGTCTGTCCAAATGCTATAGTTATGAATACGTTTTAGCAAAGACTTGTTATAGACTTGTTTATAGGACACATTACAGAGAAATATCCAGGGAATTAACAGTGCATACATTATGTAGACCTGACATGCTCATGATTCACAATATAAGACAGCTGCAGTAAAAAGGGTTATCAGTCAGAGTGTAGTAGTGACTGAAGAAGTTTGGAAATTCCTGCAATTCTCTCAGAAACACTTTTAAACGTTATTGCAGAACATTTGGCACACAAGAAGTTGGCAGTAGTGACACAAACAAGAAGTTGGCACTATCTTTGCAAAGCTTTCACTCATGACCAGCATTGCTCACTGGCTAGACAGGAGCTCATTGTATCTATGTGTAATGTACTCAGCTTAATGCACTTGCCTAAATTTGTTGAGCTATTTTAATTACTACTTTACCTTTTACTTCTTTGCCTCAGAGATTTGTCAAAAGCCTGTTATGTAATGTTTCTGTCACTCATTCTGTCTTATATTCCAGAAGCAGGAGTAGTTTTCTGGGTGAGGAAACGTAATATGTTTTAAGTCAAAAGGTAAATATGAAGTAAAGATTTGGACAAAGGAAAGGTAGATTTATCCCTATTCATACATCAGTCCCTTAAACGAAATGTACCGTAATTTCCGGACTATAAGCCGCTACTTTTTTCCCTCGTTCTGGTCCCTGAGGCTTATACAACGGTGCGGCTTTTCTACGGCTTACGGTAACCAGGGGCGCGCACTACCGAGGATGCGCGAGACCGAGGCAGACATCTGGCGCCAGGTAACGAGAGCAAAACAAAGAGAAGGAGAGCGTCAGCGACAGTTTGCGCGAAGGAGGTGTTCATGCAAACACCCTCAACATGGAAAACAAACGGAGAAGTGCATATGATGCTGCTTTTAAGTTAAAGGCAATCGATCTGGCTGTCAAAGAAGGAAATAGAGCTGCTGCACGTACCCTTGACATCAATGAATGGCTGGTTATTTCGATAACGTAAACGGCCGCGGGACTGCACTTTTACTGCCGTGTTACAGGCGAGCACTTTGTATTACTTTGCACCGTTGTATTATTTGTACTCTGCACGAATGCTGTTCGCCATGTCAAAGATGTGAAAGTTTGATTGAATGATTGAAAGATTTATTGTTAATAAATGGGTCGCTTTGCGTTCCCAAACAGTCATCTGTGTCCCGACAATCCCATCCGTGGTAGCAGGAACCCCTATATACTACGGTAATTACACATCAAAACGCCTGCGGTTTATAGTCGGGTGCGGCTTTTATATGGAGCAATCTGTATTTTCCCCTAAATTTAGCTGGTGAGGCTTATAGTCAGGTGCGCTTTATAGTCCGGAAATTACGGTAGGTTATTCATTACAACTACATTCAAATTCTTTTTAATGTTCACATGGATTTTTTTCACAGTCAGGAGATGACTGTGCTTGGGAAAAAAAATGTGTGCTGTCACAAATCACAAATGCCAGTGCAAACGTGTCACACCATTCTCTGCAGTAAAACTAATTATCAGCAAATAGTTCAAATCCAATCAAGCTTGCTTAAAATTTTTTCTCTAGACTGTATTCTTAAAAACAACACGCCAACTTGTGTTTTTGTGTTTGATATTTAGAGTAGAGGCACAAAGAGACAGACACAACATGTAAGACAGGTCCTGTGCTGTCAGGGGAGAGTAAGACAGGCTGCAGGTCACTCTATAAACCCTCCTTTATGGGGAAGCGGGGCACAACATATCTCCCCCAGGACCACCTCATGAATGAACCACTCAGCTTTCCCCTCAGTCTGGTTTGGTGTGTGTGGCTGTGTGTGTTGAAGGAATCATGCCGGTTTAAGTTCCTGAATATAGTCAGTAGAGTTCATAGTCAGTAAATATCTAACATCCTTGATATGAAACATTTTTAATAACACTGTCTCTGTTGCTTTGCTTGTACCTTTGCACACAGACACACACACACACACACACAGACACACACACACACACACACACACACACACACACACACACACACACACACACACACACACACACACACACAGACACGCATACACTCACACAGGCACACACAGACACACACACATACACACACACACACACACACACAAACAGACACACACGACCCGGGGCCTGTTTCACAAAGCAGGTTTAACAAACTCTGAGTCTAACCCTGAACTCTGAGTTGATCTACTCTGAGATAGGAAACTCTGAGTTTTCGGTTTCAGAACAGCAGATTTGCGTTAGGTTGATCAACTCAGAGTAGTTTGACCTGGAGTTAAGCGAGTGCACCCCAAATAAAAAAAGACAGCATCAATGGAGCCCTGATTCGACGAGTCACCCTGGCAACGGGGATGCGAAGGGCTACGCTACAACTGCAACTGTAAATATTAATGTGCTCATACGGAGAGTTTGAGCAGGTTTACACCGCTGCTGCAGCAAAAGAGAGGGAGACGGTGCGGGAGGACATTGCGGCTCGGGTCAGTGCATAAGTTTAAATGTAGTCCTGTTGCAATCACAGTATTATCACAGAGGGAACTGCTTGAGTGGGAGCCTATTAATTTATTTCATTTAAGTGCATTCCCACGGGGGAGAAGCGCACTTGGCAGCAGCTTAAGATGAAACATAAAAACATTGTTCAAACAGGTAAAACATCGGCACAATCTCATGGTGACGCCTCATTTTGAGCATGTTTTACATGGTAATGTAAATATTACCGTAAGTGGCTGTTTTATATGTTGTATAAAAAAACCTTCCTTTTGCAAAAAAAAACGCAGCGCAACACACAATATCTGCTGTGATATAAAACGGTACCACTCAAAAAGAGAATTGCCTGGAAATGCAAGAACATCTATAATCAATAATTTGATAATCATCTCCCGACTAATATTTAATTCTCTGTAGTAATGCTGCAGCTTCATCCACGGGATCATTATCAAAAGGACATGCCATGGTAGTGAAATAGTTGCCACCTAATATAACTTCTAATGTCTGATTTTTGCAATGAATGAAAAAACTGACGACAGAACTATACTACGCCAAAACTCGCCCGCTGACTGAATGAATGAGGAAATCAAACACTGTGTGTGGCTGAAAGAGGGCGGAGACAGAGAGAAACTCAAGGTTTTCTGGTCGGGACCAGGTTAGTTTCAACTGACCGGGAGGTTAAGTTACCTCTCTTTGTGAAACAGGCTAGAGTTACCCCTCTGTCTCTGGTTTGAGTTACCTCCCTTTGTGAAACGGAAAACTCAGAGTTTCCCTCATTTCAGGGTTAACAGACTCAGAGTTTTCACTAAACCTGCTTTGTGAAACAGGCCCCCGGTTGCGAACAATCAAAACATACGAACGCACGTGCATTTAACCGCCTAACAGAAAACAGTGACAGACAGACGTGCAAATGCTCTAAGTGTAGTACGCAGCTTCTTGTTACGCATGATGAAGTCTGCGCACACACTCACATATGAAAAAATCTTTAGTATCTTCATGCGAGCGTTTATGCGTGTGTTTGCAAAAAATGCATAACTGTTACGCATAGTCACTCTGCATAGTGTGATTACCGGCGTGCAGCAGTCACCCGCTGCTTTGTTGACACGCTCAGTCGACAGCTGCGTACGTATTGAACTGAAACGTATGGACCTCCATACACACACGCGCACACACACACACACACACACACACACACACACACACACACACTATCTCTCTCTCTCTATCTCTCTCTCACACACACACACACACCCACACACACACACACGCAAACAGTTGTCCCCCCTGCCAAACAAACAACCGTGGTATGCCCAGATACTCATTGGTAGTGAGATCCCATCACACTGAGACCCTTTAGCTCCATATTGGTGAAATGTATCTTGTTCCCTTATACGAACTACACATTGGGATATAGTACATTTCATTTCACTTTAAAGGAAAAGAACACAGGTTTAGTCATCTTATGATATGTGACTGCCAGTATGTACAGCCACCTCCACAGCTTTCTCTTTTTTTTCTTGTCTGACTGAGAGTTTTACTTTTAGAATCAACTCAATTTTCCAGAAAAGCATTACACTTATAAATGTAAAACTTAGACAAAATTTCCATCTTCGTGTGTTAGGTCAAGAGATAGGTCCAGGATGTTTAACTTAGCCTAGTTAGCAAACAGACTGAGCAGGGGGAAAAACAGCTAACTAGCCTCCCCAAAAAGAAAATAAACATCTTTAAGAACTCTAACTGCTGCACATTCACTTATATCTTCACTGCTGAACTTTAACCCTCTGAGGTCTAAGGCCATTTTCTCGATTTTGCATACTTTTTAAAATACCCCTTTTAAGGGTACTTGCATATAACATAATACCCAAGTGTTTTATATGGAAATGTTCAGAACAAACTCAGCTCTATGTATAGTGACATATTTGTCCTAGAGCAATGTGTAAAGAGATTATTTGGCCCAAATGCTATAATTAATTTTCTGCTTTTTCAAATTCTTCATATCTCTTGTGAAAGGTACTTTATTCATGTGGACGAGTGTTGTGGGAGCTTGAAAGAGTTTCCAAAGTCTTAGGTCCACACAAGTTGTGTTATATATGAATAAATAGTAGGAATGATGGTAAATGGGGTTGAATGGAAAGTAGGGGGTGTGTTTTTATGTTATATTTAGCTGTGCGTGTGCTGGTGAGGTGAAGGGAGATATCACAGAAAAGGGATGTTCAGTGGGGGGGGGGGGGGGGAGGGGTGTGGGGGGGAAATCTAGAATTAATTTCTGCTTTTGCAATTCTATAAAAGACAGTTTCATCTGCACAGAACTACTGGGGTGCTTGTGATGTGGGTGGGGTGAACATATCCATTCATCCAGACGAGGGGTGTCAAACTGATCCAGTAAAGGGCTGCTGTGGCTGCAGGTTTCCACTTTTGTGATCTGCTGCCAACGTCAGGATGCAGTAAAAGGATCAGACTAACTTTCTGATGGTAGTGGGTGGGTCGTTTTTAGTGATTTTCGGAGTGTTTATTGGTTAGTTTCACAGAAAATGATGGCGGACAACACAGTCCACCAACCACATACTGTGAAGCAAATGATGGCGGTCATAAGTGCTCCTTCCTGTCTTCTAATTGTCCGTGTGAGTGACCTATGAGCTTGCTGTAAAAATAATGCGGAAGGGAAGAGTCTGCTGTCTCTGGCAATATATAGATCACGTTTGTATGCTGTATAATCGCTAAGATATTGATATAGACAGTGAAAAAATATCACTAGGACGCGCCGGCGCGGTCGTCAACCGCAGAGGGTTAATTCTCCTCTGCTCAGATATCTGTCTCTCGTCTTCTCACACTGCATCAACCATCAATCTCTCTTACTTCAGCAGCATCCCCAGAAGGACCTGTCCCACCAACAACCTAGAATATATCCCATGAGCTGGTGCAAACCTTTTATTGAACAACTGCCAAAAAAATTCACATCACTGCAGGTATGAATTGTTTTTGGAAATATATTCACAGGCGAGTATTTCACTTTTTCTTGTTGGTTATTTGTCATGCCCCCAGTGTGTAAAGGCCTTAAGAGTCTACAGCCATGTTAGCAGCTCCTTGAGGCTGTACTTTGGCAGAGTGGTGATTTAAGCTAAATGCTAATATTAACATACTATTACGTTCATAATGACAATGACATTTACTAATTGGCATTAAACACAATGTACAACACAGGCTGATGGGAATGTCATATTTTTGAATCAAATAATTGTACATTGGATATGGATCTGATGATAATACTAGAAGAAAAGTTAAAGTTAATTACAATAATCAACGCTATTACAATTCCTCCTGACTTGTCTATCAGTACAAAATTTCCATTGGTTTACAGGTGCTTGGTGCAAGAGGAATGTTACAGGCTTTGCACTTTGCAAAGATACAAATCCATCACTAGCAATGATGAAGAAAGAAGAAAATAATGATATCAGATTACCTATATTAACATTACAAAAATATATGACACAAGCCCAGACACAGGGAATCCTTTCCAATCCCATCTAATATATTTGAGAAAGACAAGGATATAGAATTTTTTTATATTCAACAACATGTATTTTCTCACTGTAAGAAGGAGGAACATTATCGCAGAGAAAGGAGTCTCTGTTTTCACCTTGTGGAAGAAGAACCAGAACCAGACTAGACGTCACCCCTCAGCTCTGGGCTGACGTTTGGCCATTTGTCTCAGTGAGTCATGAAATAAGAAAGCCAAGTTCCGGATACACACACAAAGACACGCACGCACGCTTGCACGCACGCTTGCACGCACGCTTGCACGCACGCTTGCACGCACGCTTGCACGCACGCTTGCACGCACGCACACACACACACACACACACACAGCCAATAGCAATTCTGAAATTAGATAAATAAATCACTCCTTACTGTAATTTTGTACTAGCAAGGGACCTTCCATTCATCATGGGTGACAGTCTGGAAGTGGGCTGAGCAGCCAACATAATACCAAAAGGTCATAATGGCTAACATAATAAAACCAAATGTAAATATACTATAGATGGAGCAGGTAGCTGTCTGAGAATAAATGTGCAATGAATTTTAACAAGTAATTTCATATCGGGTGTTCAATTTTATTTTCTTAAAGCAGAAAAAATAAGTAATGTCAATGAACTTAACTTGTTTCAAACATTTTCTTTAGGATATAAATCAATTGTCAATTACAATTTAATCTGAATAACTGTGAATGAGCAACTATTAAGCTTAAGATGACTACTGATAGCAACACTTCTCTGACTATAAGGAGCGGCCGCTGGTAAGTGTGTGTATCAAAAGCTGCAGTGGAAACAAAGGATTACTTTATCATTATCTTTTTTTTATTTATGTACTTTTTAAGTACATAAAAAATTTAATTAAATTAGTCAATGTACTAAATCTGTTTTTTATTCATTTTTTTATTTAATTTAGTCAATGTACTAAATCTATTTTTTATTTGTTTATTTTTAAATTAATTTAGTCAATGTACTTAATCTACTTTAGTACATTCATGAAACAAAACCAATAACGAGGTTGCCGTAGTGACGGATAAACAGGAAGAGACTGAGTGACATTAGCTGTCCTCCTGGATGCCTCTATGTTTAGT
The DNA here is from genome assembly GCF_963691815.1 of Echiichthys vipera. Classification (NCBI taxonomy): domain Eukaryota; kingdom Metazoa; phylum Chordata; class Actinopteri; order Perciformes; family Trachinidae; genus Echiichthys; species Echiichthys vipera. The sequence goes on along the minus strand of NC_139825.1, from coordinate 11,282,880 downwards.
TTTTCATGACGGTGTCAAACATAACGTTACCTATCTGATCAGTCTGTGTAGTTTTGTTTCAGTAAATGTGTCTGTCGCGTTCTGTTTGTTGCTTGTTGTTTCGGTAACAGGAAGAGAGAGAGTAACCGCTTAACATTTAAACATCAGCTAGTTCTACTAAAGCACTCACAGCTCTCCTTCTTTCAGCCGCTTTCTCGCTAATTCCATAGTGTTAAACGTTACACGCTGTTAGCCAATTTAGCTTAGCAGTTAGCTTTATGGCTGGTGATGGCTTCCCCCGCTCTCTCTCCTGCTCTCTCTTGCTCTGAGTGTCTTATGTTTAGCTACTCCTCTGCCTCCTTTAGTGATAATGGTAAATGTAATAAGTGTAGTGTATTTGTAGCGCTGGAGGCGAGGCTCAGTGAGTTAGAGGCACATCTCTGCACCATGGAAGCTCAGTCTTGTGCTACGGTAGCTAGCCGGCCACCTATAACTTTAGCCGGTGCATAGTGTAGCGTTAGCTTCTGCTAACCCTCCCCCAGCAATCCCTGAGCAGCCAGGGTCCTCCTGGGTGACTGTGAGAGGAAAGCATAGTTCTAAATCAAAGCCCATGGTTAACCATCCACCCGTTCACGTTTCAAACAAGTTTTCTCCACTCAGTGACATACTTGCTGAGGAAACAACACTGGTTATTGGCAGCTCCATTCTGAGAAACGTGAACTTAGCGACACCAGGGACCATAGTAAAATGCCTCCCAGGGGCCATAGCGGGCGACTTTGAGTCCTATTTGAAACTGCTGGCTAAGGATAAACGTAAATATGGTAAGATTGTTATTCATGTCGGCAGTAATGACACCCGATTACTTCAATCGGAGGTCACTAAAATTAATGTGGAGTCTGTGTGTGCATATGCAAAAACTATGTCGGACTCCGTAATTTTCTCTGGTCCCCTGCCCAACTTGACTTGCGATGACATGTATAGCCGCATGTCATCATTCCGTCCCTGGCTGTCTGGATGGTGCCCGGTAAATAATGTGGGCTTCTTAGATAATTGGCAGTCTTTCTGGGGAAAACCTGGTCTTATTAGGAGAGATGGTATTCATCCTACTTTGGAGGGTGCTGCTCTCATATCTAAGAACCTGGACGCAGGTGTTAGCGGTCTAAAACCATGCCAACCCAGTGTTTGGATCAGGAAGCAGAGTCGCAGTTTAATACACCTCTCTGCGCTGCCCTTATCGCAGGTGCCCAGGAAGCAGAGTGGCAGTCTAACACACCTCTCTGCGCTCCCTGTGGAGCATTTTCCAGCTGAGTATGGTAAACAAACGCTGTGTGCCCCACGATCGTATAAATTAACCAGATCAAAAATGAACAGAAGAGGCGCTATACAGAAAAACTTGATACAAATCAACACCGAATCTGCGATAATGCAACAAAATTAGAAAATAAAATGTGGACTTTTAAACATCAGATCTCTATCATCTAAAGCTGTATTAGTAAACAATCTGATATCAGATAATCATATTGATTTACTCTGTCTGACTGAAACCTGGTTGTGTCCTGAAGAATATGTTAGCCTAAATGAATCCACTCCTCCCAGTCATATTAATACTCATATTCCTTGAGGCAGTGGTCGAGGAGGAGGTGTTGCAGCTATTTATAATTCAGGCCTATTAATAAACCCTAAACCTAAACTAAATTATAATTATTTTGAAAGTCTTGTTCTTTGTCTTTCACATTCAACCTGGAAAACTGTGCAGCCAATTATACTTGTTATAGTGTACCGGGCTCCTGGTCCGTACTCTGAATTTCTATCGGAATTCTCAGAGTTTCTGTCAAATTTAGTCCTTAAATCTGATAAAGTAATCATTGCAGGAGATTTTAATATTCACATGGACGTTGTTAATAATAGCCTTAGTACTGCGTTTATCTCTCTATTAGATTCGATTGGTTTTAGTCAGAGTGTACATAAACCTACTCACTGTTTTAATCACACCCTGGACCTTGTTTTGGCTTATGGTGTGGAAATCAATGACTTAATAGTCTTTCCACAGAATCCTATTTCATCAGACCATTATTTAATAACTTTTGAATTCGTATTACAGGACTACTCACCTCTGGGAAAAAGTTTCTACACTAGATGTTTATCTGATAGTGCTGTAACTAAATTTAAGGAATCGATTCCAATGCCTTATCCTAATATTCAAGATTCTTGCACTAATGTTAGTTTCTCTGAAATTGATCACCTTGTTGACAGTGTTGCAGGCTCACTACGAACAACACTCAACTCTGTTGCTCCATTAAAAAAGAAGATAATGAAACAGAGGAAGTTAGCTCCGTGGTAGAACTCACAAGCCCGTGAACTAAAACAAATATCGCAAAAATTGGAAATTAAGTGGCGTTCTACTAAATTGGAGGAATCTGGCTTAGTTTGGCATGAAAGTCTAAAAACATATAGGAAGGCCCTCCGTAATGCCAGAGCCGCCTATTACTCATCTTTAATAGAATAGAATAGAATAGAATGACTTTAATGATCCCAGACTGGGAAATTATTTTGTAACAGCAGTAGTAGTGGGTCAGCAAATAAAAACTTTGTACATAACAAAAATAGAATCCAATATATACATAGTGTATATATACAGTGCACAGTGTGCTAAAACAATAATAATATATACAAAAAATATGCAAAATATACTATAACAATAATAATATATACAAAACAAAACAAACAAAAAAAAACAGTAGAGAGAGGGAATGTTATGATGCAGCGTCTGTATCTGGGCAACAGCGGAGTGGATGACGTCACAGGCCAGCGCTGCATCAGCTGAAGGAGGAACGTACACACCGATAATGATGGCAGACCTCCTCCTTTTTTCTTTCCGCTGCTTGTCACGTCCCTGTCCGTCCGAACAGTGCTGAAACCAGGAATGGCCACGCTGTGGTCCGGGATGTGTGAGTGAAGCCATGTCGCCGTGAATAGAGGAGAATAAGAACAATCCTAGATTTCTTTTCAGCACTGTAGCCAGGCTGACAGAGAGCCACAGCTCTACTGAGCCATGTATTCCTATAACCCTCAGTAGTAACGCGTTCATGACCTTCTTTAATGACAAAATTATAACTATTAGAGACAAAATCAACTCGCTTGGCACCAATTTTTCTTCAAACCCAGGAACCTTAGAAACAACTTTACGACCTGATATATTCTTGGACTGCTTTGCTACAGTTGACCATAAAAAATTAACATCTACTATTTCAGCATCAAAGCCTTCTACTTGTCTCCTAGACTCTATTCCAACTAGGTTACTTAAAGAAGTGTTACCTTTAGTTAGCACTCCTGTATTAGATATAATTAACATGTCTTTATCAGCAGGTTATGTACCACAGTCTTTTAAAGTAGCTGTAATTAAACCTCTTCTTAAAAAGCCCAGTCATGATCCTGAGGTTCTAGCTAACTATAGACCTATATCTAACCTTCCTTTACTCTCTAAGATCCTCGAGAAATTAGTCGCCAATCAGCTGTGTGACTTTTTACATAATAATGAGTTATTTGAGGACTTCCAGTCAGGATTTAGAATGAATCATAGCACAGAGACAGCACTGGTAAAAATTACTAACAACCTTCTAATAGCTTCAGACAAAGGACTTGTCTCTGTACTTGTTTTACCAGATCTTAGTGCAGCCTTCGACACTATTGACCATCACATCCTGCTAAAGAGACTGGAGCATCTAATTGGCATTAAAGGAACCGCACTGAGCTGGTTTAAGTCATATTTATCAGATAGATCTCAGTTTGTACATGTTAATGACAAATCCTCCATGCACACTAAAGTCAGTCACGGAGTCCCACAGGGTTCTGTCCTTGGACCGATTCTTTTTACCTTAGATATGCTTCCCTTAAGAAATATTATAAGGAAGCACTCCATAAACTTTCATTGTTATGCTGATGATACACAATTATATTTGTCGATCAAACCAGAAGAAACCGACTAGTTAGATAAACTTCAAATGTGCATAAAGGAAATAAAAAGCTGGATGACCTGCAATTTTCCGATGTTAAACTCAGATAAAACTGAAGTAATTGAACTTGGCCACGAAGGCCTCCGAAACTCAATAGCTAAAGATATTGTTCCTCTGGATGATGTTGTGTTGTCCTCCAGCACCACAGTAAGGAATCTGGGTGGTAATTTTTGATCAGGATATGTCCTTCGATTCTCACATAAAACTAACGACAAGGACTGCATATTTTCACCTGTGTAATATTGTGAAAATTAGGAACATTGTGTCTCAGAAAGACAGGCTGGACTACTGCAACTCCTTATGATCAGGCTGCTCCAATAAGTCTGTTAAGAGTCTCCAGTTGGTCCAAAATGCTGCAGCTCGTCTACTAACTAAAACAAATCAAAGAGAACATATTTCTCCTGTATTAGCTTCTTTGCACTGGCTACCTGTAAAATCTAGAATAGAATTTAAAATCCTTTTCCTTACCTATAAAGCTCTTATTGGTCAGACTCCGTCGTATCTTAAAGAGCTCATAGTACCGTATTACCCGACTAGATCGCTGCCCTCTGAGAATGCAGGACTACTTGTCATTCCTAGAGTCTCCAAAAGTAGAATGGGAAGCAGAGCCTTCAGCTACCAAGCTCCTCTCCTGTGGAACCTTCTCCCAAGTGTTATTCGGGAGGCAGACAATGTCCCTATATTTAAGAGTAAACTCAAAACTTTCCTTTTTGATAAAGCTTACAGCTAGGGCTTACGAGCCCTTAGCAATGTTGTTATTTTTAAGCTGATTTTGTTCTGCTTACTTATGCTGCTATAGGCCTAGTCTGCCGGGGGATAATACTTTTCCTAATACTCTGACCTTCTCTCCTCTCTGTCTGTATCATTCATCTCTCATCAATGCATGTTACTAATTCAACTTCTTCCCTGGAGTTGTTTGTGCTTTGTCGTCTTGCAGGTATCTGCTGATCGTGGTGGTGCCTGCTGCCATGGTCCTGCATGACGCTTCCTGCTACTATTATAATCTATAACATTAGCTGTGCTTGTTTCTACTACTCTGCTGTATTAACTGCCATAACATATAAGTCGTATTCACATTACTATAGATATTATTATAGTTACTGGAAGTGTATCTGTCTCTGTCTCTGTCTTTGTGTCTGTCTTTCTCTCTCTCTGTCCATCTGTTTGTCTTTTCTCTCTTTATCTCCTCTTTTCTTCCTCCCCAACCGGTCAAGACAGATGGCCGTCCTCCACAGAGCTGGATCTGTCAACGTTCCTGCCTGTAATAGGGAAGGTTTTCGTTGCCACCTTACTCTACGGGGGAATGAAAGTCATAGAGTGTGGTCTTTACCTTGTTTGTAAAATTTCCTGAGATAACTTTTGTTATGATTTGGCACTATAAATAAAACTGAATTGAATTTAATTGAATTGAATTAAGGTGCAGTCAGATCAGCTTAGAAATACAGTGCATTTGCACTGTAGCAGAAAGCAGTTGGAAATAGTGTAGCAGCTAACCAGGATAGCAGGCTAACCACAGCGTTCAAAAAGTTGAAAATGACTAATGGAATCTTATGTAACACGTTATTGTCATTACCTTTTATCGCCATCATTGTACTAAACCATCCATGTAGCAACTGCCTTACTCTGCTGCTTGTGCTCCCCTTCACCATTAAGACAAGGATAGAAACAGTCAGTCCATCCTGACCACAGCCTAGCCCCTCAATTTTTTTTAGAGAAAACAAAAACTATATCCTTTAATACGTCATTATGATGGGCTTCATTGGAAACTAGAACTAAAAGATGCAAAGGAATTATTCAAAATGATTGGGTTTGTCACTAAGCCCACAGGGGGCTCCACTCACAATACATCCTAATGTAAAACTGGTTGTAACTCAGTCTAATTTGCTTTCATAACTAACACAAAGGGTTGACATCAGCTTCCTTTGTTAAAGGAACTCTGACCAACAGTGTCTTGAAAGATATCAGACCACACTAATTGGGGATTTTTAAAGAAGCAGAAATTATGATGACTTTGTTGCTTCTGTTCAAGCCTGTCATATCAGCTCTGGTCTAGTTGAAGGACACCAAATTCACCATAGACTCGACTTTAGCTGATATAGGCAAAACCAGTGTCAGAAAGTTTTTACATCTTTCCGAAATTGAAAATCTAACAAGGGATTAGCCAGGTATGTGGTGTTCAGACAACTTCTTCCATCATTTTGCATTTGCATCCCTGAGTGCAACACTATGGAAACCTTTGAGGAGAGACTGCCCAAAGTCTTATTGTATGATTCATCACATCTTACCCTTTGCCTCAGGGACGTTTGGTACGAACCAGTTCATTTTAAGCACTCCATGACCTTAAGAACAAGGAGACAAATAATTTGTTATCAATTATTCACACTTTATGTTAGTTTATCCAAACCTCTCTATAGACATACTGATGTAAACACTTTCATTACAAGCTATCAGGGTAAGGCTTGAGAGTTTGCTATTTGTTTATTACAGTATTAAATAATTACATTATGCCTCGAGTACATAATGTCCAGGGCAGGTTTTACTGCACATGATGGACAGCAAGGTTGGTGGTCAACCAGAAATCCATTTCAGACACAAAGTCGCTGAAACGTTTTACTGCTTTGAGAAATGGTGCTGTTTACAACCTCAGTTCACCCACACACACACACATACACTGAGAAGGTGATTACTGACAGAACTATGTGCTTACTTTAAATGTTTCCAGTCAAAATTATCCAGGAATGAAGATTGACACTCTAGGATTAAAACCGACAAGGAATTACAGTTAATGCACACAGTCAGTCTCTCTCTCTCTCTCTCACACACACACACACACACACACACACACACACACACACACACACACACACACACACACACACACACACACACACACACACACACACACACACAATGGTACTTTAAAATTAGAGGGCCAGATTCTGACAGCGACAGCATATTAAAAGGATACTGAGCTTAACCAAGGTTTGATGAGTGTGTGTGTGTGTGTGTGTGTGTGTGAGAGAGAGTCAGTCTATGTGTTATGTTAACGTAACTGCCATAAACACACACAGACACACATACACAGACCACAATTACCACATTGTCAGAGCAGAGCAGCATCAGTCAAATTAATGCTGAGCTGCTGAAAACCAAACTGTTTTCTCTCTCTCTCTCTCTCTCTCTCTCTCTCTCTCTCTCTCTCTCTCTCTCTCTCTCTCTCTCTCTCTCTGTCTCAACTCACTGACAGATCTTGTAAAGATCCTCCTGGAGATTCCCCATATGCCTCTTACATTACAAAGTTATGGATTATCTCCATGGTACTATCTGTTTGTTGACAGCAGAGATAGCCAAATTGGTTAGCATTGGCTTGACCAACACTGCATGGGGACAACCAAAAATACTAAATAGATTATTTGATTTGTTTTGCAGATGATCCACAAACATGCGGTTTGGATGGGACTCTGAGGAAATTGCTGTTTACCCTGCTGACACAGGTTTTCCCATTCATTCATTTTTTTGGGTCATTTTGGGGCAGACACCGAAAACACAACAATGCCATGTTATCACCATATTATCATCAATTTTTATTTGTGTTTCTTTCCACCTGATGTATGTAAACACAATATTCCAACAGACTTTGCTTTGCTTTTGAATTTGCTTTCCAACCTTTGCTGACATTATTTTTCTCCTTAGCTGCTAAACTTTGTCTAAATTTGTCTGTGTTTTGGCAGGAAACACACAGTGGTTTTTCAGAGCTGGAAAAAGGAAATGATGAACTGAAAGATGCTGAATCCCTTCTCAGAGTTGACGGTAATTGCTGAGTCGGATGAAAATTATTGTGATTTCATCAATGTAAGCACCACTTTGACATGTGTGATCATATATTAATAAAAGAAATTATAAGGTCCCATGAAGAATATAACACATTGAACATAAATATTTCCATTTAATGTGCTTTACCTGAGTTAGCCTTATCTGGCACTGCAGCATGACTGTCGCAATAGAGAAAACCCAAAATAATTGCACAAACTGAATGTTGTGCAAAAATCCATCTTGTTAGACTACAAGTAATGTGTCGGTGTTCCAAGCAAACATGAGCTGGCACAAAGTGCAGATGCTGCAATAACAACACGATTTATCAGAAGTGTAGAATTTTTTCTTAAATGAGAGAAGAGAAAGGCACTGAAGGCTTTTCTGATGGAAAATATATTTTCTCTCCTCTTCTGAAGAAGTTGACAGACAGGTAGTTAGAGTATGTTTGCAATTGCCTGCCCTTTACAATCACTTTCCACTTTTGTTTTTTAGATGGTTCTGTGAAATAAACCATCTGACGAGCTAATTAACGATTGCAGTCAAAATTCAAAATGCTGTATGAATAGAGTGGCTGCAATGCATTCTGGTCTGTGCTGGTAAGGAACTTGAATCTCTTCTATGACTTGATAAAATGGTGCCTTCTGAGAGCCAACAAAACAGATTTGTGAGCTCTCTTTTACACTGCATTGTAGCTACCCTGTTGACGTCAGGCGGTCACATCCAGCTGCAACACCAGCCCCAAAGTTGACTCAGGGACAAAGGATATATTTTTAACAGAATTTGTCCTCTAACTGGCGACTAAATTGTCCTCAGCTAACCAACTGTCCTCACTGAGCGAAGCACCAGTCGTTACTTTAGTCACTCATTACAGGTGTTACTGCTACTACTTCATTTTACAGCTACAACATGGTCCCCATTACTGAACTGTTCTGAATCAACCTGAACGATACAGCTGTGTGTGTGTGTGTGTGTGTGTGTGTATGTGTGTTTGTTCAGAGGTTAACAACCTGTGCTCTCACTTGCATGCAGAGCCAAATCTTTCGGGTTTGGCTCTAATATTGTTAAACAGTGGATATGCAGTAGAGTTGCTGCATTGTGTGTTTGTGTGTGAGTGTGTGTGTGGATGGCTCCATAGCAGTACAGAGCAAACAACAGCTATGCTAATATCATCCATTCGAGCATCCTACCAAGCTACATATGAGCAGTGTTTTGTCAGCTGCTGTGGGCTGTTGTGGTTCTTCTGAATGCTTCCCACAACGCAGCCACGGAATATGGGCCTGTTGCTACACAACAGAGGACAGCATGAATGTGGTCTGCATTCAAGCTCAAAGATTAGTTTAACAACTAGAACAACTACAGAGAATAATCAGGTTGTTGAACTAATGTTCTTGAACTGCATATTCAATATACAGTTTCTATCCAGTTTGTTCATTTCAGGAAGTAGTAACCTGCAGAACCATATTTATGTAATGCCTGGCGGGAAGGCCAGAACCGGTTGTCTCCAACCAGTCCATTCATTCCTGATTATAGATACCTCAAAAGGCATTTAACCTACTTTTAGTATACCATGGTTACTTGGCAAAGATAAAAAAAATCAAGACCATTCATTTATATTTTTGCAATACCAAATTTGCAATTGTTTTTCAAAAAATAACTCAGAGCCTGCTCACACTGTCCTTTTGGCCGCGGCCAAAACCGTTTTTTCAGTTAAAGTCTAGTACCTTTAAGCAGTGTGAGTGGACCCGCTCCACGCTCAACTGCGGCCAGCGGACCGTCCACGGCCCGCTTGAAAGACGTGGGCTTTAGCGGAGCCGTTTGCACATGTACGAGCACGAGCGTGCGCACGTGTACGAGCACGAGCACGAGCCTTACGGCAGTAGCGTTATGTCCGCCTGTTCGGACATGTAAATAGAAGGACGGACCATGCGCGGACATTTAACAACAACAACAATGCCGGTGAAAGGTTCATGTTGGTGTGGTGCGGAGGTGGAGTGTTTACTGCAGATTTGGTCGGATGAAAATATTCAAAAACAGCCGACAAGACGCACAAAAACTCTGAGGTCTGTGGAAAGATTTGTAAACAAAGCCACACACACGCGATCAATGCGTGTGACGTGTTACGGCGTGATGTCGTATGGACAGCAAGAAGCATTGGCCGGCCCTGGCAGTGTGAGTACAAACGGGGCTGGGGCGCAGGGGGGAGAGGGAGGGGGGACAAGTACCCTAAAGTCCGGGTCTCGGTCCGGGAGGACAGTGTGAGTACGCTCTCAGTTTCCCAGGCAACACCTGAGGGTTTAAGTATTAGGCCACCTGGGACAATTATTCCCATTATAAGGTTCTTATGCTATGGAAACATTGTTTACTGTTCCAGTAAATAGGACAGACTTAAGATATGACTTGAATACAATAGATAGCTCTATTCTGCTCAGCTCATAGAAGCCTTACGCCATTGCTAACATTTTGCTAGCAAGATTCAAAGTCAATAACACTTTGTTCTGCTGACAAACTGTAAATGTAATGTAAGTTTAACAACAAGACAAGCTTTCTCTCCATGTCTCTAGTCCCCAAATAAATGTGGTGGATACATATATATATATTTTTTTTTTTTTCTCCATATTTGTTGTAAAGCACTCTTTCTACATTGGCTACACTTATCATTCAATATGCCCCTTATTTACATGTTGTTACCTAAATACCAGTTCATGTCAAAATATATCATGATGACAACCAGGAGCGGAGTGGGACACAAATATCCACCTGGACAATTCTGACTGCACCGGCCCACAATGGGCCCCACCCACCCCCTCCACCAGGACAGGGGGGTGTCTCTCTGTATGTGTGTGTGTGTGTGTAAAACTCGCAGTGCAGACCGTGATACGACGATACCACCCCCACTGAGGAGGAACTATGAAGAACTCAGCTCAAATGTTTTGCTAATTCGCAACAATGTCATAGCTTGAGCTAACCGTTTTCATGTCAACTCACCTGCATCACTAGTTGACGCCTGGTTGTTTCTGAATGAATCCTTGATTTTTGACCATTTTGATGCACTCTACTCCAGCATCTGCTTCTTCTTCATTCTGGCCTTTTCAGCCCCTCCTTTCTCCTTTCTCTTCTTGCCCTCCATCAGGTCATGTAACTCAGCAAATGAAACTCGCAAATCTGATTCCTTTTTGACTGTTAGGAAAATCCACTACTTCAACCTTGCCTGCTCTCTCTCTGTCTGAAAGTCGCTCATTCATCCCCATTCGTTCATTGGATAAACGCGGAGCGATCATTGGAGCGATACGCAGTTTCCATTTCCCTGTCGGCTTTGCTCCGACCATTCTACATTAATTTATGAACAAAAAAACAAGTTCAATCGATGGCCATTTTATATTTGTGGTCATGAAAGTTATGTAACGTCTGAATAAAAATAATTAGATCAGGAGGCTAAACAAAAATCAGTAGGCTGGATTAATGAGTGAGTGTGACACTGTACCAACCATGAGTGAGAAGTAGAGACACAACAAGTGTTACATATAGTGGTTGGACTCCGCTTGTTTACGATTTATAGAGATTTCTGAGATTTTCGTAGGAACGTACTTAATTCTGAAGAGTTTTAACTCAATGGGCCGGTCATGAACATCCCACGGCTGCGCAGGGTAGTCTGCCGGCCAGTTCACTTGAGCTTATTGGCCACCGGCCGACCGGGAAATCTCCCGGATGTCCCGATGGCTACTGCGATCTGATTACAACCTGTAAATTGATATATCTGTCTTGGTGCTTGATAATACCGGTGTGCCTGAAAATCCAGCCACATTCTGTCATTCAAGGTAATTGAATTGTTAATACACTTTTAGTGCTAAACTCTGCAATCAGTGTTTTAGTTGTCTGGCCATTGGTAAGTTGTATACATCTGTGTATGCAGACAACCAAGATATAAAATGCAATTGCTACATTGTACTGTCTTGGACTGTTTCAGCCTTTTGCGACGAGGTCTTTCTTACAAATGTTCTGTTTCCAAGTGTTTCTGTAGGTGGCATCCTTTTCCTGTCTCTGTTCAGTAACTGTATTTCCAATATAAACAAAAATTGTAAAACGAATCAATGTCATCTACCACATGACTATTCCTCCAGACCAACCAGACACCAGGTGCTTGGAAGAGTCAACACACAACTGTGTATAAATCAGATAAAGATTTAACCACTGTGACCTTAGTTATTTGCTTAATTTATGGACTTAAACATAGAAAATTGAGCTCTCAGACACACCTAAGCCCCACCCCCCACCCCCCCACACACGCAGACCTTCATGACTCCCATAAAACCACCAGCAACCCTGTAACATGAGTCAGTAGGATGGAGGGAAATTCCATGTCAGAGTGTTTCTTGAAGATACTGCTTTGTCCGTAGCTTGCCTCTGTAATTGAATTAGGAAGTGGTGGGAATCTAAAGAGCTTCAGAGAGGGTTGTAAGTAAACAGACATGGCCTTTTAATCCCTGCCTCTGTTTGAAGTGCATAAACCCCCCTAGCCCTTTTATGAGGTGTACTTCTCTCTGTGTTGTGCTGCTGAGGATTGAGTTTCACAAGGAGGGTTAGTTAGTTTATTTTAGAACAAGGCAATGAAGGTGGAGGATGATGAGAAGAGGAGAAAAACTGTTCAGAGAGATGGAAGCAGGAGGAGAAAATTGAGAAGAACATAGTGTTCCAGAGTGAAAAAAAAACAAAGATAGGGAGAAGTCAGGCAGGGTTTAAGTCAGTGGGTAGTAACAGTTTGTTTAGGTGGTCACAAGGGTCAGACCTGACACCGGGAATCTGGGATGTAATGCTTAGAAAACACTCCAACCATCAATTGGAGGAGATGTATGTGAGAATGCAAATATTTGATTCAGTTTCATCAGACATTGACCAGATATTACCCTGACATCTCAACGTAATGTCCAGTTGAGCCCATGTGTGACAACATCCAGAGGATTCTCAGTGAATGTGTGTTGATGTCGTTTCCGTCATGCATCTAACATGAAACTGGAAGAATAGAATCATCCAAGGGTGAAGAATAAGGGTAATTTATTCTGAATCTCGTTACTCTTCTTGGTAAGACTGAGTGGCTACGCAGATTTTCCCAAGAAAAGTAGTGGCATTCATAATAATGTGTCATTTACAAAGAGACACTAATGCAAATGTCCAACAGGAGAGACTATGCGATTTGGGACCATCTGTGAGGGATTATATCAAAATACTCAGTCAAATTTAAGGAACCGCAAGAGGTCACATTATGAACCAGCTATGTGGCCACAGTGTAAAGCGCATCTTCCCTTGTCCCCAGATTGGTCTTCAAAAGCACCACTGCTTTCTTAAATCAACTAAATTATTTCCAGTAAGAGAGAACACGGCTGACAGAAACAATCTCCTGCTGTGTGCTGTATGTGTATGTGTGGAAGGTAAATGTCTGGCGTTTTTAGAAAACATCTTATGATGGCAAGTGTACATGAAGCAGGAATGGATAATTACTTTTTGAAGATACATCTCATAAGCATAGCCAGCGATGAGGCACAGGGCAAGACACTGGACTATTTTTCAGACTCAAAAAACAACATTCAGAATGGGCAGTTTGTATATTCTTTGGTACACAGATAAGTACTGGCAGGCAAAGATGCTACTAAAGAAGTGGTGGCTGTAATCACTCTGAGTTCTTCATTTCAAAGCTATAATCCATTTAACATGCAAAAATTTTAATTTTCACAATGAGATGGTTTTCAAGTAGCTATAACAGAGTAAACACTCTATGGAAAGATTTTCCTACACAAGCAGTACATTTAAAAAAATCGAGAGAGAACACATAACGCACTGATGTCAAGGGGCAAAAATACAAAGGGCTTCACAAGCACCTCAGCAAATCACGATCCATGAAAGATGTGGCTGGCATGAACAACACCCTGTGTGATCTTCAGTCAGTATCTCAAGATGCAGAGAAGAGAAATGACAAGTGGATACAAGTGTCGACATCCAACAAATCATCAATATTTTGAGTGTGTCTCATCAGGCCTTTTCAAAGATGTGGAGCTAACATAAGGCAGGGGTAAGTCGTGGTTGCCAGTCTAACCAAATGCTTACCAGAGCCCACTTGGTCCAGAAGCTAAGGCTCTTGACAAGTGCTTTTGGCCAGGAGAGCAGGAGGTATTACCGACAAGAAGTACAAAGCCCAGCCTCATCATTGGGGGAAGCATTCAGGGAGGCTGTGGAGGTTCGAGAATGGAAATTCCAGGGCACACCACTCAAGAGTCTGGGACTGACAATGTACAGCAAGTCACACTAAGCTCCACACATTTGCAGAGTGAAAGAGAGGCGCTAGTGCTATCCATTTTCATCGAGAGTTGGCAATAAAAGTGTGTATTAGCTTAGTACATAAACTGTTTTATGTACTGTATTAGACCTAGTTGGCTTGCATCCATGAAATATTGTATAAGTTGTATTGAGCCTGTGGTAGGCTATCCACACTACTGTTTTTATTCTAAAACGGTGTTTCAAAAAAACAAACAAGACTGGCTGGGATGGAGTAGACGTGTGTTGAGTCTCGCTCCCGCAACTTTTGACAATTTCACATTTCAGGACCCCGAAAGTTACAACAAAGACGAATATTATTCTCGTTTTACGGGTACACCACCAAAATATGTTGATGTTTGAGACCAGACAGACTGTAAAAGACCAGGGGGTGAAGATTAGCCCCGCAGATGAGGCAGGTGGCAAGCTCAACATGTTATTGTTAGCCATTGTTAGCCTTTGAAAAGAGCACCGCAAAGCCCTCTGCATTGATTTTAAAGTCCTTTCTGCTAATTTCAAAGCCTCCATTTCAACTCACAAAGCAAAACTAGACCATGTCCACGCCACAGTGTCACACCACAGAAGATAGGCTCCCTCAAGGTAATTGCAATTTTACAAGACGAGTGCCTACTAACACTGGAGGCCTCCTGTGCCACACTAACAGAGAGCAACGCTAAGCTGCCGGCTTAAGTAAGCAACCTGGACGCCTGGAGTTGGCAGAATAATAGAGTGGTTGGCTTATGCCAGAAAATACCGAGAAGTGATGTTCGAGCTTTACAACTTGGGCTTCAAACCGTCATTGTTATTCCCTGCCAGGCTTGTCATTGTGATAAAGGATGGAGGTAAGAAGAGGCTCTCTTCTCCAAGGCTAAAGGTTTCATAACATCCACCGCATGGAAGAGACCTGATGACAGCGGAAGGCTGTCACACTATCTGGATAACCGTGAGTGATGTGATGCCAGCTGTTTCTGATAACTCCAAGCTTGTGTTCCAAAGGGTGGTGAGAGTCAAACAGTAAATATTGGTCTGTGTGAGTGGGTTTTCTGTATACCCCAATGTGGAGGCTCCTGTCATTCTCCATATGAACCCTGCAACACAGAGCTGATGACGTACCCACCAGCTCACAGGCCCAAGGGGAAGAACGCAAGCACCTGAGAGGCACCCTCACAACTTGTGGTTACCCCAGCTGGACCTTTGTGAAAATGGCAGCTGCTTCCAGAAAGAAAACCAAAATGGTTGAGAAAGAAAAACAAAACAAGAGAAACAACATAGCCATCCCATATGTGGCTGGAGTATCAGCGAAACATGGCGCAGTTACAGCACCTTAAAGGGGATGTGATATTTTTGCAGGAAACACATCTCAAATCAGCTGACACCCCGTGTATTAAGAGGGTGTGGATGATCCACTTAGTCCATTCAAAATTTGCATATAGGGCAGCCATCATCGTTCATAAAAGGGTCCTGTTTGAGCCAACAAGTGTAAGCCTAGTTACTGACAGCCGCTATGTCATAACTTCGGGCACACTTCAGAACACACCAGTCATCTTAGTTTCGGGTTATGTGCCCACCTGAGACGATGAACCGTTTTTTACAAGACTATTTGCAAATATCCCAAACGCAGACAGTCACCGCATCATCGCGGAGACTTCAATCTGACGCAGGATGTGACCCTTGACAGATCTTACCCTACTCAAATTGCACTATCCAAATCAGCACACACATTAAAAACATACGCATCACAGTTGGGAATTTCCGATCCCTGGAGGTTTAGGAATACCCATGGTAAAGCTTTCTCTTTTTTTCCATGTACACCACACGTTCTCCCAAAATGATTTATTTTTACCTGATAACAATCTCCTCGAATGCACTTATTGTTGGATAGTTAGTTTAAAGATTTTGTTGCAACTCAAATCTGCAAGAGTTTAACGACACCCCTGATTTCAGCAGTGGCATTTTGTGGGAAGTGTTTGAAGACACTATTAGGGAAATATATATCCTATATTTCTCAAATGAGAAGGGCGGAACAGGCTAGGCTGGTGGAAATTGCAGAGGAACTGTTAAACTTGATGGAACCAATTCCACCTCTCCATCCCCTCATTATATAAGAAACGGCTACTACTACATTCGGAACACAGCCTCTTAATGACACGCAGAGTGGAGAGACAGCTGTGACAATCCAAACAAAGCATTTTTGAGAACGGAGATAAGTCAGGGAGACTCTTTGCAAAGCAGGCCCATGCGGCTAGCGCTTCTAGACTGATCTCTAAAATTCAACTACCGGACAGTAGCCACACTTCTGATACAGTGATTATCAATAAGTCTTTCTCTGATTTCTATACTGCACTATATATACTTCTAAAAATGACAACAATACATTTCATTTGTATTGCACTTTACAGTACATTCAACAATCTCAAAGTGCTACAGAGCAGAATAAAAACATTAAAAGAATAAAAGGTATAATGGGAGAACATCTAAAAGACATTTAGCAAAATGCTTTGGTGAACAGGAAGGTTTTAAGGTCTTTTTTTAAAAGCATCTGTAGTCCGCAGAGCCCTCCAGGTGGTCAGGAAGGGCGTACCATAATCTCGGAGCAGCGAGAAAAAGGCCCGATCACCCATGGTGCGGAGCTTGGTTCTTGGGACTTAGAGGGTGTTTGAGGTACCAGAACGGAGGGTGAATGAGAAGGTCTGGGGGGTGAGGAGTTCCTTCAGGTACAGGGAGGCATGTCCGTGAATCCACTGGTGGGTGAGGAGAGAACCTTGTACTCGATTCTGAGTGGGAGGGAGCCAGTGAAGCGATTTCAGGATGGGGGTGATGTGATTGTGTTCGCATACCCTCATCAGGATCCTGGCAGCACTGTTCTGGTTGTATTGCAGCCTTTGAATGCTCTAGCCAGAGATCCAGATAAGTAGCACATTACAGTTATCTAGCCTGAATGTAATCCGATTACTGCAGAGACACCTAATCCCTTAGACTGTTTAACGTACCCTCAGATTGATATAAATATTGCTAGGGAACTCAGTAGACCCATCTCTCTGTTTGAGGTGCATGAAGGCATCAAGTCTATGCAAAACAGGAAATCTCTTGGTCCCGATGGTTTCACAGACAACTTTTTAAGGCATACTCGATGCTATTAGCCCCCATCCTTATGAGAATCTTCAATGACTCCTTTACTGAAGGCAGACTGCCACCGACCTTGTATGAGGTCTATTTCATTCCTTCTGAGGAAAGACAGGGATCTTACTTCCTGTGGCAGCTACAGACTGATCTCACTTTTAAACATAGATTGTAAGATCCTTGCTAAGGTCCTCACCCTCCGCCTTCAAAGTGTGATGTCATCAATAATTTTACTGGACCAGACAGGTTTCACATTAGGGAGACATCCATTCTTCAAAACCAGAAGGCTGCTCAACATCATATTCTCACCTGAGGCGGACACTCCTGAGATCGTAGTGATGTTAGATGCAGGGAAAGCCTTCAAACGGGTGGAGTGAGGCTTTCTATTTTTTCATTTTGGAGAAATTTGGCTTTGATTCTTATTTATTCTAGGGTTAAGCTTCTGCATGTAACCCCCTCTGCCTCTGTAAATATGTCCATTCAGTATATTACCCTCTTAAACGTGGGACCCGGCAGGTCTGTTCGCTCTCACCCTAGTCATCGAGCCATTTGCCTTCTGGCTTAGAAACCAGAATGACTTTGAAGGCATCACTCGTTTCGGTTTAGTCCACATATGCTGATGACCTTCTCTTATTTATCCCCCCCCCCCCGCCCCCCCCCCCCACACACACACACACACACACACACTGTCATGAATTCTGGATCAGGGTATGAATTGAATATTCAGAAAATTTAGCTATTTTTTGTCAATAATTTGGTGAGATCACTCCCAAAATCCATATTTCCCTTTAAAACAGCTGACATGGTATTCAAGTATTTGGGCGTGTTTATCACCAGCTCTTTCAGGGACCTTTTTTAAAAGAATTTCCAGCTGCTATTAGATAAATACAAGTCAGACTTGTCTAGTTGGGCGGCCCTCCCCCTGTCCCTCGCCGTTAAGGTTAATCTTATTAAGATGGTCATTTTATCGACGTTTCTGTATTTTTTCTGATACCACTCAGTCTGTCTTGATAAGGAACTTTCTGAAACTGGTCCACTCATCTTCGATTGGTGCCAGGCACGGCCTATTACAGTGGAAGGTGCTTCATAGAGCCCATTTCTCCAATGCTAAATTGGCTAAGTCACAGTCACAGTGATGCTGTCCCCAGTCGACCACCCACACATGTTCTGGACGTGGCCTAAGCATGCTGAATTTTGATCCGATATATTCCAAACCCTCAAACAGGCTCTTAACACAAATTTGGAACCAAGTCCCCTGACTGCTCTTTTTGGGCTCCCTTCGTATAAAAATTTGCCTATTACTACACAGAGCGTCATGCATCAGAGCGCTTTTCTTTAATTACTTCATTTATTTTTTATTATATTTTACAGTGTTTTACTATATTTTGTCTCATTGTACCTTAATTATCTAGTTATGTTATTTGATTACCTAGTTATTTACTGTGACTTCGTCTGACATGGGTTGTTGGGAGGGATACTGGGATTCATGTTGGTGTTTTTTGTTTTTCACTTTAAAGCAGACACTCTGATGCAGTATGCAATTGTTGTACTTTTCTCTGCCTGTCTGCAAAAATTCTATAAAGAAATTTGGAAAAAAAACAAACAAAAAAAATCAATCTCCATCCACACAAGCATTTTAGTCCTGTATTGGAATAATGTCTGTCGATATTAACACGCCTGAAAACACATATCACACGTACACTGGGCATGCACATGATGGTGTAAACAGGAAGCAGACTTTCCAGAGACTAAACTTGCTAATAAAAGTAGAACAAAGAGGAATAAGACAATAAAAACGGTAATATCTGCACTGATAGTTTTTACATTTTTTTTAATGGAACAAATAAGAGGAACATGGGAAGCATATGAGAACAGTTGCTGGGTATGCAGCATGTGGGCTGCATATGGTATTACATGTTTTTATTTTTATTTTTTTACAATTACAGAACCCTCAACATACAGTAGGATGGGGATTCCCAGCTCAGCAAGAGTTTCATATATCCAATGACACTGAGAAAAGCAGCTCTAACATACAGTGGGGATAACATGGCTACATCAACGTAAGAAGAAGCAACATATCAAGAATGCCTTTTTAAATGTTTTGTTCTTACTTGGAACAAATGAGAGATGAATGACTGGATTGATTTTTTTGTTCTAAATCTTGTATATCTTGAAAATTGGTTAAGATATATTGATTTGTGGGTGCAGATTAATTGGAGTTCATTGTGGAAAACATAACTGTGATAATATAAACAAATTACTCCATACCAATAGACATTTCTAGCTATCCAAAGCAACCAAAAGCTGTATTTCCATTATATATCAATAATTTAGTCTAAGATTATGGCTTGGCAATAAACATGGCATCTATTTCAGGGATATCCAGGTCTCTCTCTCTCTCTTTCTGTCTCTTTCTCTCTCTCTCTCTCTCTGCTCTCACTCTCTCTCTCTGCTCTTACACTCTCCTTAGTGTGAGGTCCTGAAGCTCACCATGCCACATGGAGAATTTATGACAGAGGACTTGAGCTGCATACCTTAGATTTCTCTTCAAACAGATCCATCACTACCTGTGTACAGCGCTCTATAAATCAAACTGATGAGGGGATGAAAAAAAGAGGTTTTCCGGAGCTCGTGTCTCACACAGAGAACCTGAATCAAGGATTTCAGTTGCCATGACGATGTTGCACATATACACACACACATACTGTGCCCAGCAACTGCTCTTGATGTACTGACCCCAAGTTGCAGCTCCAGTGCATGAGGCTAGATGGCGTAGTGCATTCAAAAGCTCATCTGAACATAACACAACAAGGGCTTTGTGCCAAAACACACATAACAGCAGTAAGGCTTCTCAGGTAGCAACACAAGTTGTTTTCATTCCCACTGCACAGAGGGCAGCATCAGTGTGAGAAAAAGAACATCACAGCAGGATTTATTTTTTTAAGAAATCAGAAATGGAGAACTTTTTCAGGGGCAAATGTACCACATGGTAAATGTCTCCATTTGTCACAGTGGATCATCTAATTCCCTCATTGCCATGTAATTATAGTGAAACAAAGAGATGCAGATTGACAAAGCCAGTGCTTCGGTATACGAATTTCTGACAAGAAGGAAAAGGTTTTGCAAGAAAAGGGGCCTGAGTGCTGAGCCAGGTCACCGCCTAGGCTCTGGGAGGTTTTAGGGCCTTTCTGTCTTGCTTGTTAGCCATGCTGTACGGAGTGGCTGCAGCCAAGCCAAACAGCCCTATACTCTACCGTCACACACAAACCCACACATTGCTCTGAGTCTTAATTTAGACTTTATTTTGATTTCTCCTCCTTCTGTGGGTGTTGGATCCTACTGCAGCGCTTTGACGCAGCGCAGCTCAGCTGTTTCCTTCACCTTGTTCTACCTCATTACTATACTTGTCCATCTGTCTGTCTGCCTGTGTGTCTAACTCCCAAATTCTCCACCAGCCGAATCCTGTTTTTCTGTTAATGCTGAAACACTGGAATTGCTTTGTGTCAGTAATGAATGCTGCTGAAATCTCAATGCTTACTGTTGATGCAATTCTGATTACTCAAAACAGGAAGCTTACCCAATGAAAGTGTCCTCTTGCTCTTTCTTTGTGTGTGCTCTATCCATACTGCCTGCACTCTTACCCTTCAATGTAATGCACTGCCACTCCGAGAAGTATTTTTTTTTCTTCACTGCGGATTGAAAAATAATGTAAGTATATACTGTAAATATGTGTTTGCCACCTACTGCTGTATTTAGGTGGTGTGGAGCTTCCAGTGCATCGGTCCCTTGAGTGTTACTGCAAGTGTCAGCCAAAGGAGAGAGGTGAAACTCAAGGAGGTGCTTGAGCGAAATCACATATATGCTGGTGATAAGCTAACCCCCCCCCCCCCCCCCCCCCCCCACACACACACACACACATACACACAGGGGAGATAGACTCATTAAGGATGTCATAAATCATAGGGAGCAGTGCCAGAGAGTGATCACTCTCCCCCTGCCTAAACATTGCTCTCACTCAGCCTTATTAGCAGTCCAGCTCTCACTGAGACTGGAGATATTAGCCTCTTTGCTAAATACAATCACAAAGATTACATTACGGTTTCCAGAGGTACCAGGATAACTGAAGTTGAGTTCAAAGGAGGCAAGCCTTAGGATAGCTATCCTAGTATCTGCTCTTGGTCATGTTCTGCATTTTATAGGGGAATATGAATATAGTAATAATATTACTGTCAGCACTGTAACACCAGGCCTGGGTTGCACCAGCTACTTATGAGTTTATTAAGTCTGTATGTAAAGTCCCTAAATTCCTAATAGCCATTTTCAAACTAGTGATTGATGAAATCAGGTTGCACCATCAAAACTGTCTTAGCTAGTAAAGACCATAGTCAGGTGTAAATTGTTAAATACAATTCTGGGTTGTCTCTTTTTTTTTTAATCTTCGTTTTTACCAGTTTTAACTTCCTGTTCTGCTGTTTTGGCGTGAAGAACCAAACTAAGGCTTCCTCCTCACAATATATGATTTTCACAAGGTTTGGGGAATAGTTTTAAATGGAAATGCCACAGTTCATGTTGAATGACAACCTGGGGTATATGGTTTTAGAAAAGATATGGTTTTAAGGTGGCTGAATCGGTTTTCTTTTTGTTGGTGGAAAATTGTAAACAGCTACAACCTGGCTGATTAAAAATAACAAATGAAAGTCAAAATACCTTAAATCTGATAGACCTCACACAATGTAAAATATATATCCAATGTATTAATATCTGTTTCTAGTCATAATTTTAATTTTCTGATAGGCCTATCATTTATCGACAACCAAACAGACGCGTTGCTTACCTGCTTTCAGGTTTAAGTGTCCTCACCAGAGCCAAACTAAACTGGATATATAATATGTAGCCGACCCATTTTTAAAGGAAGATTTTTTAAACTTTTGGTACATCCTGCTGCTATTGGAATATTATTCTAAAGATTGTTTAGCTTTAAGCATTTGAAGCATGCTAACGTGACTGGAGGAAGACGCCAAAGCGTATACAACTCAACTTAAGAATATACACAATGAAGAGGTGGATCTGTCACGCACAGCAACGCACAGTGACTTAGATAAGTAACTTTAATCTGACTACTGATTTGGAAATAGTAACATGTTCAACCTCTGGTGGCATCACTGGACATCAATGATATTGACAGGATGGCACACGTTTGTGATGAATAGTTTATAATAAGTTTCTGATGGTTTTATTTAATGACAAGTTGCCAACTACCTCTAAGGAGCTATGGTAACACTGAAATGAATAAAACTGTGTGCCGTAGAGTAGTGCTAAAAAGTTGTTAGTTGCATCCTGCTTATAAATACACATATAAATCGAACGTTAAATAACATATAACATAGATGTTAAACGGTAACTGCTGGCTGAATGGATGCATGAATTCATGAAAGAATCTCATACCTGTAGCGGCTTCTCGCAAAGGGAAAACATTATTTTACTAATAAAAATACCAGAAATATGGGCATTCTGCCCTGAGCTCTGGGCTGGTGGCGCTACTAGCCTATGCAAGTAGTAGGGTGTGCAACTATATGTGTTGTTTGGTCAACATTTACGTATTTTCATTTTTACCAATATTCCATTCTCAGCTCTGTCAGTCATAGTGAAAACTGGGGCCTTTTCCAGGGACAGCAGTAGCCGGGGACAGGACACTGAAAACGGGGACTGGCCATGGAAACAGGGGACGTCTGGTCACCCTAGCATCAAATTTTACTATTCATGACAACTGTATGGGGTAAATATATAAGAACTCAATACCATTAAGGCTTAGTTCTGCATAATAAAGAGTGGCTGCTCTGGGTGATAGGTGGTTACAGGGCACATGAGGCTAACGTTAACGTTGAGTTATCCCCGATGGGATAGATGGGAGGGGCCCAAGCAGACCGTCGAAAAAAAATAAATCTCCAAAGGTCTCCTTGGGCCCATCCCAACTCCAGACTGCTTACCATTACTTAAAAAAGAAAGAAAACCACGTAGGTCCGTTAGCGACCAATTGTAGCAATGTCCATTGTACCAATGTCAGAGAGGGGCAGAGAGGAGGAGGGAGCCAGGCTGCAGATGAGGATAGCGCTGCTGTTAAGGCGAGCTGCGCTGGAGGGATAGAGCAAGTGTAAGAGCAGGTGGATAGAGAGAGACGGAGAGGAGAGTCAGTCTGCAGATGAGAGTGGAGCAGGAGAGGCGAGCTGTGGTGGAGAGAGGGAGTAGCGAGACAATGTGTCCGACTCTGAGTCAGACCCAGAGTGAGCAGAAGTTAAGTTATGTGCATCAGCATAAGGCCTAATTAAAGCCACGTGTGTTGATCTATGAAGAATCGATGTTCACTCAAGTTTAGGAAGGATACCAGTCTCCGTGTGTTGTTGTATTTCATTGGGGCATTATTGACTAATAATGGACTAAGGGGGAACTCACCTAAACCACCGCCAATGTGTAACACCCACCTAGTGTATGGGGAGTTGATTCCAGGATGAACTTGAGCTTCAAGCTGAAATTTGCAAAGTTTAAATAAGGGACACCAACACTGTTTTACAAAACATCTCTATAACACGGTCTTGGCCTCAGCACCTCCTTTTGTGTGCGGGGCACTACAAAGAACATCTTGGCACAGGGAAGACACACGGTGGGCCTGGCTGTTGCTGCCTGAATACTAAAGTGAGTCGATGGACGCATGTGTTAGTGCCTTTTGGGGAATTATTCATGCAAATATTGGACTAATAGTATTGCCTGCCGTGCATTTAAATGGACGCTGTAAATTATTTTACCATCAGGAGCCGGCAACTTTGAGCTTCAGTATTGCTCTTCTATTGGTCATCATTTATACAGTCAATGGTGCTGCCAGTCAGGTCGAGAAGAATTGCATCCACAGTACCTGTGGTAATGTTAACGTACCCTCAACTTTTCAGTCCAGTTGCTTTCGACTGATATTGCTTTGGGGATAACGATGACCTGGACAAATGAGAACATTCACAGGCCCTCAACTTTTCAGAATTTTGGCCTCAGCTTGGTACTGAAGTATCTGTTCTTGAAACATCCCTACAGTCAATATTGTGTCTATTTTTAGCGGATTAATACAAATTTGGTACACTAGTAAGTATTTCTATCAGCAAGAGTCAAAATAAACCACAACATGTATCATCATCTTCAAATGAAAACATGCAATACTTGTTAGGATTAATAATTCATTGCTCTTGTTGGTCTTCGCCTGGTATTTGTTGACAATAACAATGACAGATTATCATCAGATTTATCTCTCAAGTGCAAAAAAGTGAGGTGAACTGCTAAAGCAGTGGCCTAAATGCACATCTGTGCAACATAGCTGCAATGTCTCCTGTTTGTTCTGGTCAGAAACTCTTGTTGCCTCTTTCTTCCTCATTATGTTTCTAGTCACTTTCCACAATCATATAAAGAAAAGAACCCTCAAAAATTTAGAGACTCAAAGAGAGAGATTTTATACCATTAAATTCCCATAATGTATCTGTAGGGGATTGATTAAGTTCAAGATCAATACCACTGACTCCATTTCTTTGCCAGATGTTGAGGTTTTTGGCTTTCAGAACTAACTTTCCTGCCCATAATCTGTTAAGGAACAAAAGGCTCACTGTTAAATTTTGACTTAATTATGTCAGTGACCTTTTTCTAAGTAGGTGAGGCCTCTGCTATTAAAATCCTTTCCTCAAGAGAGGCAAAGCAGACACATTGAAACAAACATAAAGTTGTAGACAAACAACCTACTATAAAATACACAGTTAGGTGGGATTACTTCTGCATGGACACATATGGATTTCAACCACAGTTGTGTTTTTACACTGTGTGTATGCATGTGTGGAGTTATGCTATGCTGTGTTGTATTGTGTGATCAGTGCTGCTGACAGTCACATTGACAGTTATATCATACTGTTTCCTCTTCTTTATCACCCGTTGTTGTAGGCCCTCAGTTGCCATGCATACCCTGGCATCACTTTGGAATCTTGACATCGTTAAGGTCAAAGGTCTCTGAACTTTCCCATGAGCAGCATCAGTTGTACTGTCTTCACACACTGCAGTTATCACACACACATAACCAAAATACTGACACTCAGTAATCCTGAATCTGATTATCTCAGTAATATTCACAGAAAATGTAGATCTCTCTTAATTCTAAAATCCGAATCAATTACATATGGGTTCATAATGTTAAAGCCGGCTGACAGTGTTAGGGCGCACTAACACTGTCCTTCCGCACCGCGCCAAAACCGTCTTTTAGGGTCAAGCCTAGTGCGTTTGACCAGTGTGAGTGCACCCGCTCCGCGCATAACTGCTGCCAGCTTGCCGTCTACGGCCCGTCTGAGAGAGGTGGGCTTTTGTAGAGCGCGTTTGCTCATGTACGAGCACGAGCGTGCACACGTGTACGAGCACGACGCCTACGCCGGTTCTGACGTCATTTATGTGCGCCTGTTTCGGACATAGAAAATAGAAGGACGGACCATGCGCGGACATATAACAACAACAACAATGGCGGCGAAAGGTTCACGTTGGTGTGATGCGGAGGTGGAGTGTTTACTGCAGATTTGGTTGGATGAAAATATTCAAAAACCGTCGGACAAGACGCACAAAAACTCTGAGGTCTATGGAAAGATTTGTAAACAAAGCGACGCATCGCGATGACGTCAATCGATGCGTGTGACGTGTGACGTGTTACGGCGTGATGACGTATGGACAGCAAGAAGCATTTGCTCGAGGCCCAGGCAGTGTGAGTACAAACTGGCCTGGGGCGCGGGGGGAGAGGGAGGGGGGACAAGTACCCTAAAGCACGGGGCGCGGTGCGAAAGGACAGTGTGAGTGCGCCCTTAGGCACGTTACCTACTTCAACAGCTTATTAGCTCATAGTAGCAAGTCTGCTGGTCAAAACAGCAGAGTTTTGGACAGCAGACAGAGAGTCATTGCTATGGAGATGATGAACCGCCTCGTCTAGTTGCATTGGTGGAAACCATAGACTGTATACAAAGATCGACGGCCTGACAGCTCCCCAAAAGAGAAGCCAAAACTTCTTGATCTGCCATTCTTGTTAGCTGATAGGACATGGGCCAAAACCAAAACCAAAGTGAAAGACCATGTCAAATATTTTTTTTCCAATAGATGGTTTCTGTCATTTTAGGAAGTTCTTATCACACTGGTGTTTATCCGGCCCCACCGCCTGATCTCTACTTCACAGATACTGGTTGTACAATGTTAACATGCCGCCACTCGAATCTGGGATATTTTGGCTTCACTATTGAGTGGAGACGCATTGTCCTTCTTTATATGCAGTCTTTGGTTTAAACCGGCAGGTTGTAGAATGTTGAAGATCGGCACATTGCAAGTAGTTGCAATTTTTTTCTCCTTTCAGGCCTTTTTACACTTTTCTTTTGTAATCTTGAAATGCTCCTAATAAATATATGGCACACTAAAATGTAAAAAAAAATCAACCAGGTGTTGAAACTCATCAATATTAAATTCTTACATATTTCTGATAAAACTAATATGACTAATCATTTTATTTGGTTTGAATAAAATGAATTGCCGAGGTTCCTGCCTGTCATCGTTGCAGCCTCCCTTCCAGTTGCCCTCTGCTGTCACTGCTTGTGAGACGCGCGCATCTCTGAAGAGCAAGTGGTCTGTGAGAGATAGCAAGGAACGGTGAAGTACTGATGCGTCAAGAGGTAAAACGTGAGTCAACATCGGCTCTGCTTTCCAGTGATGGCGCAGGCTAATGCAGCTTCATCTGGAGCTAAAAAGATGAGCTATCAGTTACTATAGTTCTGTAATATTATGTTATTTGTGCAAGGAAGATTAGCGTCAGTGTCAGTGCTAACTTCACCGGTAGTGTAAACAAACCAGCCGTTTCACACTTCACGCTGCTCACTTTCTCACCACACGCGCCGGGGGAGGGGGGAGCGTCAGAGGTCAGGCAGGGGGAGGAGGGGAGGACTTTGGAGGGAAGCGGATTTGTTCATGTTCCACTTTTTTCTAAGTGCTGTGCTACATGCCAGAAAGGTAAGAATAGCTTTAATTGAGAGAAATTAATTAATTAATCAACAATGAACATAGGTGTAAGTTGCAACCCTGAGTACTGTATCACTATAAAGCACTAGAAACACATACAATATTTATAAAGCTACATGGCATCCAATAAAACACACACGCACACACACACAAAGCCTGTCACTGCCTCTATCAGACCACCAGCTTGTGCTCAGAGCCTGAGAATGGGACTGAAAGAGAGGCTGTATAAATAGCCTCACAGTGGCTCAGAGGCAACACCCAGAGTGATAACACACGGACATACACATACACCCCGGCTCCTGTGGGAAACTATTATAGTTTCATGCATAGCCTACAGTAAAACAGTCAACGCTATCAGGGTGGAAATCAGTCAGTCTGCATCTGTTTGGGGTTCTGAAAGTTTTGGGAAACTGTATGTGTGTGTGTGTGTGTTTGTGTTCTTAGGCAATGAATTAAATGCATACAGTGTAAGCCTGAAGTGCACGTCCATTGCACACACACATACTGCTGTTATCTCTGCTGTGAGGGAGTACCTCCTGAAAGTTCTGTTTGGTGTTTTCCGCGTGGTCGCCCAGGATATTAATCACTGTATTGACAGTAACATGCTTGTGTGTTATGGAAGAGTACCTGCTGGAGTGGTTTCCCTGGAAGGAAGTGACGTGTAAGATGGAAAGTGTGTGACCTCAGAGGGATTTCCATCTGAGTTTGTGGGATTTTCTTCGGCAGGATGTCAGTTACTGAGAACCAAACCTCTGTTATCTGTAAATCAAAGTTAACGTAAGCTTACTGAACAAACAGAACCGGACATTGTCACCCACAACTAGATATATTTAACATAATCACAATCAGCAGGAAACCGGTGGATTGCTTTCTCCAGGTAGGGAATGAGTCCTTACCCCAAGTAAAGGAGTTCAAGTAACTAGGGATCATGTTCACAAGTGAGGGGACGATGGAGCGTGAGTTTGGCCGGAGAATCGGAGCAGCGGGGGCGGTGTTGCAGTCGCTCTACCGCACCGTTGTGACAAAAAGAGAGCTGAGCCGAAAGGCAAAGCTCTCGATCTACTGGTCAATCTTTGTTCCTACCCTCATCTATGGTCATGAAAGCTGGGTCAGGACCCAAAGAACGAGGTCGCGGGTACAAGCGGCTGAAATGCGTTTTCTCAGGAGGGTGGCTGGAGTCTCCCTTAGAGATAGGGTGAGAAGTTCAGCCATCCGTGAGGAACTTGGAGTAGAGCCGCTGCTCCTTTGCTTTGAAAGGAGCCAGTTGAGGTGGTTCGGGCATCTAGTAAGGATACCCCCTGGGGAGGTGTTCCAGGCACGTCCAGCTGGGAGGAGGCCTCGTGGGAAGACCAAGGACGAGGTGGAGAGATAATATCTTCACACTGGCCTGGGAACGCCTCGGGATCCCCCAGTTAGAGCTGTTTAATGTGGCCCGGAAAAGGGAAGTTTGGGGTCCCCTGCTAAAGCTGCTGCCCCGCGACCCGTCCCCAGATAAGCGGTTGTAGATGAGATGAGATGAGACAATCAGAGGCACAGAAGCTCATCCTTTTTGCACTAAAATGAGGTCTAATCAAAAGTATGTAAGTTGTGCCACTCCAGTTTATCATTAAGCAGAAGTGAAATAGTTAAAAAAGACAGAGAATTGACACGGAATGGAAAAAATGAAGGTAGAAGGTCAAGATCGTTAAGACACTTAAAAACTAGTAGAATAACTTTAAAATCAATCCTGAAACGGACGGGGAGCCAATGCAGCAACTTTAAAACTGGTGTTATGTGCTCCCGCCCTCTGGTCCTTGTCAGCACTCGTGCAGCTGAGTTTTGTAATAATTGTAGTTTCGAAATGCTCTTTTTGGGAAGGCCAGAGAGCAGGGCATTACAGTAGTCTATACGACAAGAGATAAAAGCATGCATCAGCACCTCTGTGCTGGCCTGAGAGAGAAACGGGCGGACTCTGGCTATGTTCTTAAGATGGTAAAAACCTATTTTTGTTATATTTTTAATGTGTGGAATAAAACTGAGCTCAGAGTCAAAAATCACACCCAGATTTTTTTACAGATTGTGATAGTTTAAATTTCTGTAACTTTGGTAAAAGTTTCTCTTTCTGGCCCTCAGGACCAATGAGTAAAATCTCTGTTTTGTCCTGGTTGAGCTGTAGGAAATTTCCTGCCATCCATGTCTTGATATCTAAAATGCAGTTAAAAAGGACATCAATAGGTCCTGTGTCATCGGGAGACACGGCGATATACAGTTGCGTATCGTCAGCAAAACTATGAAAGCTGATGCCGTGCCTCCTGATGACGTCCCCAAGGGGAAGCATGTAAAGATTAAAAAGAGTTGGACCTAAGATTGACCCTTGGGGAACACCACACTTTATTTTGTGGGTTTCTGAGGAACATGTATCCATACTTAAAAAGAAGTGTCGATCTGTGAGGTAAGAAATGAACCAGTTAAGAACAGTACCAGAGAGGCCGACCAGGTTCTTTAGTCTATCTAATAAAATGTGATGGTCTACTGTATCGAAGGCGGCGGTTAGATCCAGTAGTACCAAGACTGTGATTTCATTGTTATCCAAGTTGCACCTGATGTCGTTTAAAATCTTTAAAAGGGCTGTCTCTGTACTGTGGTTCGCCCTTAAACCAGACTGACACTTCTCAAAAATGTTGTTTGCAATTAAAAAGTCATTTACTTGATTGAAAACAAGTTTTTCCAAAATTTTACTTAAAAACGGTAAGTTGGATACAGGCCGATAATTATTAAAGATGTTGGGATCTAAATTGCTCTTCTTCAGAAGGGGCTTCACCACCGCCGTTTTAAAGGAGGCGGGGAAGACCCCCGTCTGAAGAGAGCAATTTTCCATGTATAAAAGCTGATCCTGTGTTTTGAAAAACGGTGTGGGAATCGGATCAAATAGGCAGGTTGTGGACTTTACTTGGGAGAGGAC
This sequence comes from Echiichthys vipera, assembly GCF_963691815.1. Lineage (NCBI taxonomy): Eukaryota > Metazoa > Chordata > Actinopteri > Perciformes > Trachinidae > Echiichthys > Echiichthys vipera. The sequence goes on along the minus strand of NC_139825.1, from coordinate 11,252,652 downwards.
TCGACCAAGTGTCCCCGCATCAACCAGGGCAAAACTCTCCAGTGTTTCCTCGGGTAAAATCAATGATCCAGGTGTGTCAACATTGGAAATCTGTTGGGGTAAAAGACTCGATCTGATGTCATTTATTTTATTTCTGAAGTGGTCTGCAAAGTCCTCACAAAGGGCGTCAGTTGGTGTTTTGGAGGATCTATTAAAATTTTTGTTTGTTAAATGATCAATTGTGGAGAAGAGGAATTTGTGGTTGTTCTTATGTTTGTTGATTAGTTTATGGAAATGGGAGATTCTTGACTGTTTGATTGCGTTATTGTATGTTTTGAGATGTCCACGTAAAATTTCATTGTGAACTGTCAGTTTTGTTTTTCTCCATCTCCTCTCAGCACTCCTGCAGTCTCTCTTTAGTTTTTTAGTTTCTGCATTTCTCCACGGGTCATATTTCTTTTTATTGAGAGTGGAGCCACCAAGTCCAGCGTTGATTTTATTTTATGGTTAAAATTGTCAACAATAAAATCACATGGTGCTGGTAAAATTTCTGCAGGAGTGCTCTGTAAAATCTGGATAAAATTTGCAGCCACTTCAGAAGTTAGGTAGCGTTTCCTCACTGTTCTCACTGGGGCCTCCTGCTGGTTAAAACTGGTGATTGTAAAAAACACACAAAAATGGTCAGACACAACCAGGTTCACAACACAGGGTGCACCAATGGACAGGCCATAGGTTATGACCAGGTCCACCACAACTTTTCCTAGGGCTGGCTGTCTGGCCAAACTGAGCAATCGGGGAGAAGAGCCTTGGTGAGACAGGTAAAGAAGAATCCAAAGATATCAGTTTTTTTATTAAATTTGCAAAAAATTCTACAATTCAGCGTCCTTCTGTTAAAATGGGTGCCGTGTGTACATTAATGCAGAAAAAAATCCACTTGATGATTTTAGCGAATGGCTGCAAATTAACAGTGAGAAATTTGTGGTGGTCTGAATACCCACTTTCTGTACCCACTGTAACACCCAGTACGTTTTATTCATAGTTGTGTGATCATGTCAGCAATCATTTCAAGCAGTTGTTTCCTAAAGTTGTGGATACCTAATTTAGGATTGATTAGTGGTAATGGCAGAAGATATTTCTGAACAGTACCTTGGTCAGGGAGGTTTCTCCAGTTGTACTGTGGCACAGGGGACCAGTGTTGTGGCGGGGCTCCTCCTCAGTGACATCTATCTTACAGCTAGAGGCCACTGATACTAAAAAGCAAGAAAATCCAAAGCAGTGTTAGTATAACGCTAAGTATTTGTTCAGACTTTCTCAGGAGTGTTGATTGACAAGTGCTTTTTGACAGAATAACCAGCCCTGAAACCAATTAATAGACTAGTTACATGGTTCTGTGTTGGGGCCCCATTGGAACGCAAGCATATCAGACGTGGTCATACAACACACAAACCGCGGTCTACCGGTCTGATGTGTGTGTGTGTGTGTGTGTGACACCCAACCATCCACACTGACCTCCTCCCTACTCAGAGTTTGATGCTTATCTAGATCCCCTGACTTCCGGAGCACTTTATCTGAGTGTTTAATATTAACACGGATGGTTTTAAGTTGAAAGGCCAGTGTGTGTCATACAGACACTAAATACGGCATGGTTTGCTGTGGTTTGCAGTGGTTTGCAGACGTTTTAATCTGGCAACTCGGCTGGGTTATGGCAGGAGTTTATTGGAAAAAGTAAAGATGTGGCATTCCGACTCAGTTTCACTTTTTGTACAAAACAAACTAGCAAACGCTGGTGCATCATATGCAACGCTTTTTTGTTTCGTCCCATGTAGTGTGTCATTGTGGAAGACCATTGTCTCTATGTTTCTGTGTCTTAAACGCCTCACAAGAAACTAATGGATATAAAGACATGTCCATATGCATTGCCTCAGACATGATGTATGACATTCCTGAGTCTTTCTTAGGTCCCTCCTACATCCTGCAAGTCATGAAAAAAATGCAAGATATTATGAGTTTCTCTTTGTCTCTTTGCTGAGTCACAGCAGACCCATGACATCAGGACCAACTGTAAAGACTGTGCAGTCTGGTATCATGCTGATACCTGGATTTCTACAGAAGAAATCCGCATCATGCTGCTGTAAATATTGATTAACGTAATCTGATATTGTATTTTATATTTTACATATTTGATGCAGTTAATGTATGACACAAAGCTTTATGTCAGATTAAATCATCAGTTGGCTAAACTGACTTTAGGTGAGTTCATCTGACTTAAGCTAAAAGTACATGAGTCAGCATTTTTGCTGCAAAGATAAAAGAAGAGCAAGGATTATTTTCTAGTTCTGTTGTTTATCTGTCACTATCTAAAGAAGGACATTAAATTTACCTGCTATTGGTGTTACATTTTTCAGAAGTGATTGGTCATCCAGTGAGCACAGTTTCAGTTTTTTCCAGTGTTAATGTATGGGACACGTCTGCATCCCCAGTCCACAGATGGAAAGACAGCAAAACACTTTTCAAGGATTATGTTATTCTAAAGTTTTGAAAATAAAAAAAGGAATAGCTAAATCCTAAAATGGAAAACCAAATGCCTACCCAACTAACGAATATCTGTTTGGTAGAATATTTGGGTCTCTGTCTTAAACATGTACATTTTCTGAAAAAAGATTTTAAGCCAGGGTGGCTGGTGGCTCACTGGTTAGAGATGGTGCACTCATATACAGAGGCTTAAAGTTCTCAACACAGCAGCCGCAGGTTTGACTCCCACCTGCAGCCCTTAGCTGCATGTTGCCCCACCTCTCTATCCCCCCTTTTCCTATCTCTCCTGTACTATGATAAAGGCAAAAAAACGGCCATAAAAATAATCTTGAATACAGAAAAATATTTCAAGCTTCCTTTCACACATGCCAGCAAGATGTAAGAAGACGTCAGTGTTTTATCTTCCAGGCATTCATATGGCATAGAGCGTCAGAGAGGTTACCCTCAGTCTCCTGTCTACAATTTACTGACATTATGTTGCAGGATTTCTGTGTTTTGTATTGAAGTCATATAGTTTTGAAACCACGAACATCCAAAGTTGTCACATCAGCCAATAAACAGAAATTCAAACTGAGAACAAACAGATGGTTTTCTAGAATTAAACAATAAATGATCTGTTGTTTATCACAGGTCAACATATGTGTGAAATTCTGCACATAATTCAGCATCAGCCCGGGAGTCTGTGTGTTCTGGTGCGGGTTAAGAAGGATACTGAGGAGCTCTAAGTGCGTTCACTCTTCCTTTCTCTGCTCTCACCTCCTCTGTCTCTGTCTGACCGCTTTTCTTCTCTCCAATGACTATTTGAGACAATACGATCCAGCTGTGAGGTTGTAAAACCCTCTGGAACCTCACAAAAGAGGCAGTGCAGCCTGCAAATGGCTACGATTAGCCTGTCACATGCTAATAAAGCTAGTTAAGAAAGAGGGTCAACTAGCCAGTCAAGGATACACAGAGTTTAGCCTCTAGGTTTGTGTTTGTGTTGTCTGTGTAATTGCACATAAACACACATGCAGGCAGAAACACATACACACCAACATAACATACACTAATACATCCAAAAACCTGCAGAAAGTTTGTCACACACACTAAACAGTGCCCACGTATAACTTTTAAGAAACACAAGTACAACTGTATGTGCAAACTCACACACAAGGTACTGTACACATACACAAAGCCACACACACCCTAGGGAGATACAAATACACAAGTGGCAGACAGAAAAGGCTCCAAACAAGCCACATGTACATAAACATGTTCATTTACAAAAAGTGAGCATACACAAATGCATATGCAAACAATTACTGTAAAAAAACACAGTGACAGTGCCAAGTGTGTGGTGTCAGTGGGGTGTCCTGGTTCCTGTTTTCACTCTGAAACACTGAGACATGCTCAACATCCACATCCATCTGTACTCTGAAACACACAAGGCTGACAGCTTTGACAAACACTCACTGACAAACACCGAGAGCTCAAAATCCATCTTCATCATCCCCAGACACTAACTACACACACATCCTGATCTTCTTCCACATTTGGAATGTCTGTGTGTGTGCAAATGCTTGAACTTATGACAAAGAGGGTCATTTTAGTTTCAGCGCCTTCAAAGTTATAGCTTTAATTTAGTTAAAGTGCCTTTCCCAGATGTGTATTATGATTACACCATTTTTTAAAAGAGATTCATCTGTATTTTATATGATGTTTTTGCAAAGACATTCATGAGTGATAGAACTGGACTTGAGTGATGGCATATGACCATCATCAGCACCACCAATCAAATGGTTCCGTTGGACTTGAGATGAGGTAGTTGATTAGATAGCTAAAGGTTAAGAAAGATATGCGGTTTGTAAAAGAAAAATAGTAGGCTGCATTCTACCATCAGAAGGGCCTTTTCCATGTCTTCCATACTGTCAAACTAACACAAAATGTTTTGTTCCTAAAGTAAATGTGTAATGAAAATTCAGTTAAGTCATTCAAGGTGGAAATACTGTCCAATTTTAAAGTGGCAAGGATAACTGTGGATGGAGCTGAGGTGGGTTGAATAAAGCCTACAGTTGACACTGGTCACCTTTGATGGCATCCCACCTACCACTTAATGTGGCTAGCCATTATAAAGGACTTCAATAATTTGAATAGGTAAGCTATATTCATGACCCTTGGACAGTCATGAAAAATGAAATTATCTATGAAGACCAAAACCATTTTTGTACCAGGCTCTTAAAGTCAGATTTTTTTAACATGGGGTCTGTGGGGATTGACTCGCTTTTGGAGCCAGCCCCAAGTGACCATTCAAGGAACTGCAACTTTGGGCACTTCCACGTTGGCTTCATTGTTCAGCACCAGAGGTTGCTGCTTGGGTAGAACACACATTCCAACAAGGTCATGTTGGCGTAACAATGAACATTTTTCAGTATTTACCAATGAAGCAACTTGCTTTTAATTTACTTAAAAAGTACATTTGTGTGCAGTATTTGTTCTTGCATTTTCTAAACTTTCTAATCACACATGTCTGAGCCAGTCATCTATTCAATTCATCTCATCTCATCTCATCTCATCTCATCTTCAACCGCTTATCCGGGGTCGGGTCGCAAGGGAAGCAGCTCCAGCAGGGGACCCCAAACTTCCCTTTCCCGGGCCACATTAACCAGCTCTAACTGGGGGATTCGAGGCGTTCCCAGGCCAGTGTGGAGATATAATCTCTCCTCCTGGTCCTGGGTCTTCCCTGACGCCTCCTACCAGGTGGATGTGCCTGGAACACCTCCCTAGGGAGGTGCCCAGGGGGCATTCTTACTAGATGCCCGAACCACCTCAACTGGCTCCTTTCATCGCAAAGGAGCAGCGGCTCTGCTCCTAGTTCCTCATGGATGGCTGAACTTCTCACCCTATCTCTAAGGGAGACTCCAGCCACCCTCCTGAGAAAACCCATTTCGGCCACTTGTACCCGCGACCTCGTTCTTTCGGTCATGACCCAGCTTTCATGACCATAGGTGAGGGTAGAAACAAAGATTGAGCGGTAGACCGAGAGCTTTGCCTTCCGGCTCAGCTCTCTTTTCGTCACAACGGTGCGGTAGAGCGACTGCAAAACCGCCCCCGCTGCTCCGATTCTCCGGCCAAACTCACGCTCCATCGTCCCCTCACTCGTGAACATGATCCCGAGGTACTTGAACTCCTTCACTTGGGGTAAGGACTCATTCCCTAACCGGAGTAAGCAATGCATCGGTTTCCTGCTGAGAGCCATGGCATCAGATTTAGAGGTGCTGATCCTCATCCCAGTCGTTTCACACTCGGCTGCGAACCGATCCAGTGAGTGCTAGAGGTCACTGACCGACGATCACATCATCTGCAAAAAGAAGAGACCAGATTCTCAGCCCAATGAACTGCAACCCCTCCCCACCACGACTGCGCCTCGATATCCTGTCCATGAAAATCCCGAACAGGATTGGTGACAAAGCGCAGCCCTGGTGGAGGCCAACACCCAGCGGGAACGAATCTGACTTACTGCAGCGGATCCGGACACAGCTCTCGCTTTGGGTGTACAGAGATTGGATGGTCCACAGAAGTGACCCCCTCACCCCATACTCCCGCAGGGCCTCCCACAGTATCTCCCAAGAGACCCGGTCATGTGCCTTCTCCAGATCCACAAAACACATGTAGACTGGATGGGCATACTCCCAGGCCACCTCCAGGATCCTTGCGAGAGTGAAGAGCTGGTCCGTTGTTCCACGTCCAGGACGGAATCCGCATTGTTCCTCTTCAATCTGAGGTTCGACTATAGGACAAACCCTCCTTTCCAGCACCTTGGAGTAGACTTTACCAGGGAGGCTGATTAGTGTGATACCCCTGTGATTGGTACACATCCTCTGGTCCCCCTTTTTGAACAGAGGAACCACCACCCCAGTCTGCCACTCCCTTGGCACTGTCCCAGACTTCCAAGCAATGCTGATGAGACGTGTCAACCAAGACAGCCCCTCCAAACCCAAAGCTTTCAGCATTTCTGGACGAATCTCATCAATCCCTGGGCCTCATCAGCTGAGGTCACCAGCATCCCGTCCTTACTGTAAACAGCTTGGACGGTTCCCCGTTTCCCCCTCCTGAGATGTCGAATGGTTTTCCAGAAGCACCTTGGTGCCGCCCGAAAGTCCTTCTTCATGACTTCTCCGAACTCCTCCCACACCCGCTGCTTTACCTCTGACACAGCAGAGGCTGCAGCCCTTCTGGCCTGTCGGACCCTTACAACTGCCTCCGGAGTCTTCTGGGATAACATATCCCGAAAGGCCTCCTTCTTCAGTCGGACAGTTTCCCTGACCACCGGTGTCCACCACGGTGTTCGACGTTTTCGCCCCTTGAGGCACCTAAGACCTTGAGACCACAGCTCACTGCTGCAGCTTCAGAAATAGAAGCTTTGAACATTGCCCACTCTGGTTCAATGCCCCCAACCTCCACAGGGATGCCAGAACTCAATTCAATTCAATTTTATTCAATTTTATTTATAGTGCCAAATCATAACAAAAGTTATCTCAGGACACTATACAGAGTAGGTATAGACCACACTCTATGACTTATTTATAATGTACATAGACCCAACAATTCCTCCATAGAGTACCGTGGCAACGAAAACCTTCCCTATAACAGGCAGGAACGTCTGACAGACCCAGCTCTATGGAGGACGACCATCTGTCTTGACCGGTTGGGGAGAAAAAAGGAGAGAGAAAGGGAGAAAAAACGGACAGATCAACAGAGAGAAACAAAGACAGACGGACAGATACACTTTCAGAGATGCAAGCAACATAAAGTTACAGTATAGAATGTAGTGATAGCTAAAGCAATGTGATTATGACTTACAAGTTATGGGAGTTATGGGAGTTAATACAGCAGAACAGCAAGAAAAAGGCACAGCTAGAGTGACAGAACATGGCAATGATAATAATTATGGTGGCAAACATGGAGTTGAATTATTTACATGCATCGATGAGACATGAATGATACAGATGGACAGGATAAAAGCTCAGAATATCAGCACGGGATTATCCCCCGGCAGCCTAGGCCTATACTAGCATCATTAAGCATTAAAAAAAATCAGCGTTATCAAAGAAGAAAGATTTATGTTTACTCTTAAATATGGGGACAGTGTCTGCCTCCTGAATAACACTTGGGAGTCTTGTATGGAGGATTTGTCATTAACATGTACAAACAGATCTATCTGATGAATAACACTTAAACCCGCTTAATGCGGTTCCTTTAATGCCAATTAGGGCGCACTCACACTGTCCATCCGTACCGTGCCCAAGCACGTTTTACAGCCAAAGTCTAATTTGTTTGACCTGTGAGATCAACCTACCGCTTGCAGACCACGGCCCGTTTGGATGAGGTGGGCTTTTGTAAAGCACGTTTGCACATGTATGAGCGCGAGCGTGCGCACATGTACGAGCAATAGGCCTACGGCGGTTCTGACGTCATTTTATGTGCGCCTGTTCGGACATATAAAAAAAGAAGGACTGTAGTGTGAGTACAAACGGGTCTGGGGCATGGGGGGAGAGGGGGGGGGGCAAGTACCCTAAACACGGGGCACGGTACAGATGGAAAGTGTGAGTGCGCCCTTAGATGCTCCAGTCTCTGTAGCAGAATGCAATGGTCAATAGTGTCGAAGGCTGCACTAAGATCTAGTAAAACAAGTACAGGGATAAGTCCTTTGTCTGAGGCTATTAGAAGGTCAAATTTTTATCAGTGCTGTCTCAGTGCTATGATTCATTCTAAATCCTGACTGGAAGTCCTCAAATAACTCATTACTATGTAAAAAGTCACACAGCTGATTGGCGACTAATTTCTCGAGGATTTTAGAGAGATAAGGAAGGTTAGATATAGGTCTATAGTTAGCTAGAACCTCAGGATCATGACTGGGCTTTTTAAGAAGAGGTTTAATTACAGCTACTTTAAAAGACTGTTTTACATAACCTGCTGATAAACATGTTAATCATATCTAATACAGGAGTGTTGACTAAAGGTAAAACTTCTTTTTGAAGAAAAATTGGTGCCAAGCGAGTTGATTTTGTCTCTAATAGTTATAATTTTTTCATTAAAGAAGGCCATGAACGCATTACTACTGAGGGTTATAGGAACACATGGCTCAATAGAGCTGAAAAGAAATCTAGGATTGTTCTTATTCTCCTCTATTAAAGATGAGTAATAGGCTGCTCTGGCATTAAGGAGGGCCTTCCTATTTATTTTTAGACTTTCTTGCCAAACTAAGTGAGTGCCATTTACTTTCCAATTTCTGCAATACTTGTTTTAATTCACAGGTTTGTGACTTATACCATGGAGCTAACTTCCTGTTTTATTATCTTCTATTGTAAAGGAGCAACAGAGTCGAGTGTTGTTTGTAGTGAGCCTGCAACACTGTCAACAAGGTGATCAATTTCAGAGATACTAACATTAGTACAGGAATCTTGAATATTAGGATAAGGCATGAAATTAAATGCAGATGGAGTCACTTCCTTAAATCTAGTTACAGCACTATCAGATAAACATCTAGTGTAGAAACTTTTTCCCAGAGGTGAGTAGTCCTGTAATACGAATTCAAAAGTTATTAAATAATAGTCTGATAAAATAGTATTCTGTGGAAAGACTATGAAGTCATTGATTTCCACACCATAAGCCAAAACAAGGTCGGGGGTGTGATTAAAACAGTGAGTAGGTTTATGTACACTCTGACTTAAACCAATCGAATCTAATAGAGAGATAAACGCAATATTAAGGCTATTATTATCAGCGTCCATGTGAATATTAAAATCTCCTACAATGATCACTTTATCATATTTAAGGACTACATTTGTAAGAAACTCTGAGAACTCAGATATAAATTCAGAGTTCGGACCAGGAGCACCATACACTATAACAAGTATAATTGGCTGCATGGTTTTCCAGGTTCAATGTGAAAGATAAAGAACAAGACTTTCAAAATAATTATAATTTAGTTTAGGTTTAGGGTTTATTCATAGACCTGAGTCATAAATAGCTGCAACGCCTCCTCCTCAGCCACTGTCACATGGAATATGAGTATTAATATTACTTGGAGGAGTGGATTCATTTAGGCTAACATATTCTTCATGACGCAGCCAGGTTTCAGTGAAACAGAGTAAATCAATATGGTAATCTGATATCAAATTATTTACTTATACAGCTTAGATGGCAGATGTATCTGATGTTTAAAAGTCCACATTTTATTTCACAATTTTCTTGCATTATCACAGATTTGGTGTTAATTTGTATCAAGTTTTTCTGTATAGCTCCTCTTCTGTTAATTTTTGATTTAATTAATTTAGATGACCGTGAGGCACACAATGTTTGTATATGATACTGAGCTGGAAACTGCTCAACAGGGACCACGGAGAGGTGTGTAAGACTGCAGCTCTGCTTCCTGGTTGTCTTTGGTAAGGGCAGTGCAGAGAGTTGTATTAAACTGGGACTCTGCATCCCACCCCCAACAGCAGAGTTGGAGGTACATGATGTCACCAAAACACGGCGTGGTAAGTGGGCTGGAAATAATCAGACGCTTTCCTGTGTCTAGCAGGCTGTCCACCTTGGACCTGAAGTCCTGCTTAAGGACCTCGGACTGGCGGCTCTTTAAATCGTTGGTACCAGCCTGCAGGACCAGCCTCCCTGATGCGGGCTCCAGGACGGCAGAAGGTATGGCCGCCGTGTACCCTCATGTGCCTGACCATCAAGGTTCCGACAACCAGCACTGAGGGAATGTGCTGTTCCAAGGGCTGCAGCTGCTCCTAACCAAGACGGAGGGGAGGGATCGGGTTGGCGAAAGCCACGACTGGCTGGATGGATGGATCCTGGGGACGAGCTGGAACTCACACCCTGCGGAGGAAAATCCTGCAGGCTTAGGACATCATACCTGTTATCCATTGGTAGATCCGGAGGCAGAGGAGGGAGAGATGGGCAAGCTCCAGTGCCCCTGTTCACCACTGACCAGGGTTCACTCGGCTTGGGTGGAGTTGAGCTCACTAGAACCGGAGCCACTGCTCCGTCCTCCCTGATGGAGTACTGCCATTCGGCGGGGGAAGGCAGGAGGTGGAAGGTGGCGTTGACTTGGGCTTGGCTCCCACTCGGGGAGTGCTGGTGCCGAAGATCTTGGGCTGATGGAGCCAGTCCACGGCAGGGTGGTGTTGTCGGCGGCGGCTGTCATGGTCCGGTCACCAGCGCCAGAAACATTAAGATGGCCGAGGGGCATCGCCTGGGTCGTGGCCATGGTGGAGAGAATCAGGAGGATTATGTCCCTCTTCCTGAGGTTGGCCTTCAGGCAAAAGACGTTCTCCCTCAGTTTTGACAGAGTGAGGAGACAGGGTGAGGAGACAGGACTCGCACACCGCCATCATATCGCAGCCTGTGCTGGGGATCCGTAACCCCGGGACACAGATCCACCACAGGGAGGTGAGTTTAATTCCGGTCCAGGAGCTTGATCCCCCCTCCCTCTTCCCCCGTGGCCCAGGCCTGCTTGCACTCACATTACTTGAAATGATCCGAACCTCGGCTCGACTGCTTCTTGCTTATACGTCATCCCCTCAGAGATTTAGTTTAGTCCAACTGTTTTTGAACATTTCATATGACCATTTCTGCAGTAAACACTCCACCTCTGCATCAGACCAATGCGAACCATTCGGCGGCATCTTTTTAAATATCCGTTGCAGGAATCAATCCTACAAAATAGGCATCAGGACCGTCGTCAATGCTCGTACATGTGTGCATGCTCGTGCCCGTACTTTACAAAAGCCCATCTCTCTCAACCCGGCCGCAGCCAGCAAGCTGGGCGTGGAACAGTTGAACTCCCACTGGTCAACGAACTAGACTTTAACTTTGAAATGTGCTTGGGCACGGTATGAATGGACAGTGTGACTGCTCCCTTAGTTAGCTCCACATTTAGTGATAAAAAAACTGTGTCCCAAAACATCAAACAGTACCACAGGTCAAAAGCACATATACGCATAACAAAGTAGCATTGGCATAAAATGTATTCCTGCTGTTTGCATGGTGCACAAGTTAAGAGCAAAGAACCCCCCTCATTATGACAGCATGTGAAAATCCTGTTGTTTCTTCAAAACATACCAGATAATAGATATGTACCAGACGGGTTTCATTATTGCAAAACACTGCATACCCATTTGTGTGGTCATTATCAGCCAATTTGAAAGGAGACTCAGCACACCTTCTTGATTTTTTCTCCTGGAAATTCCTTTTCAAATTCCAAGGGGCAAGACATCAACAGTGCAGACAAAAATGCCTCTGGATGCAGTTAGATGGACCTACGACTACTACCTACAACTGATCACAACAATGAAACGATGTAGCACTGAGCGACACATGCAAGTTGGGGCAGTTGGTCTGTTCTGAAGCAAAAACAAAAATGGCTGCTTATAACAGAATCTTGAATATGCGTGTTTCCATTAGCCCTATGGAGTGGCATCCCGGAAAGTTTAGTTAAGGCCCGAGAGGGATTTAGGAGACTCCGGAGTTGTTGATCACTCTGAATGGGTATAGATCACCGGTGATCAGCTGATCAGTGATACAGCTGCGTCTTCTTCCTCAGGAGAAATACAGAATAGTTGTAGATTGATTTAAGGTGGCCTGTATGATTCACAACGTCAACTTATGTACAAGGAACATGAAAGAAAACACTCCACCTTAAAGATTTGAGGCACTGTAAAAGGTTGACAGACAGGCTTGCACCCCGCTGCAGTACAGTGTGTGTGTGTGCACATTTGTGTGTAAATGGGAGAGAGAAAGAGTGAGAGACCCAGAGAGAGAGAGAGAGAGACAGAGAGAGAGAGACACAGAGAGAGAGAGAGACACAGAGAGAGAGCGAGAGAGGTATGGAGAAGTGTCTACTTTGTTGTGTTGTTGTGGCGTCTGTACTACCACACGTCTCATCCCGCTTAAAGCTACATCCAATTAGCAAACAGGTATATCTCAGGGGACAAAAGAGGCCCTGCTCTCCAATTCTCCGACAGGGCCATTTTCTACTCAATCAAACGGCCTCCTGAACGACTCACATGCAAATTAGAGGCGTTTTTTAGGGTAGTCAAACCTGCATTAATTTGATCAGCACTGTGCAGTTTGACAGTTTGATCTGAGTTTTATAAGCCTGATAAGTTGTGCTTTACAGACCTGCAGACTGGAGGCAATTGGACAAAGCACATAATGTATGACTCCTCTGTGATTGGCCTGCTAAGGTTCAGGCTCTCTGACCGAAGAGAGGCCACAGCAAATAAAACATGATCTCAGCAGATTGGTCTGGTTTCTACCAGACCAATCTGGACCCAAGCTTTTTAGACACGACGGCCTGCACCCTAACCAGGAAGGGTCAAGACTTTTATTTGCAAACATTGACCTGACTATCGAGTCCTGCACCTCCACCACCTCCTGACAAAAACCCAGTGTTGGGATCAGGATGCAGAGTCACAGTTTAACACACCTCTCTGCGCTGCCCTTACTACAAGCACACAGCAAGTATAGCGGCAGTCTTACACAACTCTCCACCCGCTCTGTGGATCACTTTACAGCTCAGTATCCCATACAAACGCTGTGTGCCCCACGATCATCTACATTAATTAAATAAAAAATGAACAGAAGAGGAGCTATACAGGAAAACTTGATACAAATCAACACCAAATCTGCAATAATGCAACAAAATCAGAAAATAAAATGTGGACTTTTAAACATAAAATCTCTGTCATCTAAATCTGTTTTAGTAAACGATATGATATCAGATAACCATATTGATGTTCTCTGTCTGACTAAAACCTGGCTGTGTCCTGAGGAATATGTTAGCCTAAATGAATCCACTCCTCCCAGTCATATTAATACTCATATTCCTCGAGCCAGTGGTCGAGGAGGAGGCGCTGCAGCTATTTATGACTCAGGCCTATTAATAAACCCTGAACCTAAACTAAATTATAATTCATTTGAAAGTCTTGTTCTTAGTCTTTCACATTCACAAAACTGTGCAGCCAATTATATTTGTTATAGTGTACCGTGCTCCTGGTCCGTACTCTGAATTTCTATCTGAACTCTCAGAGTTTCTGTCAAATTTAGTCCTTAAAAATGATAAAATAATCATTGTAGGAGATTTTAATATTCATGTGGACGTTGTTAATAATAGCCTTAGTATTGCATTTATCTCTCTATTAGATTCGATTGGTTTTAGTCAGAGTGTACATAAACCTACTCACTGTTTTAATCACACCCTCGACCTTGTTTTGGCTTATGGTGTGGAAATCAATGACTTAATAGTCTTTTCACAGAATCCTATTTTATCAGACCATTATTTAATAACTTTTGAATTCATATTACAGGACTACTCACCTCTGGGCAAAAGTTTCTACACTAGATGTTTATCTGATAGTGCTGTAACTAAATTTAAGGAAGCGATTCCATCTGCATTTATTTTAATGCTTTATCCTAATATTCCAGATTCCTGCACTAACGTTTGTCCCTCTGAAATTGATCATTTTGTTGAAAGTGTTGCAGGCTCACTACGAACAACACTGGACTCTGTTGCTCCGTTAAAAAAGAAGATAATGAAACAGAGGAAGTTAGCTCCGTGGTATAACTTTCAAACCCGTGAATTAAAACAAGTATCGCGAAAATTAGAAAGTAAATGGCTCTGCACTAAATTGGAGGAATCTCGCTTAGCTTGGCATGAAATTCTAAAGACATATAGGAAGGCCCTCCGTAATGCCAGAGAAGCCTAGTACTCATCTTTAATAGAGGAGAATAAGAACAATCCTAGATTTCTTTTCAGCACTGTAGCCAGGCTGACAGAGAGCCACAGCTCTATTGAGCAATGTATTCCTATAACCCTCAGTAGTAACGACTTCATGACCTTCTTTAATGACATAATTATAATTATTAGAGACGAAATCAACTCGCTTGGCATCAATTTTTATCCAATCCCAGAAACCTTAGAAACTGTACGACCTGATATATTCTTGGACTGCTTTTCTACAGTCAACCTTAACAAATTAACCTCTACTATTTCAGCATCAAAGCCTTCTACTTGTCTCCTAGACTCTATTCCAACTAGGTTACTTAAAGAAGTGTTACCTTTAGTTAACACTCCTGTATTAGATATGTTTAACATGTCTTTATCAGCAGGTTATGTACCACAGTCTTTTAAAGTAGCTGTAATTAAACCTCTTCTTAAAAGCCCAGTCTCGATTCTGAGGTACTAGCTAACTATAGACCTACATCTAACCTTCCTTTTTTCTCTGAGATCCTTGAGAAATTAGTCGCCAATCAGCCGTGTTACTTTTTACATAATAATGAGTTACTTGAGGACTTCCAGTCAGGATTTAGAGCGAATCATAGCACTGAGACAGCACTGGTAAAAATTACTAACGACCTTCTAATAGCTTCCGACAGAGGACTTGTCTCTGTGCTTGTCTTGCTGGATCTTAATGCTGCCTTCGACACTATTGACCATCACATCCTGCTACAGAGATTGGAGCATCTGATCAGCATTAAAGGAACCACACTGAGCTGGTTTAAGTCTTATTTATCAGATAGATCTCAGTTTGTACATGTTAACAACAAATCCTCCATGCACACTTAAGTTAGTCACGGAGTCCCACAGGGTTCTGTCCTTGGACTGATTCTTTTCACCTTATATATGCTTCCCTTAGGAAATATTATAAGGAAGCACTCCATAAACTTTCATTGTTAAGCTGATGATACACAATTATATTTGTCGATCAAACCAGAAGAAACCCATCAGTTAGATAAACTTCAAATGTGCATTAAGGAAATAAAAAGCTGGATGACCTGCAATTTCCTGATGTTAAACTCAGACAAAACTGAAATTATTGTACTTGGCCCCAAAGGCCTCCGAAACTGAATAGCTCAAGATATTGTTACTCTGGGTGATGTTGTGTTGTCCTCCAGCACCACAGTAAGAAATATGGGTGTTATTTTTTGATTTCCTTCGATTCTCACATAAAATTAACAACAAGGACGGCATATTTTCACCTGCGTAATATTGCAAAAATTAGGAACATTTTGTTTCAGAAAGATGCAGAAAAACTAGTCCATGCATTTGTTACTTCTAGGCTGGACTACTGCAACTCCTTATTAACAGGCTGCTCCAATAAGTCTGTTAAGAGTCTCCAGTTGGTCCAAAATGCTGCAGCTCATGTACTAACTAAAACAAATCAAAGAGAACATATTTCTCCTGTATTAGCTTCTCTGCACTGGCTACCTGTAAAATCTAGAATAGAATTTAAAATCCTTCTCCTTACTTATAAAGCTCTTATTGGTCAGGCTCCGTCGTATCTTAGAGCCTACTCAAACTGTCCTTTTGGCCGCGGCCAAAACCGGGTTTTCAGCTAAAGCCTAGTACCTTTAAGCAGTGTGAGTGGACCCGCTCCGCGCTCAACTGCGGCCAGCGGACCGTCCACGGCCCGCTTGAAAGAGGTGGGCTTTAGTGGAGCCGTTTGCACATGTACGAGCATGAGCGTGCGCACGTGTACGAGCACGAGCACGAGCCCTACGGCAGTAGCGTTATGTCCGCCTGTTCGGACATGTAAATAGAAGGACGGACCATGCGCGGACATTTAACAACAACAACAATGGCGGTGAAAGGTTTACATTGGTGTGGTGCGGAGGTGGAGTGTTTACTGCAGATTTGGTTGGATGAAAATATTCAAAAACAGTCGACAAGACGCACAAAAACTCAGAGGTCTATGGAAAGATTTGTAAACAAAGCCACACACACGCAATCAATGCGTGTGACGTGTTACGGCGTGATGGCGTATGGACAGCAAGAAGCATTGGCCGGCCCTGGCAGTGTGAATACAAACGGGGCTGGGGCGCGGGGGGGAGAGGGAGGGGGGACAAGTACCCTAAAGTCCGGGTCTCGGTCCGGGAGGACAGTGTGAGTACGCTCTTAAAGAGCTCATAGTACCGTATCACCCGACTAGATCGCTGCGCTCTGAAAATGCAGGGCTACTTGTCGTTCCTAGAGTCTCCAAAAATAGAAGGGGAGGCAGAGCCTTCAGCTACCAAGCTCCTCTCTTGTGGAACCAACTCCCAAGTGTTATTCGGGAGGCAGACACTGTCCCCATATTTAAGAGTAAACTTAAAACATTCCTTTTTGATAAACGCTACAGCTAGGGCTTACGAGCTCTCAGCTATGTTGCTGTTGTTATTCTTAAAGCTGCGTTTGTTCAGCTTAATGATGCTGCTACTTCAATAACTATTATTCATTTATTCTGTCACTAGTCTTATAAATTATAAAATTTGTAGCCATAAAAACACCATCAGTGGTATGTCTCGCTGTATCGTAGCTGCTATTGCCCCTACTCATCATTGATCATGTTCGTCATAATTATTATCATTTTCATGTTCTGTCACCCTGGATGTGCGTGTTCCTGCTGTTCTGCTGTGCAGACTGCCATAACATGTGGGTCATGTTCACATTACTATAGATATTGTTATAGTTACTGTTACTCGCTGGCTGCTTGCATCTCTGTAAGTGTGCCAGTCTCTCTGTCTTTTGTCTATCTTTGTGTTTCTCTCTTTCTCTCTCCTTTTCTTCCTCCCCAACCGGTCAAGACAGATGGCCGTCCTCCACAGAGCTGGGTCTGTCCGGCGTTCCTGCCTGTGTTAGGGAAGGTTTTCATTGCCACCGTACTCTACTGAATTGTTGGGTCTATGCCTACTCTGTAAAGTGTCCTGAGATAACTTTTGTTATGATTTGGCACTATAAATAAAATTGAATTGAATTGAATTGAATTACTAACACGCCATGATGGTTACACTGATGGCTAACAACAAATGCTATATGAACGCCAAAACATGCAAACAGTGACAAATGGAAGCACTGTAATATACATACGTTTGTCTCCTTAAAGCAGCCTAAATTAAGAGATGTTCTATCATGAAAAAAGGCATTATTGGTGGTTGTAAAAGTTCCCTCCATCTAATAAGTTTTGGGAAGCAGAGGCAGAGGAATCTTTCTTTTTTAACTCTTTTTTTCTGTCCTTTTTTTTGCCCTGCCTTGTCTGACAGGAAACAGGAAATAGGGAGTATCCCACTGTCTTTCCACCACCAAGTGGTTCCCATTGTCATGACTGATGACATCACCAGAAGTTTCATCAACACCGTCAACACCATTTTTTTCCCAAATAATTGGGTTACTATGGCTTTTTTCCGAAATGGTGTATTGTAATATTTGTACATACTGGTGTCCACAGACAGTGTTGAATGTCATGAATTTGCTCTGACAGGAAAGCTTAGACTCTTGTGGAATTAATGAACCCAATTGTCTTCACCATTAAATGCAAACTTACTATTAGCTATGAAACTGTGGAACTATGGCTTATACTCCGTATGAGATTTTAAGGAAAACAAGTTTTAATTTCGTTCTCATGTAGTACCACACTATCTGCACTCCTAAGAGTGACAGCCACGTCTCTGATTGTTAGAGCTTGATGTTATCAGGGAAATGTTGACGGCTATGCCTGAATGGTTAGTGAGCTACTACCACTGAACTCTATGGTCATTTATATACACAGTCATGTACCTTTGCCTT